>NC_089493.1:25856441-26163079 GCF_036850765.1 Saccopteryx bilineata
TAAATCCTTTACTCATGGAAGCCACTGAATTTTTGAGTTTGTTACCTGCAGGGAATGTTCTCCTAACTAATCCAGGGTGATTCCCATGCCCTCCGACATCCTTCCTTCAGCTCCACCCTCCGCGGCAGAGGCACTGCTGCCTTCAGAAGCATTCGGAGGTGTGGGCAAGACCACCGCCCCCACGCCCCCACGCCCAGGCATGGAGGCAGAAAGCCAATCTTTTTTTTTTTTTTTTTTTGTGGCAGAGCCAGAGAGAGCCAGGGAGAGGGACAGACAGACAAGAAAGGAGAGAGATGAGAAACATCAATTCTTTGTTGTAGTTCCTTAGTTGTTCATTGACTGCTTTCTCATATGTGCCTTGACCAGGGGGCTACAGCAGACCGAGTGACTCCTTGCTCGAGCCAGCGACCTTGGGCTCAAGTTGGTGAGCTTTGCTCAAACCCGATGAGCCCGCGCTCAAGCTGGCAACCTTGGGGTCTCGAACCTGGGTCCTCCGCATCCCAGTCCGACGCTCTATCCACTGCGCCACCACCTGGTCAGGCAGACGGTTGATCTTGATCCTTATTCTCCCCCTTCTCAGCTCTGACTCCATCCAGAAGGGAAGTTGAATGGCTGGATTAGAGGCTAGCCAGCCTCACCTGTACATGCCCTCACTGTCAGGCAGCCCCTGCTTAGTGATTAGCAACAACCACCAGACACTCAGGGAGGTCCAGGTGGGAGAACCTGCTCACCAGCCACGTAGCTTCGCAAAGAAAGGAAGCTGGGAAAACGAAATCACCTTGAGGGGCCTGGAGTTCTGATGTGAGGAGACCGTCCAGCAGGTTCTGGAATTAAGCCACCTGGATCCAAATTTAGGCTCCACTACTGAGTGTGTGGGTTGGACAAGTTACTGAACTTCTCTCAGCCTTAGCTTCCTACATGCACAAGAAATACCAAAGCCACCTACTTTTGCAGGGCTGAAGAAGATAAAATGTGACAGGTATACAATGTTTAGCACCGTCCCTGGCATATAATAAGTGCTCAATAATATGATAACTGCTGTTGTTATTATATATATATAGTGGTTAAAAGCAATGGCTTTGAAGTCAAATCTGGTTCAAACCTGGCTTCACTACCCGTCAGTTATGTGAACTTGGGCTGTTTCCTAGTCTCTGTCCTTTCTTCTCAAAGTGAGAAAATCACTCCCTCGGTCATAAATACTATTGCAGGCCTGTTCTACACCAGGTTTTACACTCAACCCCAGGTAAATGAAGGTTAATAACAGAGACACAGTCTCTGTCCTCCTGTAACTTAGTCTTGGGAGACAGGCACCAATAGAAAACCACAAGCGCTACGAGGGAGAGCTATCCAGGTCCCAGTGAAAGGGGAGCATGCCTTAATCAGAGCGGCCAGAGAAAGAAAGTCTGGGGGACGGGGGACAGAGACTCCAGGGGAAGAACCCCCGCAGGGGCTCTGTGGGGATGGACCGTGGGGAGCCCTGATGGCCAGGACAGGTAGCGCGGATGAGCACTGGGAGAAGGTGGTATGAGGAGAGAATGCAAGGTAGGCAGGCCATACGAGGTCTTTTGTCTCGTTTTATCTTTATCCCAAGAATGGTAAGCTTTTATGAAGGGCTTTAAGTGATGTGTGCATGGGCCCGTCAGACACAGTCAGTTTGCATTCTGAAAAGCTCAGTGACGTGATGTGTGGAGTATGGAAAGGAGGAAGGCCAGACAGAGTGAGAAGCTAGTGTGGTAGGTCTAAGTGAGGACGTCTGGTGACTTCAGCTTGCTGGGGAAAACAACCCGTTTCAAACTAGAGAGTTAAATCAATGATTATGAGTTTTGGGGTCAAGCTGGGGATCCTTTCTCCCAAAAAGGCACAAATGCAGCACACTTGATGTTCTGTATGCCATTTTAGGGGATTCACAGATTCATAGATGGAGGAAGCTACAACTGTGCGCCACAGCTCTTAGGTCAAGCTCCCTGAATTAGGTAAGAACTCTTTGAATGTATCATGATGCCTTTGTTTTACTAGGAATTCATCCTGAAGGTAATCCTCTGCCTGTCAGACCTCCTCTCTCTGTTCTCCTATCTCCCTATCCCTACACCAAATGTCCAGAGAGGAGAGAGATGAGTCAGTTTTCCTAGTCCCAGAAATAGGAGCTGCCTGGTGACCAACAAAACAAGGGAATGGTCTTGCTCTGGCTGGATAGCTCTGTTGGTTAGAGGCATGGTTTTCCACCTTTTTACACTTGGGGACCAGTGACCTAGTTGCCTGGAAAGGGAAACACGCGACAAAGAAAGTTTGTCATACTGCGTACAACAGTGCAATACGGTACAAACTGGTGTTTGATTCTGAACTCCGCATGTATGATGCATTGAACACTATATAAGTTTGTCTGAGTGCTTTTTGTCTATTGTGCATGATCTGTAAATGCTCTGCACAATGCAAAAGGTTGTCTGAATGAGCCTACAAGTTCTAAAGCTACCTAAGCCAACTTCAATAGTATTTTCATCGATGATACAGGCTGATAAGTGGCAATCACCCTGAGCATAAGTGAATTTGATTAAGATCATTGGGTCTATAATCTTCATACAACAGCAGGGTGGTTAACCCTTCCATGGACCAGCATGAAATTTCTGGCAGACCGATATCTGAAAAACACTGTGTTAGATTATCGTCCTGATACGCCAGGGTTTTGTCCTTGGTCAGGGCACATCCAAGAATCAACCAATGAACACATCAATAAGTGGAACAACAAAATCAATGTCTCTCTCTTTCTTTTCCCCCTTCCTCTGTCTAAAATAAATAAATAAATAATAAAAAACATTTTAAGAAAGAAAAGTCTTTGTCCCTTTCAGCCACAGATCCTTATAAAAAACTCCATCTCTTTTCTTATTCCCGCAATTGGTTTAAGGAGGAAGCAGATGAAAAAGTGAGCTATGCTCTCTTCATCCTACCTTCTAGAATTCTTCCCATAAAAGTTAGGCACTGTTACTAATGTCGACAGTGGGTATTACTAGATGGCGCTGAACTGGAAGCAAGAGCAGGTAGGAAGCTGAAGGTAAGGGTTGAGAGTTTTTTAGTTTTGTTTCTGAGAACACTGTAGGTGAAGCATTTTACATGAAACCAGGATAATAGAGGAAATAGACTATATTCCAGAAAAATTTTGCATATTTATATTTTTTTCTTTAGGGCTGACATCACAAGGTAATGAAGCACTCTGGGTGTTGCTAGGGATTCAGAGAATATACAGAATGTAATCCTGCCCTTAAGGAGTATATGGTTTTACTGAAGAGACGGTTCACCCAAGTAGTAGTGGTAAAAGATGGCAAAAAACAACAAAGCAGTAAACTTTGTTATATAAATTGTAATGCTCCAGGGATTTAAAAAATGGTAAGATAAATGTAATTATAAAAATCAGGATAACTGCCTGACCAGGCAGTGGCGCAGTGGATAAAGCATTGGCCTGGGATGCTGAGGACCCAGGTTCGAAATCTGGAGGTTGCCGGCTTGAGTGCGGGGTCATAGACATGACCCCAAGGTTGCTGCTTGAGCCCAAAGGTTGCTGGCTTGAGCAAGGGGTCACTGGCTTGGATGGAGCTCCCCAGTCAAGGCACACAGGACAAGCAATCAATGAACAACTAAAGTGCTGCAACTATGAGTTAATGCTCCGTATCTCTCTCCCTTTCTGTCTGTCTCTCTCACTATAAAAAAAAAGAAAAGAGGATAACTGCAGAAGACAAAACTTAACCGAATAGAGGATAAGGAGGATTTGCATATGTGGACAGCTGTTGCAAAAGAATAACCAAAGACAGAACTATGATAATTCACCCATTCATCTATTCAATCAGAATTTCTTCCATTTTTTTTTCAACTTTTATTTATGGATTTTAGGGAGACAGGGAAAGAAACAGAAACATAGATCTGCTCCTATATCTGTCCTGACCAGGGATCTAACCAGCAACCTCTGCACTTCGGGATGATGCTTTAACCAACCAATCTATCCGGACAGGGCCAGACTCTAAGTCTCTACTGTGGTCTGGGCACTATGCTATGCCCAGGGGTTTCAGAGTCAAGTCAGACCTCATGTTGACCTTCCAGGGAACGGCAGCCTAGCGAGGGAAGAGTGATGCAATCGAATGCCACGGCAGATAGGTTAATTACAGAGTTCCATCAGAGCCAGTTGAAAGCTTCTAAGTTAGAGTGGGGGTGGGAACGGGATCAGGCTGGGAAGGAGAAAAGGAGGACAAAGACAATTGGCCACACAAGGAGGAGGCAGACAGTGCCTCGGCAGAGAAAATGAGACGTAAATACAGGAACGGAGAACAACCTGCCATGTCATGAGGTGGGAATATTGCCTGGCTTGTACAGTTCCCACCAGAGACCGCCTCTGCCACCTGCTTTCCAAAGCACGTGGCTGCGCCTTCAGCCAGGAATGCAGAAGACCAGGCATTGCGGAGGCCTCGCCGAGGGGCACAACCAGCTCTGGTCAAGCGGTCAACTGAGAGAAGCTAGAATTAGGATTGTCTAAGACACATGCAATCCACCCACTCCTCTACGTGGATAATGCTGGACCACAAAGAACTTGGACCATATTAGTTTTGTCCTCACAAAGCCGGCTTCATTGACTTGCAATGTAATGATGATCTGCTCTGTGTAGGTCGTGCCGTGCCAAGGAGTAGCCTTGTGACACCCACGCTATGTTAGCTTGATGAGGACACTATTACTTCACTCGGAGTCCTCTACATAAAGTAGGTAAAATAGTTCTTAGAGTAAGAGCTAGGAAGAGACCATTTTCCTCCGGAGGATCTCCTCTCTTTTGAACATAAGAACTATACACTGATTTACCATGCCTCCCTTTTTGTCCTGCCTACTAGGAGACTTAGAACCAAATTTAAACTCAATTACAGTCTTTTTATTTGGCCTTGTAGTTGAAAATTTGAAAGATTTTGGGATTTGGCCCTGATTTTCCCTTTATATTTTATTATTTTATTGTCTGTGGTTTTATATTTTAAAACTTTATGTTGGCCCTGGCCGGTTGGCTTAGTGGTAGAGCGTCGGCCTGGCGTGTGGAAGTCCCGGGTTCGATTCCCGGCCAGGGCACACAGGAGAGGCGCCCATCTGCTTCTCAAACCCTCCCCCTCTCCTTCCTCTCTGTCTCTCTCTTCCCCTCCCGCAGCCGAGGCTCCACTGGAGCAAAAAAATGGCCCGGGCGCTGGGGATGGCTCCTTGGCCTCTGCCCCAGGCGCTAGAGTGGCTCTGGTCGCAACAGAGCGACGCCCCAAATGGGCAGAGCATCACCCCCTGGTGGGCGTGCCGGGTGGATCCCAGTCGGGCGCATGCAGGAGTCTGTCTGTCTCCCCGTTTCCAGCTTTGGAAAAATACAAAAAAAACCCCACAAAAAAACAACAACAAAAAAAACCTTTATGTTAGCTACAATCCCACCTGCAGAAAATCACCAGAAATGCCTAAGCTGGCAGCTCTGAGCCCCATAATCACGCCACACCTGCAGCAGGCTGGCATGCCGGGAGAGGCAGCCTTCCCGTGGCTTCGCACAACGGGGGCACTTTGTCGGCTGAATAACCGCAAAGTGGTATCAGTCTCTGCAAAGCTGAAAGCACAAAGTGGAGGGTGAAACAACCACCGGAGAGGAGGAGTGATGAGCGAGGCAGAGCTGTCAGCTTGGCGGACAAGGCAAGCCAGCTGCTCAGGAGACCACGCCGACCTGGTCACAGGGAGGGACTGACGGACTTGCTGTTTAGCCACTAGAGCTACTAATTATCCCAAGTAACGCTGCAGGTTTTCATGAGGTCTGGTTCTTGAGACTGTTTCTTCCCTGTGTTTCTGAACCATAACTTTGCTTAACAGAGCTAACCAGAGAGCGTATCTCTTCTTGATAACAAGGCTACTTTGGACAACTCAAATTCTCTGCGTAAAAAGAGAAGGGTGCTTTATATTTGAGTGTAGAAGGATAAATAAATATGAAATAGAAGACCTGAGAAGAGCTGTATTTCTAAAATAGAGTTGTAGTTTTAAAATTTTCATATTCCGATATCTGATTAAAAACTATGAACAATCATTACCTAATAAATTTTATAGCTCAGCCATAATAACTTATATAATTTGTCAAATTCCAAAAATATCTTCATTTGGGCTTGTTACATGTTTTCGTTTCTGTAGAGAGCAAATTAGAAGTGAATGAAAGGGGGGAAATAACCTCAAAGTCACTTTTCAGTCCAAGAGATATAAAAACATGTGATTCCTCAATGTAGTAACAACAAATAAATAACACTAGCATAGCTATTTCTATTTTTGAATCTTCTTTTCCAAGTGAGAGAAGGGGTGATAGAGACAGACTCCTGCATGCACCCTGACCAGGATCCACCTGACAACCCCCATCTGGGGCCATGCTTGCAACCAAGCTATTTTTAGCGCCTGAGGTGCTCCATGGAGGAATCCTCAGCGCCCCAGGCCAATGTGCTTGAACCAAGCAAGCCATATCTGTGGGAGGGTAAGAGAAAGATGAGAGAGAGAAAAGGGGAAGAGGGAGGGGTGGAGAAGCTGATGGTTACTTCTCCTGTGTGCCCTGACTGGGAATTGAACCCAGGACATACATACACTAGACTGATGCTCTACTACTGAGCAAACCGGCCAGGGCCCAGCACAGCTACTTCTAACCAGCTTTTTTTCCTTCACCTTATCATCTTACAAACCAGGTTGGCTTTCCAAATTGTATCTCCATTTGATACTGTGGATACATGCTATGCTTTATTGATGTAGCTAAAGGGACATCCCACACATCTAAGCTGTTCCTCTATGATATCAGATAACTAGTTAGCCTGGACTTAGATTTCAAGAGAAGAGGACTCCCTGATACCTATGGAAGCCCTAAATGGAAGTACTCGCATGCTTGAAAGATGAGAACAATGAAGTGTAATAGACTGCTGTTTTACTCTTACTAGGGATGCTCTTTATTCTGCGGAATAAAGAGCCTAAGTCTTTTTCTTTATAACCATAATTAGAAAGAAAGGGCAAATATCAAAGCCAATCAACAGGGCAGTACACTAAGTCATCATCTTTCTTCATGCCCTGCAGTTACACACCTACACTCTTTGGGTCCCAGTTCCAGTTCTACAGATCAGGCAAGCAGAGTTGTAAATATTTCCATGTGCAAAGCTCTCTTTTTCCAAAGGCAGGCATGGCTTAGCATGCCACTTTTGTTCTTTAGAACTTTTAGGAGCAATTATGTCCTGAGGATATAAGGATGGCAAAGCAAAGGCATGTGCCTGTAACAAGCATCGCATTGAAAGTAGCAGCAAGATAGGATGGATACCCACAGAGTCCAGATGATAACGCAGTGATAAGACTCGCAGAGTAAGGCACTGTTGTGCTGGTTACCTGCTCAGTTCTGGCCCACGAGAATAAACAGGACCTCTTTCTACCCAAAGCAAATGGATATGACATAGAACAGGACAAATCTGCTACAAGATGCAGTGGCAGGTACAACTCTAATAATCTAGGCTGCCAGGAATTTTTCCAGGAGGTGTGTGCGCTTCTGCAATAGAAATGTAATTTGAGAAAGGGGTAGGCACCTCCCTTGTCTCTTTATAACAAAGTAGTAATTGTTAACAATTGAAGACTCATCTCTCCTCTCTTGGGGCTTTGCCAGTTCGGCAAGAGACAATATCAATTTTCAGATGTTATCTTTCTCAGTAGTCCATTTCTTAATCCATTTCAGAAAGAGTTCTCTGGTTTTCTTCAAGGCACGTGAACCCCCCTTTGGGTGGGTTCTTAAAAGTAGCCCGTTGGTCCCCTCACACTGGAAGCTGGCTGTTTCCTCCCCCACTCCCAACCAGGTTGTTCAACTACGGCTAGTTTTGTTTCTAGATGTTGAAACAGTCACTAAATGAAAGAGGCCTCGGGACAGGAAAGCATGAGGTTTCAGTGGCTGGCAGCCAGGCAATTTTGCCATGCAAAGGGATCCACATCCTTCTTGTGTGGCTGCAGCCGCTGGAGGCTGGCAAAATGCACTCTGTAAAAACATCACTGCTGTCATACAGCCTATAATGAAGGAAATACGACGACTAGTTGCTTAGAACTAGGTGATACAAACCTAATTGATTCCGATTTCCCCCTGGTTCCTTATACTGTAAATTAGAGACAGTCCAGTCTGTTCTAAGAATATGCATGCTGGGTATGCTATGGTAAGTTGGTGTGGCCACAGGAGGAGAGAATGAGGCTTGACAGGGAGAAGCTGATTTTGCTCATGCGCCTCAGGAGAGGGGTCGCCGCATGCCATGCAGGGTCACAGGGAAAAAACACCAGTGGTCAGGAGACAGGAGGCAGGGGTGAGGCGCAAGTCTAGGCCAGGGCCTTATTTGGGGTTTCCGCAAGGCAGGACAGGGAAAACAGCTCAGGGCTGGCTAGTCCGAATAATTCTGGTGGGCTCTGGGCTACAGGCCTCTGGTTGCCGGGTACCTGGCCCTGGAGTGATTTAGGTGGGGCAAGGGAAATTTTCACTTGCCTTGCGAGAGTTCTTCAGGAGGTGGTTGGGATTATAAAGTTGGGAACTGGTTGGTTTGCATATGAAGGGCATATTCCTGGGCAAGTTGTTACTATCTAGGAATTAGCTAGCCCTGAGAGGGGCAGTCTCCCTGGGTCTGTAAGGTTCCCCCAAATGCCAAAGGATGAAGAATACAGAAAATAACATTGTCCTCATGATATACAGATGCCAAACAATACAGAATCTAAGAAGACACAGAACACTGTATGAATTAAAATATGACACTCGCCAGGGGCAGATTAGGGGGTCTTAGACAGGCTTTAGTCCCAGTGTCCTTCGGTGCAGCTCCCTCCATTCTTTGATGAGGACCACCGATGTTTACTTACCTTCCATAACAAGCTGAACACATCTATAAAGAGGTTTAAGGCTTGTTACAGCTGGAGATGACTTTCATTCGGAACTGAGGTTGCAGGGACCTCTGCCCAAGCAGTGATTCAGTCTAAAACGCAATGCACTTACACAGGAAGAAAGCATGCACTCAGCTGATGGGCTGTGGACTACGGGGTTCTGCCTCCTCGTTCCCCTGCTCAAGGACAGGCAGCCCACTGCCAGTTGCCAGACTCCTGGGTCTGCTGCTGGAGCCTCCCAGCAGTTATGCCGTGCCCTGGGAGGCTGGACTCTGAGGCCCTCTGACCCATTCTGTCTTCTGAGTCCACACACACTTGGCATGTGGTCTCAGCCCTTCCGCTAATTACAAAGGCCGGCATCACCAGCCCTAGCGTACATACATAGCTCAGGCTCGGGGGCCGTGTCTGTCACAGGGATGAGTGTTGAAGGCGAGGCTCTTTTCCAAGGCTTCTTTGCTGATGATCCTATTTTGCCATGTCAGGCTCCGGGTGGATTGTAAGGGATACTAACGAAATAGGTTCAAGGAAAGTGATATTACAATTGTGGCAGGTCCAAGTCTCACAGTCCTGGAAATGGATGGACATTAGTACTTCTTGGCAGCCCCTCGGTTTGGTTTGGAGCTTGATGTCACATTCATTTTTCTGGCTGCCAGTCTCCTTAAGGAAATACTGAACTTCTCGTGTTAGTTTTCTATATTTTATTAGTTGTTCATCATTGAACAGGCTGCTCAGTATCGGCATTAACGGACCCTTGGCTAAGTATTACCACGAGAGCCTGGCTGTTTCCAGTTTCTCGGGTACATTCTGGTAGAAGAGCAAGCCATGGATTTGGTGTTCCCTTCTCTCCTCTCATTCCGTTTTGGAAAGAGTTTAGATGAGTTGGGGAAAGATATTTGAAGTTTTCTGATCCAATGTAAATGAATCCTGTGGTGGGTAAATAATTTTCCTCCCTCTTTTGCTCTCCTGGGGTATTTTGATGAATAATGCTTCTCAAATAGGCTTATAAATATTCCTCTAGAGGTAAGAAGAGTATGAAACTCATAGCAGGTGTGCCATTAATGCTTTAGAATGTTGTAGGGTAAAGAGGAAAGGAATCATCTCAAAACCTTGCGGTACTCCTAGCATTTTCTGGAAAGTTTTGAACAAAATACTGAGGGCAGCGCTGTGAAGTGTGGATACAGCCTCACAGGATCACGTCAGGCTGGTCCTTCTGTGTAGAAGGGTTTTTTGGATGGGTAGTAGAATGGGCTTTTATAGTTTGTTTTGCTGCCAATTATGGCACATATTTATCTTAACTCAGTAAACAGCATAATTAATTGATTTCACCAGAAATTTTAAATTGTTAAAATTTTTTTAATTGTTCCCTTTTTGTGTCCCATTTTCTGAAAGTCCAATTCCTAACTACCCAACTGTATTCTAAAAGATTTCACTAATAATCACTTTCTACAGAAGCAACTGTAATTTGACTTCAAATATTATACTTCTCAGTTTATTCTGTTACATTTTACCTGTAACTCAATTATGGCTTTAGTGTTTTTCTTTGGCCTTGAAGTCCCCACATTTTGAAACAAAAGCCTGTGATAGCAAGGGAATTTATTACTGCCATAGCGCCACCTACTGGTAGGCCACTACAGAAGCAAGATAGTTGTAGTTTAACTGACCCACAGTTTTATTAGTCTTGAATTTGGTTTTATAAAATCTCAATTTCCTTGCCATTTTGAGAAAGTATCAACTTCTCTTGATTGCTATTGAGTCTCTTGCTGCAGCATAAAATCAGCAAGTTAGAATAAAATATATGCTTTAACTGTTACCTTAAATTGGCCCTGACTTCACCGACTTTGATTTTCTCTGTCCTACAATTGTAGCAATGTCTCCAGCTTGTGTGGGCAAGGGTTTGGATCTGGCGAAAATAACTTGGGGAGCTTCCAAATATCCTGAAAAATGTAAAAAACAAAAAAATCCCTACTTAACACTTTATTTGGTCTTGGCTAAAAGGACAAGAGGTCAAACCTAAAACTAGGTTTTGGGGCATCACCGTCCTCCCAGCTGCGCCACCCCACTTCCTACCAAACGCCAATCTACGCTCTCTTTCTGGCTCTCCAAAAGCGTCAGAGTGGGCAACCTAGCCACATCCTTATCCTTCTGGCTCTGGGAAGAGAAGAACTTTTGGGGAGCAATAAAGGGTAAAAGACAGTAGGGTGACCCTGGCTGGTTGGCTCAGTGGTAGAGCGTTGTCCTGGAGTGCAGGAGTCCTGGGTTCAATTCCCAGCCAGGGCACACAGAAGAAGCGCCCATCTGCTTCACCACCCCTACCCCTCTCCTTTCTCTCTGTCTCTCTCTTCTCTTCCCGCAGCCAAGGCTCCATTGGAGCAAAGTTGGCCTGGGCGCTGAGGATGGCTCCATGGCCTCTGCCTCAGGCACTAGAATGGCTCTGGTTGCAACAGAACAATGCCCCAGATGGGCAGAGCATCGCCCCCTGGTGGGCATGCTGGGTGGATCCCGGTCAGGCGCATGCGGGAGTCTGTCTGACTGCCTCCGTATCCAACTTCAGAAAAATAAAAAATAAAAAAAAAAAAGAAAAGAAAAGAAAAAAAAGATAGTAGGGTGAACATCTCAAGAGCTTTATTTATTTTTATTTTTAATCTATTATACTCTAGAGATCCACCCAGGATCTCCAACAACTATAGAAGGCATGGTAAAAAAATAACCTGATGGTGAAAATATCTCACTCCACTGATAGCTGCCAGGCAGGTTCTTTCACTTGGAAGCGATTTCTAGATCCTTAGGGTTTAGTCTGACCTGTGGAGGCGCAGTGGATGGAGTGTGACCGGTCAAGACACGTACGAGAAGCGATCAATGAACAACTAAAGTGAAGCAACTACAAGCTGATGCTCCTCTCTCTCTCTCTTAAAATCAATAAATAATAATTTAAAAATTGATCCTCAACTTTTAAATTATTATTTAAATTATTATTTAGTAGTAAGTAAACCCAGTGGAGTGTAAGCTCCACTGGGTTTACTTACTACTAAAATCAGTTCCTTGTCGTCTGAGAGACAATGAAGTGGGCAGGCAGTCACCCTGATGTGCTGACACACATCCCCCTGCAAAGTGTACAGAGCACAAGTGCATTCTGCTGGGGCCTGAAGTAACAAACATTAAACAAGGACATGGATTCTCACTTCTTGTAAATGGAACCCATCACTGCTTTTCAAAAGGTGGTAAGGTTTCTTCCAACTACAGACCATTAAGCGCTTTAAAAAAAGGGCAAGTGGGGGGGTAGAGACTGGCTCCAGGACAGGAGAGACAGTGACAGGCACTAAGGGGCAGCAGCAAGGGCAGCTGGTGTGCCTTCAGCCCCCCACAATAATGGCAGTTTACACTATCAAATCAGCACGAGAGAAATGCCAGTTATCTATCTGCCTCTCTGCTATTTCAGTTCACCATCGCCACTTTAGAACTCAAGAAGAACACCGTGGTTATAAAGAAGGAAGGCCCATGACTATGGCCTTGAGCCAAAGGCCTTCGCTACTGCTTCCCTCTCAAGTTTCCCCATTTGCTGACTCTATCCCTTCCCTTCCACAGCCTGAGAATAGAGAATTCACAGTCTGAGGTAAGGAAGTCAAGGAAGAATACCATTCATGCAGCATTCCAGGCAATCTGCTAGGAGCTTTTCCCATTCACTCTGCATTAAAAACCCTAATAAGAATGTCATTATGTTACCATCAGCGCAAAAGGACCGAGTCTTTTTCAACAGTGTTCTGAGATAAACTACTACCTCATTCAGGCCGCCCGAGAACAAAGTCACACAGCTTTATGGCCTGGCTGGCCAGACACGGGGAGGGTCAGGGGACCAGGAACCAGACTTTTTCTATACCCATGGACTCATTCATAACCATGTTTAATGAACTGAGTTAACTGGGCCAGACAGGAGTTAAATACCTTTCAAAGCAGTTTAGCGACTCCTGCATAGGCACAGACTTCCCAACTCTGAGAGATGTGCAGACTTTTTGACTTACTATGGGAGCTGTTCTCCCTTCTTTTAGGCTTAAAGAAAAATGTTTCTCATAACAGCCTAACCTCCTGTTTGTAGGACACCTTTCTCAACCCCTTTTAAGTCTACGCCTGAGAGAGACAAACACACGACTTGTTGTTGAAACAAGGAAGTGTCAGGGAGCCATTTACTAGCTGTATAAGTAACTCTAACAGGGTTAGTTACCACTAGCAGACTGCTAAGGTACAATGTTTACTGGGAAATGTGGAAAATGCCCAAACCTATTATAGCAGGTACATCCGTGTTTCTTTAAGGATCAGGGACATCAGACAAGTCATAGAACAGAAACAAACTCGAGGGACTGTAGGGGCCAAGAGTCATTAGGTGACATGAGCAGCAAACAGCAGGCTACCTGAGCAGGTGAGAAGAAAGTGCTTATCTGAAGTAAAAAAGGGGGAAAGGTAGACAGTAGAATCCCGGGAGAAGTAGAACTTCTCTTTGCTCTTTGTGGTTTTATGCAAATACCACATTCAGTACGAATACTACAAAATCGTCTAAGCAACTTCAAGTATGTAAATATATAGTATTCATGATCAAGATGCTGAAAATTTGAACCCTATCCCCGGGCCCTCAAATTTCCAACCTACTCAGCCAGAGTGCATGCAAACAATTCAATTCAGTGCTGAATTCATCAGTGGGATAGGCCAATCAACTAGGCTGAGTTCCTAGATCTCCTAGGCTTTGGAAACCTCTCCAGCTTCAGCAAATCTGAAGACCCGAAGGGGCTCTAACAGCTGTATCTAATGGATATCCCTCCAACTAGATCGTGAGTCTCTTGCCCACCCACTTCTCAGTCCTCAACCATTCCAGGTACAAATCTTAATTCCTTAAAAATTATTACCATGTTCTGATAATTCTTCATTGGGGGGTGCAAGTTGATATTCACCAAATATTTCTTGAATTCCGTTTCTAAGGTTTTAAGTGCAGAATAGAATCTTTATCCTTTTATATTATAACCTTACCTGGGTGTAGTTATAGAACCTTTCTCCATATATTGGATCATTTAATCCCTATAGGAAGCCCATGAAATATATGCAATTATCCCCATGATATAGTCAAAGAAACCAGGCTTCTCAGAGATCCTGCAATCATTTTAGGGTGTATTATGTCAAACCACCATCCCTCCCCCCGCACACGTTCTTTGATGGCTCCCTACTGCCCACACGGTGCGTACACTGGCTCTGATGCTTGCCTTCTCTGCCAGTCCCTGCCCGCGCCCTCGCCTCCAGCCTCTCTGACACACAAGGGCTTCCGGAACAGAGCCTTTGCATGCTGTCCCCTTTTCCTAGACCTCCCTCCGCTCCCTGCCTCCCCTCTCCTGGCTGACTTGTTCATACTCAACCTCAGCTTCAGATGTTTCTTCCTCTGAGAGGCCCTCCCAATCCCTAGAGAGCCTGGGCCTGGGTGCTTGGGTTCAGACACAGCCCCACCATTTATTTATTAGCTGTGGAGTTTTAGTCACGCTTCATAATCTGTATGTGCCTTTGTTTCTTCTGCCATAAAATGGGAACACAATTTCTACATCACGTGTGTTTCTTGTGAACAAATGAGTTATTACATGCAAAGCAATCAGAAGTGTGTCTGACACATGGCCAATGCTCATCCAGACTTGTCATTGTTATTCTGCTGTCCTCAGCACCTGGTGTCACCGACCTTGGACCATGTCCCCTGTTGACTTTTCTCTCACCTGAGCCTGTAAGTTCTCTGACAGCAGGGACTGCCGTGTTCACCCTGTATGCACACCTCGGTGCCCAGAATGTTATTTTTTCCAGAGTAGGTGATCAATAGTAAATATCTGCGTGGAATTCAGGTGATTTTCTTCCAATGTTGTTATGTATTAGCGTACTTTTATGAATTATTACTCAAAGAAAACTCTGTGTAGACCAAGGCTGCCCAACTTATATGTAGGTCGCTACTTCAGAGGCTTTAGGCCTTCAGCACCTACCTGGCAGGGGACCGTGACATGAGCAAGACAGGTCTTAGATGAAAGACCAGAGCTTTGACTTTCTCCTCTAGGCCCCTCAACTTTCTGAGCCTCAGTTTCCACATCTGGGGTGGAGGACATGACGACCCAACTTACAGGGCTGTTGTGAAGACTAGTGAGAGATACTACATGTGGAAATACTATCTGAACAGTGAAACACCAATCAAATACAGATATTTTTTACTTAATGCTGCAAATCTGATAGGACCCCACCAGGCTGGGATATTTCATCTATCCCAAACCATCCAGAAAACTATTGAATCCTAAGCTGTCAACATCATGTTATAGAAGAATGTAACAAACATGCTCACTTGTTAATGCATCAAAAGCCTGAAGGCCTGGGTCTCCGTTCTCTGGACTAGAGCTCTCTACAGAGGCAGAAGAGAGAATGTGCCAACCCCCCCCCCCCCGGGCAGGACAGCTGCTATGCCCACTCACCTGAGGGGTTGGTGACGGGCACACATGCTGCCGAGCTAAGGCTGCTCTGGAGTCCGTTCAGCTGCCCTTCCGTGGCGGACCCTCTGAAACACAAGCAGCTTGGTTAGACGTGGAGACGGGAAGGCAAGGTCAAGTACAGGCCCTCAAAGGCTTTGCTTCTTGCTCCTGTGTTCCCTCTCATGGGGCTCATTCTCTGGCTTCTTTCAAGACTTTGCTGAAATGTCATCTTACAAGAGAGGGCTTCCATGACCAACCTATCCCCTTCTTCTGAAATAATTTTTAATGTGTCGTCCTTCTCTCCCCACTGGAATGCAACCTCCAGAAAGCTCGGGCTTTGATCACTGCTGTGTCTCCAGGGCCCAGAACAGCGTCTGGCACCTAAGAAGCACTCGGTAAATGTGAGGTTTGGAATGGACAAACTAAGTTCCTGGTACTCACTTGCATGAGACATAAGTAAAGACATTCAAAAATAGGAAAAAAAAGCTTCATGTAGAGCAGTGGTTCCCAATGCAGGGTGAGGAGGGTCAGATTTTGCCGCCTGACCCCACCTCTGCATAAGGGACATTGGGCAATGCTGAGACATTTGTGGTTCTCACTACTGTGGGATCTACTGGCACCTAACGGGTAGAGGCCAGAAATGGTACTAAATATCTCCTACAGGGCCCTCGAAAATGCCTTCAAACAAAGAACAATCAAGCCCCAGATAGCAATGGTGCCGAGGTTGAGAAACCATTGTGTAGAGGCACCTCCCCTCATGCCAACTCTGACAAGAGACAAGCCAGGGTACACTGGATCCCCCAGCCACATCTGGGAAATCCTATGGCCAGCTCGGGGCCCTATAGACCATTTCAGGTCTCCCTGCAATTCTTTCATTGCATTTATTAAACTTATGAAATTGTATAACTGGCTGCATAACATATTCTCCTTGTTAGAATGTAAACTCCATAAAAAGAGAGACTGTATCAGTTTCAAACAGTTATGTCCACATTGCATTAGGAACTTAATACATATATTTATACACACACACACACACACACACACTCACTCATTACCTCCATAAATATACTTACCTGTTGGGTCCAACTACCTTGATTTCAGTTGATATGCAGAAAGTTTACATGGGAGACTGAAGTTTTCACATGCCCACTTCTTTATTTGTTCACCAGCATCCACCCCAACTCTTAGTACCCCTCGCCCAACACCAATTTTCCATTCATCCATTCACACACAAAATATTTATTAAGCGTTCTTGTGCTTGGTACTGGTGAAGAGGCAGACGTTAAGCAAACACAGAAGATAGAAGCTGTGCCCTGAATGTTAAGGGAAGAAAGCACAGGGGCTGCGAGGGGATGGAAGAGGAGAACCGGACTCCGATGGCAGGAGGGTGGTCAAGGAGGAGCTGTCTGAGGGATCAGGTTTCAGCAGTCGTGCAGTCATGAGGCGGCAGCATTAGCCAAGAGTACAGCCTGTCACGGAGAAACAGCTTATATAAAGATCCTGAGGCAGCAAGGGGCTCAGAATGTCCCAGGAGCCTTTAAAGACCAGCGAGGAAAGGCGGTAGTCAAGCACTGTTTGACACACTTGCTAGCCAAACACTTTCCTGGCCTCTCAGTTGGAGCTTTTGGTCCAGCGACTCGGGAACAGGGCCTGAGAACCTGGGCTTTTCATAGCTCCCCGGAGAAGTCAGGGAAACACTGGCTCGTGGGTCAAAAGGAAGGTGGCATGAGTACCAGCTGGAGAGCCTGGCAGAGGCTTAGGTCCCAGGTGGTCCCTACACTGCTGGTGAAGGCTTGTCGCTTGAGAACACACCCCGTCAGGGGCGCCAGGGATCATGGTCTTCTACCCCACCCCCTCACACCCCCACTGCAGTTTGTCCATCCCCCACCCTTCTGCCTTCATTCTGAGGGTGCCACAGAGGTGGAGAGAAAGAACGGCTTCCTCCTTTCCCAGAGCTTCACCCTTGGCTCCCTACCTCTGGAAGGCTTCTGCCTTTTATTCCAGCTCCCTATCGACCCCACTCCCATCAAACATCCAAAGTATCCACAGCTGATATTTGCTCTTCTAGGGCCAAGTGAAAAAAGAAAAGCTCTGAAAGGTCTAGGATGAGCTCTTCTTTTACAGATGTGAAAAGCCCTTAGGGCCATTCACCTGTGTAAGGAACAGCCAAGTAGATAGATAGATAGATAGATAGATAGATAGATAGATAGATGATAGATAGATAGATAGATAGATAGAAGAGGCCATGCAGGGCTGGTCTCAGTCTCACAGGGAAAGCAGGCAAAATTTGGGGTCAGCAGAAGAAATAAAGGCCACACACAAGGAGATTCAGAGTTTGGACCTAGCAAGTTCTGGGTCCCAGAACTCTGAGCTTCTCCCTCCCCTCTCTGGAACTGCCGCCCTCCACCCTCCCAGGCTTTCTCCTGTTTCTCCAGCAAAATCTCCTGAGCCTGGGGCCCTCTGTACCCAGCTGCACTCCCTCCTCCCTCCTCGCCCCACCCTCCACGCTCATCACAGGCCTGGGGAGCCACCACTGATTCATTTGAACATTTCTAACCACTCTACTGTTTCTAGCGTAGGGTCTCCCTTCCATAGCCATGCAAGAGGAAATTCTGAGTGAATTTTTCCATGAAAACATGGTACACAAAAATGGTTTGGGTCTATGTTTTTACTGCTCTAGGCACATTATGGGTAAATATGCTTTTGTTGTGATAACATCATTTCCTTAGGAAAATGCATTTCAACTTCTGAACAACCCACTCCTAAAGGAGAACTTTTGAATACAGCTTGTCCGATGCCTGCATGTGACTGCGCTCGCTGGTCCGCTCCTGCGAGGGTTCTTTGCTGCTTTCCTGGGAACACTTGTGTTTTTGGGAAATAGATATAGGAAGGTATGCATGTGTTTCCTTGGTTGTCTCTAAGTCAGTTGCTATGTTTTAACATCACAATAAAAGGACCTACCTCATGGAGTTGTTGAGGATTAAATGAGATGGTGGATGAAAAGCACATCTTAGGACAGTATCTGGTATTGTATTAAGGGCTAAGTAAAAATAATTACTAGTACTGCTATTTTTACTTAGGTATATAGACAATATTTGCATTCACTGTAAGTTTACCACACACAGAAAAATTAAATTGGATGACTCAGTGACTCTCACTCTGTGGACTATTAATGCTGAACTGTAGGAGAACGACCATGAGATATTCAGAATCCAAACGTGAACAGCAATTTGTTATTAAAGCCTAAAGGTAATGAACTGGCAACATGTAGAAATCTCAGTCAAAATTATTCTTAAAATTCCTTAGGAAGAAAGGACTTGGTTGAGATTGACAAACCATCTTCCAATAGATGTAACACATTTTTCTTGTTTGCCAGCAACAGAACGAATCACTGCTTCTTCAGCTGTGCACCCAATGAAGTCACTGGCTTGCAGCAAGGCGCCATGTTGTGTGACCTGTCTCTGAGCATGAGAAGAACACGAGTGGGCTGCTCTCTCTGTGAGAGAGGCTCATGGCAACGCGGCTGCCTGGAGGAACAACGCATTGCCCTGAGTGGACCAGCAAGTGGAATCTGCCATTTAATTGAAACCATACTTTTTTTCTCTCTGAAAGGTTAAATGTGTGTGAGCCGCAGCACCACCTGCTGTTCTCTGACCTCCGCACTTGCGGAATATGAACAGGAGGCTAATGATGGACTCAGAAAACCTGGAGTTACCGAAGTTTGAGAGTTTTATAGTGAGAAATACTGAAAACAAGAAAGTTGCCATTAACTTTATATCAGACAGATCCCATCTGCGAGCCCGAGATATGACTCTCTGGTTCTGTAAGTGTTCCTGAATGGCTCTTCTTGGAAATGGTACGAGTTCTAGGAGGAGAAGTGTTGGATGCAGTCAGAGGTTGAGAGTTAGAGGTTCAGTATAGTCCCAGCTGTGGTACGGGCTGAGCTCATCTACAGAGGAGCTTGAACTATCTGTCTGATTGTCCAAAGGTGCTGAAGGGCAGGCTTCCTGATTAACGGAGGCACTTAGAAACCAAGATAAAAAATGTGGCCAGGCATAGTAGCAAGAGAGAATCAGAATTCCATTAATAGCAAAACCCTCTTTTCAATTAAGGCAGGTCTTTCTCTTGGGATTTGTGTATAGCTAGTACCTGAAGCTTTCTTTAAATATTAAATGTACATTTCTTAACCTAGAAGTCGGTGTTCTTGCTCCATTCCTATCTACTCTTCTTGCCTTCCTACTTTTCTGAACTGCAAGGAAAAGCCAGGCATGGGCACCGTTCCTACTCTGAGCAAGGGGGAACAGCTCTCCCGGGCTTTTCAAACGCATCATTCAATGATGCATTACAAACAAATCATCTCTCTCTACGCTGAACTGTTGCCTGCATTTATCATTCTGAAAGATTTCTTTTAGTGCAAGGGTCACGATCAAATAGCTGCCTACGAATTCCACTCACATCAAGCCCAGACCACACCGTACAGCCAGCCTGTAGAACAAGCCGCCAGTCTAGGAGAGGTATAGTGAGTAAAATCCCCACGACCCATCTCGCCGGTGTCTCGTGAACCTTTAGTTCCTTTATTTGTGGTTTCCTCTGTTCTCCCCCCACCCCATTATTATGATCAGTGGAAACTTTTCTGAAAGTGATATTCTTTCTTTAAGATCTGTTTTGTTCATTACTTCACAAGGTTGACAGTGGTCTGGTGCTGTACTGTTTCTCTTCGGGTTCTTTTCAAGGCGTCCCACATCTCTGACACAGGGGTACTGGTTTTCTATTTCAATGGTTTAGTAGAGGTTTATCTTGGATTCGTGCCACCACATCAAGGATGACCTTTCTGTAGAAGGAAAGACCCACAAAAGGAAAATACTCAAGGTTTTACAGGAAGAGCAGAACTAGAAATGCTGATCTCGCCAGGGCTGTGGCCAACAGACACGATGGCATTCATGAAGGTCCTGATAAGAAACATCTCCAAACTACATCATTTTTTATAAAATATTGGTAACAACCAACCTCTTTCAATTCCCAAAAGAAAGAAGAAATCCGAAGACACAAGTTAGGTTCAAGAACTAAGTTCCGAAAAAAGAACACAGGCTTTTCTTAGCAAACATTTACTCGCAGACTGAATATCTCACAACTTTCCGTACAACACACCTATGTGCACACAGGTGTCTATGTGCCTCCTCCTTTACCTATCAGTCCAGGGGTTAGCAATACATTCCACAAATAGAACCTAATATGCTAATACTTAGCAAATAACAACGAGGACATTGTTAATTTGGGTCTGGTTACAAAACCAATTCAAACAGTGAAGTCAACTTCTGTGGACTAGTGGTGCATAGGATTCCATTTTATAAATATACTACACATCACCTAATCCACTCTATTTGTCATTATGTTTCTTTTTATTCCTAAAATTATTTGTGAGCCTTTTCCCTTTTTCATTAACCTTTCCAGAGGTGATCCTCCCTATTGTGAAGGCAATTTCACGCACTTCGTCACTGTGTATTTAACAAACACCTGACATGTGCCAGATGCTGGATGAGGCGCCGTTCTCTTGCATTCTCCCCTGCGCTAGGCTGTTCTTGGTGATGTTTGTATTTTTATTTTATTTGGGTTAATTTATTTAGCATTTCAAGTTAAGTGATTAACTCATTTTCAATACTTCTTGTCTTTTTATTATTTTTCTTTTTTTTTTTTTGTATTTTTCTGAAGCTGGAAGTGGGGAGAGACAGTCAGACAGACTCCCGCATGCGCCCGACCAGGATCCACCTGGCACGCCCACCAGGGGCGAGGCTCTGCCCACCAGGGGGCGATACTCTGCCCCTCCGGGGCGTCGCTCTGCCGTGACCAGAGCCACTCTAGCGCCTGGGGCAGAGGCCAAGGAGCCATCCCCAGTGCTCGGGCCATCTTTGCTCCAATGGAGCCTTGGCTGCGGGAGGGGAAGATAGAGACAGAGAGGAAGGAGGGGGGTGGGGGTGGAGAAGCAAATGGGCGCTTCTCCTATGTGCCCTGGCCAGGAATCGAACCCGGGACTTCTACACGCCAGGCCGACGCTCTACCGCTGAGCCAACCAGCCAGGGCCTGTATTTTTCTGAAGTTGGAAATGGAGAGGCAGTCAGACAGACTCCCACATGTGCCCGACCGGGATCCATCTGGCATGCACACCAGGAAGCGATGCTCTGCCCATTTGGGGCATTGCTCTGTTGCAACCAGAGTCATTCTAGCGCCTGAGGCAGAGGCCATAGAGCCATCCTCATTGCCCGGGCCAACCTTGTTCCAATGGAGCCTCAGCTGCAGGAGGAGAAGAGAGAGACAGAGAGGAAGGAGAGGGGGAGGGGTAGAGAAGCAGATGGGCGCTTCTCCTGTGTGCCCTGGCTGGGAATCAAACCTAGGACTCCTGCATGCCAGGCCGACGCTCTACCACTGAGCCAACTGGCCAGCGCCACTTCTTGTCTTTTTAAAAAACACAATTGAGGTTACAGGTTTACCTCTGAGTGCAGCTTTGGCTACTCCACACATTGATGTGCTTCCACGGACACGCAGTTCTTAATGTTTTGTGCTTTTCATTATGATTACCTCTAAGTGTATTCATCGTAGTTCAAATGTGTGAACTATTTGTTATTGAGTTTTGAGGTGTGTGGAGCCCTCGTTCGTGACACAGTATGTGCTGAATTGTGTTCCACATATACTTGAAAAGAAGGTATATTCTCCCTTTTGGATTCAGGAGTCCATGCACAGCTATTAATGTTTTTCAGACTATGAATTGTGATTCATAAGGGCATTGTAAAATTTAGGAGACACAATCAGCATTTTAAAAACAATAAGGAATAGTATTTTGAAAACCTTTTGTTTCATATACCTATGGATAGCTCTTTCTACTCGGTTATATATAAAATGTATTTTTATAATTTTAAGTGGTGGTCAAAGAAAGATTAAAAGCCACTTAATAGGCCCTGGCTAGTTGGCTCAATGGTAGAGAATCAGCCCGGCATGTGGAAGTCCCAGGTTTGATTCCCAGCCAGGGGACACAGGGGAAGCGCTCATCTGCTTCTCCACCTTTCCCACTCTCCTTTCTCTCTATCTCTCACTTCCCCTCCCACAGCCAAGGCTCCACTAGAGCAAAGTTGGCCCAGGCACTGAGGATGGCTCCATGACCTCTACCTCAGGTGATAGAATGGCTCAGATTGCAGCGAAGCAATGCCACAAAGGGGCCAAGCATTGCCCCCGGTGGGCATGCTGGGTGGATCCCGGTTGGGCACATGCAGGAAGGAGTCTATCTGCCTACCCCCCCGCCACCCGCCCCGGCTTCTCACTTCAGAAAAATACACACACACACAAAAAAAAGCCACTTAATAAAGCAAACTGCTGATTCTGCACTTCAAATATCCAAAATCCTCAGAAATTTCTGCTTGAGTTACTTACACTGATAGGAGTATATTTAAATAAACCACCCATTATAATAACAAACTGCCAATTTTTCTTTATAATTTTGTCACTTTTGATTTCTATATTTTGAATTTACGTTAAATGCATACAAGTTGCTTTTATTTCTACTATGCTTTTTTGCTTAATCCTCTTTTATCTATTGCTCTACTAGTTTTCCTTTCTAACCAGCATTGCACGGCTTACCTTTTTCCAATTCTTTGCCGTTCTGTGAGATTGCACTTTAGGCATGTCTCTTTTAAGCAGTCTATAACAGAACATTTAAAAAATGCAACTCGATAATCTATCTTTTAATAGAAGAGTATAATCTGTTAATATTTATTTATTGTCCTTTCTCATATATTTGGATTATTTTTATTATCTTCGTGTTTGTTTTCCACTTACCATCCTTTTCCTTTGCCTTTCTTCCCCTCTTTCCTGTTTTCCACTGGATTCATAGTTTCCCCGTTCCCCTTTCTCCCACTCTGTTGATTTGAAGGCCACAGACTGTACTCAATTATTTAGCTCTTGTTTACCTAAGAAAGTGTGAAGCCATTCAGTGTTTGTCTTGCCTTATTCTTTTTTTTTTATAAATAAATTTTTATTAATGTTAATGGGTGAAATCAATAAATCAGGGTAAATATATTCAAAGAAAACATGTCCAGGTTATCTTGTCATTCAATTATGTTGCATACCCATCACCCAAAGTCAGATTGTCCTCTGTCACCCTCTATCTAGTTTTCTTTGTGCCCCTCCCCCTCCCCCTCTCCCTCCTTCCCTCCCGCGCCCACCCCTGGTAACCACCACACTCTTGTCCATGTCTCTTAGTCTCATTTTTATGTCCCACCAATGTATGGAATCATGTAGTTCTTGATTTTTTCTGATTTACTTATTTCACTCCATATAATGTTATCAAGATCCCACCATTTTGCTGTAAATGATCTGATGTCATCATTTCTTATGGCTGAGTAGTATTCCATAGTGTATATGTGCCACATCTTCTTTATCCAGTCTTCTATTGAAGGGCTTTTTGGTTGTTTCCATGTCTTGGCCACTGTGAACAATGCTGCAATGAACATGGGGCTACATGTGTATTTACGTATCAATGTTTCTGAGTTTTTGGGGTATATACCCAGTAGAGGGATTGCTGGGTCATAAGGTAGTTCTATTTTCAGTTTTTTGAGGAACTATCATACTTTCTTCCATAATGGTTGTACTACTTTACATTCCCCCCAACAGCGAATGAGGGTTCCTTTTTCTCCACAGCCTCTCCAACATTGCTATTACCTGTCTTGTTGATAATAGCTAATCTAACAGGTGTGAGGTGGTATCTCATTGTAGTTTTGATTTGCATTTCTCTAATAACTAATGAAGATGAGCATCTTTTCATGTATCTGTTGGCCATTTGTATTTCTTTCTGGGAGAAGTGTCTGTTCATGTCCTCTTTCCATTTTTTATTGGATTGTTTGTTTGTTGTTGAGTTTTATGAGTTCTTTGTATATTTTGGATATTAGGCCCTTATCTGAGCTGTTGTTTGAAAATATCAATTCCCATTTAGTTGGCTGTCTGTTTATTTTGTCAGTTTCTCTTGATGAGCAAAAACTTCTTAGTCTGATGTAGTCCCATTCATTTATCTTTGCTTTCTCTTGCCTTTAGAGTCAAATTCATAAAATGCTCTTTAAAACCCAGGTCGAGGCCCTGGCCAGTTTGCTCATTGGTAGAGCATCGGCCTGGCATGCGGGGAACCCGGGTTCGATTCCCGGCCAGGGCACATAGGAGAAGCGCCCATTTGCTTCTCCACCACCCCCCCCCTCCTTCCTCTCTGTCTCTCTCTTCCCCTCCCGCAGCCAAGGCTCCATTGGAGCAAAGATGGCCCGGGCGCTGGGGATGGCTCCTTGGCTTCTGCCCCAGGCGCTAGAGTGGCTCTGGTCGCGGCAGAGCAACGCCCCGGAGGGGCAGAGCATCGCCCCCTGGTGGGCAGAGCGTTGCCCCTGGTGGGCGTGCCAGGTGGATCCTGGTCGGGCACATGCGGGAGTCTGTCTGACTGTCTCTCCCCATTTCCAGCTTTAGAAAAATACAAAATAAAAAAAAAATAAAATAAATAAATAAACGCCAGGTCCATGAGTTTAGTACCTATGTCTTCTTCTATGTACTTTATTGTTTCAGGTCTTATATTTAGGTCTTTGATCCATTTTAAATTATTTTTAGTACAAGGGGACAAGCTGTAGTTGAGTTTCATTCTTTTGCATGTGGCTTTCCAGTTTTCCCAGCACCATTTGTTGAAGAGGCTTTCTTTTCTCCATTGTGTGTTGTTGGCCCCTTTATCGAAAATTATTTGACCATATATATGTGGTTTTATTTCTGGACTTTCTATTCTGTTCCACTGGTCTGAGTGTCTATTTTTCTGCCAATACCATGCTGTTTTGATTGTCATGGCCCTATAATATAGTTTGAAATCAGGTATTGTAATGCCCCCAGCTTCATTCTTTTTCCTTAGGATTGCTTTGGCTATTCAGGGTTTTTTATAGTTCCATATAAATCTGATGATTTTTTGTTCCATTTCTTTAAAAAATGGCATAGGAATTTTGATGGGAATTGCATTAAATTTATAAATTGCTTTGGGTAATATGGCCATTTTGATTATATTTATTCTTCCTATCCAAGAACAAGGAATATTTTTCCATCTCATTGTATCTTTTTCAATTTCTTTTAACAATGCTTTGAAGTTTTCATTATATAGGTCCTTTACATTCTTGTTATGTTTATTCCTAGGTATTTTTTGTTGTTGTTGTTGCAATCGTGAAGGGGATTATTTTTTTGAGTTCGTTTTCTAATATTCCATTGTTGGCATATAGAAAGGCTATGGACTTTTGTATGTTAATTTTGTATCCTGCGACCTTACTGTATTGGTTTATTGTTTCTAGTAATCTTTTTGTGGAGTCTTTGGGGTTTTCGATGTATAGGATCATATCATCTGCAAAAAGTGATACCTTTACTTCTTCTTTTCTGATATGGATGCCTTATTCTTGACAAAAAGACCTAAAGTACCTTCACTATCCCCTGACTACTCTGGTCCTTGAATCTTGGCTTTGTTGTCTTAAAATAGTTTAATCTTTTTAAAGCCGACCAACAATTACTTTTATAGTCACTAATATTTATTGATACTTGATAACATTTTTGTACTTCATTGTTTCATGTTACCCAACACTTTTGCATTCCCTTTTACCCTACACAGTCTTTGTATACAACAGTTCTTTCACTGAAGGTCATGGGTGGTATATACTCTTAGACTTTAAATATTTCAAATTACTTTTATTTTGCCTTCTCTCTTGAATGACAGTTTAGCAATGTATAAAATTCCGGACTGAAAGTTACTTTACTTCAACACTTTGAAACTATTAGTTCTTGTTTTCTGCCACCAATGACTGCTGGAGAGAAGAATGCTGGTATTCTGTGTTCCTTTGTAGTAAAAGTGAATTTTCTCAGATATATGTAAGACTTCCCTTTATGCTTAATGTTTTGCAGTTTCACTAGGATGTGTCTGGAGGTACATTTTGGTACATGGAATAAATTTTTAAGCTAAAGATGCATGTCTTTGATTCCAGAAAATTCTCAGTTATTACTTTTTAAAGAATTGCTTGTTAGTCTGACCTGTGGTGGCGCAGTGGATAAAGTGTCGACCTGGAAATGCTGAGGTCGCCGGTTCAAAACCCTGGGCTTGCCTGGTCAAGGCACATATGGGAGTTGATACTTCCAGCTCCTCCCCCCTTCTCTCTCTGACTCTCCTCTCTCTCTCTGTCTCTCTCCTCTCTAAATGAATAAATTTTAAAAAAATTAAAAAAAACCCAAAAGAATTGCTTGTCCACCTATTATCTCAGGTCTCTCCACTGACACTCCTATCAGAGTCACATGTCATGTCCCACAAGACATGTATATCAGATACATGACCCAACATTTCATCTGTAAAGAAATTCATGTCCTAGTTGTTGCTTTTGTTGGTACCTTTCTTAATATTAGATTTATTCATGTGTTTTAGAATTTGGTTTGCAGGCTCATTTTGAATAGGAATGAGTCTCCCCTTGTCTCTCTACTTGTTTATCCTTCCCTATCTGAAGATGTTCTAGTTGCCTCCACCCAGTCCCCTGGACCCCAGTCCAGACCAGACTTGACAGTGGCATTTTGGTGCCCTGGCCTCAGCAGCACTTGGAAATCCAGGTGAGTTTGAGACGGGAACAGTTGTCAGGGCATGTCATACCTACCCGACTCTGTAGGCCCGTCGTCTCATACAACAAGGCCCACACCAGTCCTGCCAGGCTCCCACCAGGAGAGCCACTGCGTTCTTCAGCTCAGGCTTTCTTTCTTACCTTGGTACTGTTGACATTTTGGACTGGATAATTCCTGGTTGAGGGGAACTGCCTTGTGCTTTGCAGGATGTTAGCAGTATCCCTAGACTCTACTCACTACATGCCAACAGCAGACCCACCACCCCAGGCGCCCTGTTAGGAAAACCAAAAATGACTGTAGATATTGCCAACATCATCCCCAGTTGAAAACCACTGCGTTCTTTTCCACTAATGAGCCCGGTTTGAGTTTCTCCTCTGGGGTAGGGCACTCGCAGGCCCTGGTACGCCACCGGAGCTGAGCCCCAGGCGGCCACTGCTTGCTTCCAAAGCAGAGTTCAGAGAGCTTGTTGCTGCAGCCTCCTTCGCTGGTTCTCATTACTTCTGTACACTTTGGGGCCAAAGAGGTTTCTCTTGTTTTGTAGCTCAGCAATGCCCTTTTGGTTTTCTTCTTTAAGCTTTTTATCTCTGGCTGCTCTGTGTTTGAAGCAGAGGGAGAATATTAAGTGTGAACTTATGGAGCCAACTTGACTGGGAGTCAGTAGGTCCAAATCTAATCTTTTGTTTTGTTTGAAACTCAGCCTTTGCCTTCAATTGTCATCAGAGTTATTAGTGTTCAGGAAATCAGAATGTGTTTGAATTTCCATAGCCTTGCTAGCTAGAGCCAAATCACACTTATGGATATCATCTTACTAACAACAAAAACATGATTTCTCTTAACAGGGAACAATAGCAGCAGCAGAAACTACCACTACACCAACCAGCACGCATGCACGCCTCATATATGGCAGGGAAATACACGATCTCATTTAATCCTAAGAAAGACTCCACGATGTAGGGAATCTTTTACAGATAATGAAACAGAAGCTAAGAGATATCCCTAAACAACTCAATTAAGTGAAGGAACCTGGGTTCCAATCAAACTGGAAATCCTGGGCTGTATGCAGTTGTGCTCCACTGCCTCTCATAACACTCTACATAGTATGAATGACCAATAGTAATTGTTATTTACTGACCCTTGATGCATACCCCTTGGTGCAAAAAACTATTTCACTACCACCAGCATCATTTCCGAATATAAGCTATATAAGGAGCTGGGGCCTGCATTCATCTCTTCTTCCTCAAAAACAAACTTCATGAAAGCAGGGCTCACGTCTGTTTTGTCCACTGGTGTTATCAGCAATCTCCAGAGCAATGCACAGCATAGTAGACTTTTAATATATACAGACGGGAAGCAGAACACATATAGAAAGAAAAAAATAAGAAGAGGTAGATGGCATAGTCAGATGAGGAGCTACGGTTGGGGCACTTACTAAAGCAGCAGCAAGGTGATAAATTAAAACTTGATCTTGAATAAAAGGCAGGACTTAAGATTCAAGAGGCTACGAGGCCTGGCCTGTGGTGGCACAGTGGATAGAGTGCCCACCTGGAATGCTGAGGTTGCTGGTTCGAAATTCTGGGCTTGCTGGTTCAACGTGCATACGACCAGCAACCAATGAACAGCTAGAGTGAAGCAACTACTTCTTGTCCTCCCCTCCACTTGTAAACTCAGTCAATAAAATCTTAAACAAACAAACAAAAAGGCTACAAGCATTCTGTAGAGAGGGGCTGACATGAGCATGTAGGAACAACAGCGGAGCAGACTGCGCATGTGGGCAGTCCAGTTCAGGGACGCCCGGAGACAGGGTAGATACCGTGCTGCAGAAGGCTGCACTGTCAGAGTAGGGCTTCAGCTTGCTCTAGCAGGCACTTGAACGCCTCCAAAGACTTCAGGAAGAAAATTCAATATTTTAAAATTGCTTCCTAGGCTTACTAGTGCACCCTATTTCTTTAAGAATCAATTTAGGCCCTGGCCGGTTGGCTCAGCGGTAGAGCATCGGCCTAGCGTGCGGAGGACCCGGGTTCGATTCCCGGCCAGGGCACACAGGAGAAGCGCCCATTTGCTTCTCCACCCCTCCGCCGCGCTTTCCTCCCTGTCTCTCTCTTCCCCTCCCGCAGCCAAGGCTCCATTGGAGCAAAGATGGCCCGGGTGCTGGGGATGGCTCTGTGGCCTCTGCCTCAGGCGCTAGAGTGGCTCTGGTCGCAACATGGCGACGCCCAGGATGGGCAGAGCATCGCTCCCTGGTGGGCAGAGCATCGCCCCTGGTGGGCGTGCCGGGTGGATCCCGGTCGGGCGCATGCGGGAGTCTGTCTGATTGTCTCTCCCTGTTTCCAGCTTCAGAAAAAAAAAAAAAAAAAAAAAAGAATCAATTTAGACTGTTTAAAGACTTTTGCCTTTCTCTACTTGGTTTTCTCTTTAGTCAAGAACCAATTATAAGCCTGACCTGTGGTGGCGCAGTGGATAACGCATCGACCTGGAAATGCTGAGGTCGCCGGTTCAAAACCCTGGGCTTGCCTGGTCAAGGCACATATGGGAGTTGATGCTTCCAGCTCCTCCCGCCTTCTCTCTCTCTCTCTCCCTCTCTCTCTCCTCTTTAAAAATGAATAAAGAAAAAAAGAAAAAAAAAAAAAAAGAACCAATTATAATAGTTTGTTTTTTCAAAATGATACCTTTCATCCACTTTTTAAAATTTAGTAGCATACAATTATGCATAGTGTTCCCATAACTTTTCAAAATCTTTTCTCTTATTTTAATTCTCTTATTTTTCTGGCAGAGTTATGTTGATTTTCTCTTTCCCTGACCCCAAACTAAACAGTGTTTTGAACTTAACTAATTTTATTGCTTGATTTTCATTTACATAACTTTTCTTTTTGATTTTCCTTGATCTGTTTTTCTTAGCTTTTAAAATTTATTTTATTTATTTATTTAATTAATTTTTTTTTTTTTTCATTTTTCCGAAGCTGGAAACGGGGAGGCAGACAGACTCCTGCATGCGCCCGACCGGGATCCACCCGGCATGCCCACTAGGGGGCGATGCTCTGCCCCTCTGGGGCGTCGCTCTGTTGCGTCCAGAGCCATTCTAGCGCCTGAGGCAGAGGCCACAGAGCCATCCCCAGTGCCCGGCCATCTTTGCTCCAATGGAGCCTCGCTGCGGGAGGGGAAGAGAGAGACAGAGAGGAAGGAGGGGGAGGGTGGAGAAGCAAATGGGCGCCTCTCCTATGTGCCCTGGCCGGGAATTGAACCCGGGACTCCTGCACGCCAGGCCGACGCTCTACCACTGAGCCAACCGGCCAGGGCCTAATTAATTATTTTATTTACCCTTTTCTAACTGTCAGAGATGAAAGCTTAGTTCAAGTGTGACACCAAAGATGCGTGCATACTCACCAGATTCAGCATCTGCCCTGTCTGTGGCAAACATTACTAATCAACCAAAGCACTGTTTTCCTCCATTGATTTGAAAGACAGAGAGGAAGAGAGGAAGAGAGAAAGAGGGGCAGAGATGAGATGGAGGAGAGAGGAAGAGAGGGAGAGACACAGAGAGAGAGAGAGAGACAGACTGACAGAAACAGACAGACAGGAAGGGAGAGAGATGAGAAGCATCAATTCATAGTTGTGGCACCTTAGCTGTTCATTGATTGCTTCTCATATGTACCTCAACTGGGGGGCTCAAGCTGAGCCAGTGACACCTTACTCAAGCAAGCAATCTTAAGCCTTCAAACCAGTGACCTTGGGCTCAAGCCATCAACTATGGGATCATGTCTATGATCCCATGCTCAAGCTGGCGACCGGGTGGTCGAGCTGGTGAGCCTGCACTCAAGTCAGAATAGCCCATACCCTAAGCTGGTGACCTCGAGGTTTAGAACCTGGGTCCTCAAAATCCCAGGTCAATGCTCTATCTATTGTGCTACCACCTGATCAGGCTGCATCAAATCTTTAAATCTTTAGATTGCTTTGGGTACTACAAACAGTTTAACAATGTTAATTCTTACAATCCATGAGCATAGAATATCTTTCCATTATTTGTGTCTTCTTCAATTTCTTTCACCAATGTCTTATAGTTTTCACTATGTAGATCTTTTGCCTCCTCAATTAAACTTATTCTGAGGTATTTTATTTTTGATGCAATTATATATGGGATTGTTTTCTTAATTTCTCTTTCTGATAGTTAGTGTATAGAAATGCAACTGATTTTTTGTATATTGGGTTTGTATCCTGCAACTTTACTAAATTCATTTATTAGTTCTAACCGGTTTTTTTTTGGGGGGGGGAAACTTGAGGGTTTTCTATATATAATTAATGTCATGTGCAAATAGAGACAGTTTTACTTCTTCCTTTCTAATTTGGATGACTTTTATGCTTTTTCTTGTCTAAATGCTCTGGCAAGGACTTCTAGTACCATGATGAATATAAAAAATGGAGATAATGGGCATCATTGTCATGTTCTGATATGTACAGTTCTTATTCAATATAGTTTGTAATAGAATTTTGATTCAAGTTACTTTATCTCTTTTTATTGTAAAGTGGTTAGAGTATGAGGACTACATATTTTCTACTTTTCAAGGATTTCATTGAAATGTTCTAGTTTATAAAAATATTCTATCAGAGCTCTGCAGGATATACAGTTGCATATCTACTAATTTAATCTCATTAATGGCATTGTTCAAAACCCTGTCATTATTTTTGGCCTATTTTGCCAATAATGACTATTGTATTCTCATTTTTGAAAGGTTTTGCTCTATATTGTCTCTCATGTTTATCTTTGTATACTTTTCCTCAGAACTTTGGCAGAAATTGAGATTTGTCCTTTATTTCACTAATTAAATTTTCTAAAGTGACCAATCTCTATTCACTGTGTTCAACCCAATTTTTCACATAGTTATTTCTAACTTCCATGCAGTCCTCCCTGCCTCAGGCTGCTTGCTCTCTCTATAGGAGAGCTTTTCTAGATGAGCTCCCTCTTAGATTTTGTCAAGAATATACACAAGCCTGACCTGTGGTGATGTAGTGGGTAAAGCATCGACCTGGAACGCTGAGGTCGCCAGTTGGAAACCCTGGGCTTGCCTGGTCAAGGCACATATGAGAAGCAATTACTACAAGTTGATGCTTCCTGCTCCTCCCCTGCCCCCTTTCTCTTTCTCTCTCTCTTTCCTCTCTAAAAAAAAATTTAAAAAAAATCAATAAATAAAATCTTAAAAGAAAAGAATATACATTAGGAATTTTCTAAAATTTTTCTTTTTTGCTTCGACTTATTTCAGAGGTTGGCAGCTCCTTTGAACCTTCTTCATGGGGATTTCCTTAAGCTGTACTCCCTATTCCCAGGACCCAAGGTTTTAAAATATTTATTCCTCTTCAGAAAGGAAAGTCTAAGTTTAAGGACTTATGACCACGGAGGAATGGATACAGATTCTGTCAAACATTGGTGTAAGTTCCTGTCTCTTTTAAAAAGGGATTTTCGTAGTCAGAAAAGAAGAAAGGGAAGTGAGAGATGGGAAACACCTGGCAGTTATGTTACCATTTTAACAACTGGTTTAACAAACGGGGGGCAGAAACGAAAAGTTAGATTTCAGTTTAAATCACACATATATGAACCACCAAAGGAAGACCCAGCACTCCATTTCTTCTCCCTGCTGGACCACACCTCCCCAATGTAACCTTTGGTTAGGTGTGGTTATCGTCGTGCCCAGCTCTCTGAGTGCCACCACTGACAGGCCCAAATGCAGACGGCTGGTAGAGGAGAGTCTAAGCGGCAGACTCCTTGACTGGCCCCATCTCGCTTCCCCCAGCGCCGACCCTCAGAGTGAGGGCATTCTCTGGGGTATTCCAGGTCTGTCACTGAGTCCTAGACTGCACTCTTATAGGAAGGTAGGGTATAAAACCCCTTAATGTTGTTCTTCACTCTAATCCTCCTACATCTAACAGAAATCCGCGCCCCCCCCCACCTCAGCATAAGAGTGACACTAATTCTTCCCTCTGCTGAGCTTTTTATTGGCCTTGTAAGTGGGAAAACTGGTGTGAAAGGGGAAGAATGTAAGTTCTTAAGTGCTTACATTGCACTTTCTCAAAGGCAGTATTTTAGGATGATTAATCTGCCATTTGCTGTAGAGAATGGATCTGAATAATTGGTGGGTATTTGAAGTGAGTGGTCTACTGGGAAGAGCCTGGGGTTAGCACAATAGCTGAGGTGGACTCCAGCCCTGGCTCTGCCACATTCACAGCCCCACACCATGCCTCTGCACTACACATCTATGATTATTGTGACAGTGTGATTTATGATAAGAAATACACTTTTGGTCTTCCTCCTGCTTCTGGCTCATAGCTGACCAAACCCTTGGAATTTCCTAAGTGTTACGAGTGATAAAGGTGTCTTTTGCTCTATTATAGAGGTGGCTTTGGAATCACCTAAAAATGGGGGCTGGATGCCAGGAGAACCAACCATGTAATTAGAGGGCTGGAGCTTTCAGTTGACTCAAACACTAATTGGCCAATGATTAATCAATCATGCCTATGTAATTCAAGGCTCCACAGAACCCCAAGATAATGAGGTTTGGAGAACTTCCAGGCTGGTGCACACATGGAGCTGTAGGCAAAGCGGTGCCATGGAGACAGCGTGGCAGCTCTGCGCCCTTATCCTACACATCTCTTCCATCTGGCTGCTCCTGAGTTGCAGCCTTCTATAATAAGCATGTTTCTCTGAGTTCTGTGAGCCATTCTAGCAAAGTAGTCAAACCGAAAGAGTGGGTTTTCGGAATCTCTCATATGTGGCCAATAGGTACAGGTAACCTGGATTTGCACTGGCATTCTGGTTGGAAGGGGAACTTCTAATCTCTAGCTGGCTGGTCAGAAGCACAGGTTACATGTCTGGGTTTGTGACTGGCATCTGAAAGTGTGTCTGTGTGTGCATGCGCATGTGTGTGCATGCAGTCTTACAGGACGGAACCCTTAACCTGTGGAATCTGATGCTAGCTCCTGGTAGACAGAGTCAGAACTGGGACTCTTGGAGAACCCGCTGGTATCTGAGGCTTACGCACTCATGTGAAGGGAAACCCTCCCCCTGCCTCTGCCTACACTGGAATTGGGTCCAGGAATCTTTTTTTTATTTTTTTATTTTAACTTATTGATATTTAGGGAGAAAGGAAGAGAAAGAAACATTGATGTATTATTTGATGCATTCATTGGTTGATTCTTGCATGTGCTCTGACTAGGGAATCAAACCCTCAACCTTGGTGTATCGGATGGTGCTCTAACCAACTGAGCTAACAGGCAAGGCCAGGAACTCTTTTTAAGTATATTTTTTGGAAATGCATAATTTAGAGAATCCTATACTAAAGGAGGGATATGCTACAGATCCAATCATATTTCTTAACACTACAAATGAGAAAAGGTTGAAAAGTTGAAAGAGATGGTTAACCTACAATATGACACCTATGCTCACTCACATCAAGAACCTACTGCTGGCCCTGGCCGGTTGGCTCAGTGGTAGAGCGGCCTGGCGGGCAAGAGTCCCGGGTTTGATTCCCGGCCAGGGTACACAGGAGAAGCGCCCATCTGCTTCTCCACCCCTCCCCCTCTCCTTCCTCTGTCTCTCTCTTCCCCTCCCACAGCCAAGGCTCCATTGGAGCAAAGTTTGCCTGGGCGCTGAGGATGGCTCTGTGGCCTCTGTCTCAGGCACTAGAATGGCTCTGATTGCAACAGAGCGACGCCCCAGATGGGCAGAGCATCGCCCCCTGGTGGGCATGCCGGGTGGATCCTGGTCAGGGGCATGCGGGAGTCTGTCTGACTGCCTCCCCATTTCTAACTTTAGAAAAATACGAAAAAAAAAAAAAAAAAAAGAACCTACTGCTGGACCATCGTAACTCCCTACCATTTTGCCTCACTTTAGAGAATTGGATGTGAAAAAGATACTTTTTTTTTAACCTGATCCTACTTTTATATTTTTCTGACATTAATTTCTGAGCATCTTTCATCCTATTTCTGACATCACCCAATGCTTGGGTTGGCTTAGCTGGCATTTGGTTGTACTGCACCGCTGAGCTCCGAGGGCCATCCTCCCCGGATGCCCAGCAGCTTGTAATGGACGCCCTTGTCCTGGTGCTGAGACAGAACCGCAGTCACCTTCCAGCCCCAGAGGTCACCCTGAAGAAGAAGTTCCAAAGCCTGGGGAAGGAAAGTTAACCCCAGCTGTTTAGAGAAAAGCACCTTGGTTAAGTCTGGAGTTTCTTGCCGTCTTCTTTCTTCAGAGGAGTCCCAAGGTACGACAGCTCTGACCCTGCCCTTCCCAGGCCATCTCTATCTAGTCTATGAGTGATGCCCAGGTCCCTGGCAAACCTGCACTGCTCAGGTTTCTCTCCCTATTTCCTGGAGAGAGTTACGCTCCAGGCTCTGCGGGAAAGGTCATTTATGAGGAAGGGACGATTCGTACGCATGTTGTTGTTCACAGGCTGTCACACTTCTCAGTTCAGCTGACCGCCGGAAGAAATACCTGCAATAGTTTGGAAAGGAGGACCTGAAGTGGGTACTAACTTATGAAGTGCTGCAGACATTAGAGAGGAAAATCAAGGCAGGCTGCTGGCACTACAGAAAAGGTTAAGAACGGTCTCCATCAGTCTCTCCACAGAACTGACCAATGCCATTTAGCTGAAGGAGATGTAAGTGTACGCACTTGAGAACTCTGACAAAGAACTGCTGGGCCAAAAAGGGATGATGAGAGTGGCTGGGAAGCATCAGGATTAAAAAACAAATGTGCTCATAAAAAAGCTTTCAATGGAACAGACAGAAAACAAGTTATTTTGGGTAATTATTCAGTAGGGACAGTGGTTTTGTTTTACAGATGGGAAACTTAAACCTTTAGAGGGAAAGTGACCTGAATATTATCATAAAGAAACAGGACTCCACTGTTCTGATCCTCAACTCCCTTTGCACCAAAATCCAAACGACATTCCATCTTTTATGTCCTATTGTTCTCTAAAATCAACCGTCTAGGATGTGGAAACTTTGATGCTCTTGGAAATTGCTTCTATATTTGTGTAATGCCAACTTCTGTGCTAGGAGAATTTTGAAGTTCAACCCCAAAACACAGGGCTTGGCATGGCCAACAGCTCATTACAACTTCTCATTAGTTGTGTCTCCTGGGGCAACTATGGCATTCCTGAGTGTGACTCAGTATCACCAGTCACAACGGAGGGCTCCTGATTAGTCCAAACTGAGCTGAAGTAAGGGCTACAATGAGCTTTGAGCCAATGAAGTAAAACAGCTAGGATGAAGAAAGCAAACAAATATAGACGAAAATGTCATGAACTGCCCTCTCAGCGTTAACTAGAATACCTAACACTTACTTTATATATGTTAGGTGCCAGGCACTGTGTCCTTGGCATCCATTAATTCATTCATTTTGCCCAATAACCCTCTGAGGCAGGTACTATTATTATCTTTATTTTAAAATAGGAAACTGAGCCACAAAGACGTTAAGTAACATGCTATGCTAGCCAGACACATGAATTACTTTAGAATAAGAACATATCAACGAATACTGAGGATCCCAACTTGAAAAGCCTTGAAAGGTTTCTCTAGGTTAAAAATAACTTCATCAATCCAAGTAAAGTATGGAGTTTAGTGCCTAGTAATGCACCAATGGCAGTTTCTTAGTATGGTACGTTCTTCAAATGTACCATAGCTATAGAAGACGTTTACGGTGGGGAAACTGGGCATACTAACCTTTAATGTGTACTATCTTCAAGACTTTTCTATAAATCTAAATTTATTCTAAAATAAAAAGATTATTTAAGCCTGACCTGTGGTGGCGCAGTGGATATAGTGTACACCTGGAAATGCTGAGGTCGCCGGTTCGAAACCCTGGGCTTGCCTGGTCAAGGCACATATGGGAGTTGATGCTTCCAGCTCCTCCCCCCTGTCTCTCTCTCCTCTCTCTGTCTCTCTCTCTCCCTCTCTCTCCTCTCTAAAATGAATAAATAATAATAAAAAAAAGGTTATTTAAAAAAAACCCCTCTTATCTGGATTCTTCATAAAGGGAATTTTTCATTGAGTCAATATAGATAAAAACAATGTTTTTCTTTTTCCTAAAAATCAGAACACTGAAAACAGGGGGCCCTCACAACACCGTACATTTTACATGTATGAGAGAACATTAAGGTCTCCATTAGTGCTAACTTATTTAGCTTCAGAGACTTGTGCTAGAGTTTTAAAGGCAAATTGGAAACTATTTCCTGGAACAACGCCTCACAGCATGCCTTTTGATTCTTGGATTATATTTCTTAAATACTGAAGAAATCTGCTTTTCCCCCCCTTCTGTGCATTTTTGGTGCTGAGCTGTTTCCGGTTTTCCCACACTCCTGCCTGTCAGAGAGGAGAAACCACAAAAATGCAGCAAAGCAAAGTCCGTCCACAGAGCTGCAGTCCCACCTCGGAAGGTTGAAGAGTTCTCTCGCCAGCAGCGAGTTGAGGGCAGGGCGTGGTGTTCTCCAATGTCCAGCCCTGCTGCCTGCTGACCGAGCCTACCTCTCTACCAGCAGGCCAGCTAGCCACACAGGCCACCACGGGCCAGGTTGGGGTACTGGCAGTAATCAGAGAATCCACAAACAGAAAGCACACCCGCAAATTCAACATTCACATTCAACTCACTCATTCTCCTACCTAGCTGTGGGCTTCTCAAACCTGTGAAGGACAGAGTAGTTAGGATGCTGGTGCTGGCTCTCACTCCATGTACTGCACAGGTAATAACTCTGATAATATTTACCACTGTCCTAGACAGATGTTCTTTTTACCCCCATTCACATGTGAGGAAACTAAGGCCCTGAGATTAATAACCTGTAACCTGCCGAAGGCCTCAAGTCAGTGAAGTGCGGAGCGGGGATGGGAATCCAGCAGTTGGGCTCCAGAGGGGGCGCCCTGAAGGTTTGCCTCTCCCCTTTCTAAAGTGAGGGGCCGACCAGCTTCCTTCCTATGGCACTGCTGGCTTTCCACCACCAACTGCAGCCTTCCTATTGCCCTTCCCTACGGCCCCAGAGAATTCTGCAAAGTGATTACAATGCCAATTATTCCCAGACCAGTGCTTGGCACTTAGTAGGCACTGAATAAATATTTGTTGGATAGATGAATAATGGTAGCAATATAATTAAAACAGTCACAAGGGACTGTTTTCAACCCAAATTCAGAATTTGATTCACTGTGCAAGGGGAGAAAAACAGTAACCGTTTTTGCAACATCATAGGATTCTTTCTTACAACTGGATTTGGTTTCGCAAAGGACAAATGAACGAGGAGCCGGGGAGCTGTAATGAGAACAGCAGAAATACACAAATCTCCTCTAGGTGTTTACACAAGAGATGTTTGCCTGCCTCTTCCAAACATCTTGGAAAAGTTCTCCAGTCTAAAATGGAGAAGGACTGTTAGAACCAACATCCCTTTACCAGTTTACCTCTGGTTCACTAGCTAAAAAATGGCAGGAGGTAGAGGAAGGATGTGACCGACAAGAATGTGACGGAGGAGTGAAATGCGTTTTTTGAGATAAAACCGACAGACTAGCAACAGTGCTGGCGGGAATCAATGCTGCAGCCTGAAGCTGGCTTTCAGGTTATTGACGTTAGGCTGTTAACTAAGAAACAAGACTCAGAGGGAGACTCTGACCAGCCCCTCTTTCCTGCTTTGGGAACTGAGCCTTGGCCCAAGGACCTGGAGACTCCTCATCCGGGCAGGAGGACTCCCACTCCCCACCTGCAGCTAGATGCCTGCCGTGCCCGCTGTTTCTGTCACCTATGTCCCCTCCACCTCAACTCTTGGAAATCACCCATTCTTATTTCGGAAATCTAAGGCCCCCACAATCCCCCTCACTCTCTCCTTTGTCAAAAATGTCGTACACACCCAGTGTTCTTCACTCTCTTTGGAATTTTCATGCATATGTGAATTCCCTGCGTGCATGTATTAAAACCTTGATTTTTCTCCTGTTAATCTATCTCTGTTAATTTGATTATTAACCCAGCCAGAAGAACTTAAAAGGTGGGAGAAAAAGTATTAATATTTTTTTAGACCCCATAGTATCAAGAATGTGGCCACACAGAGTCTGCTGACTAACGTCACGGAAGTTCATCTTCCCAATAAACCCCACTCCTGTCCCTACTCAAGTGCCTAAAAGTGAACAAACAAACAAGGGAAGGGCGTAGGGTATTGATTTTCCCATGAAACTCTATAGTCTGACTCTGTAGAATGACCAAGAGAAGAATACCTCCGGGAGGACTTCCTTTCCTTTCCCCAAGCCCACAGGCCAGCACTGTTACCTGGTGCACCGTCTGCCTGGAGCTCCTGCCAGAGGCTGTAAGAGGTGGTTAGCAACCACCGGACTCCCGCTTTGGTGGCAGCTCTCTCCCAATCCCTGGGAACCTAACAGAGCAGTGCCTGCCCCTCCCACAGGGTAAGCAAGAGAGCAAACTCAGGCAGTTCCAGTAGCTCCCCAGGCGAGTCTCGTCTGTAGCCAGAGCTGAGAACCAGAGTTGCCTTTATCGGCCATCGGGTGTACTTGTTTTCAACAAGTCAATACAAACTGTCTTGAAGATGCACAAGTAAAGAGTACTATTAGCTCGGAGTTGACACGACTCAGGAGACTGCTGAAAACTTACTTGGAAGCCCTCTGGAATGTTGCCTTTCTGAGGACTTGTCTGTGACTGGATGGGGGCTTGGGGGCCAGGGAGGAGGAAGAACTTGGAGGTGGCACCACTTTTTGTGGCAGAGTGGTTGGCTTCTGGCCGCTCGCTGTGGCACTTGAAATTCTGCAGGCTGCACCATTGTTCATCACCCATAAATTGGAGCTCGGTAGTGTGTGGCCGCCAAAGATGGCCTGTGAGAGAGAGAAGAGACAACGATCTGTGCTGACGCCCTTTACAGTCCCTTTGCTGTAAGAGAACGAGTGGTTTGTAACCCTCTGGTGAGACAAAAGGAAAAGGAAAACTGTCAAAATAAAGTAATTTTTGGGAAAAATCTTCCTAGTAATGCCATTGATGGCCAAGACCCAGGGAAGGGAAATCTCTTGAAGCAGAGTTGAGACGGTCTTGCTGAAAGACCCTGGGCAAGGAAGCAGGGCATCTGGGTACTGCACACAGGTCCACATGCATGAATTGGAAAAGCATTTGTTCTCTCAAGTCTGAGTTTTCCTCAGTGTTAAACTCAACCGCTATTTAACAAATGTCTCCTACTGGGGTCAAATATTAGAAGTGTATCACCTAACAAGAGTGGCTCAAAGCTTGACCCAGCCACAGAGCTCTGCACTCTAGAAGGTCTGCCCCTCTGCGGAAGGGAGTGAGTCAGCACGGGTCAGGCACAGGCGAGGACACAGAACGAGAAAGAACGCTGAGCCGCCACCATGCTCTGAGTGCTACTGGCAGAATTCGCTACCAGTTGCCACCTTGTTGACCTAACGTTACATGTACATTTTTTTTTAACTTTAAAAAAACTTTTTTTATTGATTGATTTTATTGAGAGAGATAGACTACACTATCAATATTTTTTATCTTTATTTTTTAAGGTAAAAAGGAGAAACTGAGTAGCTTTAGTGAAGTGTTAACTAACCCTTCAATACTCATGTGTGGGAATATCCCATTTCAGGGAAATGTGTGTACAGGTTCTGGGCGAGGCAGATGTGAGGGGGACCAAGGGGTCGTGCATGCAGTGATGTGTTTCAGAGACCTGACAAAGAACAAAGTGATTTCAGAGGTGGAGGACTGTAGCACTTTCAAAAGAACCAATCTGAGATGTTCCATATCTCTGCAAACAACCCCCAAGAGTTCACTCAACTGACTTTCCTCTCTGAGCCGAAGAAGGGGCACAAAGAAAGCTGAGTCCGTGGGCAAAGCCAGGAGTGCAGCTATGTGGAGTGTGGCAGGTTTTCAGAGGGTCCGAGAGGGCCCAGGGGCCCTGCTGCTGCTCCAGCAAGCCTTCTGGGGACTTGAACCAGAAGGAGCACCAGGAGGCCAGGCTGTGGCACTGGCTCCAAGACAAGCCCATTCCCCTCAACCGCTGCTGCCACAGCTGCCAGCCTGAGGGAGAGACCCAATGGGGAGGCAGGAGGGAGGCAGGAGGGAGGCAGGAGGGAGGCAGGAGGGAGCACCCTGGGCTTCTGCTTTCAGCACTACATCCCGGTCAGTGAGCTTAAATGTGAAGAGTGCTGAGAGATACTCCAGTCAGGATGGGGAAGAGACCAGGAATCAGTATGAGGGCTGAAGAGTCCTACTGTCCCACAGACAGTTTCCCTGGATGAGTAGCAGAGGAGCAAAACCATTGTTAGTAAAGAGCTCTTGGAAATAAAAATATTCTTTATTGAGTTAGATTTTTTCACGTTGTTTGGGAACTGTTATTAGTAAGAATATCTACTTATGTTGCTGTGGCAGCAATCATATTTTCAAATCAATGATTTTTTCTTCATTAATTTCAATTTTTATATTTTTAAATATTAAAACAATTGGATCAAAGACCTAAATATAACATCTGAAACAGTAAATTACATAGAAGAAAACATAGGTACTAAACTCATGGACTGTGGCCATAGAGAACATTTTATGAATTTGACTCCAAAGGCATGGGAAGTGAAGGCAAAGATATATGAATGGAACTACATCAACCTAAGAAGCTTCTGCACAGCAGAAGAAACTGACAACAAAACAAACAGCCAATTAAATGAGAGATAATATTTTCAAACAACAGCTCAGATAAGGGCCTAATATCCAAAATATATAAAGAACTCACAAAACTCAACAACAAACAAGTAAACAATCCAATAAAAAAAAATGGGAAGAGGACACGAACAGTCACTTCTCCCAAGAAGAAATACGAATGGCCAATAGATATATGAAAATATGCTCATCTTCACTAGCTATTAGAGAAATGCAAATCAAAACTATAATGAGATACCACGTCATACCTGTTAGATTAGCTATTATCAACAAGACAGGTAATAACAAGGGTTGAAGAGGATGCGGAGAAAAAGGAACCCTCATTCACTGTTGGTGAGAATGTAAAGTAGTAAAACCATTATTGAAGAAAGTATGGTGGTTCCTCAAAAAATTAAGAACAGAACTACCATATGACCCAGCAATCCCTCTACTGGATACATACCTCCCAAACTCAAAAATATTGGTACGTAAAGACACATGCAGCCCCATGGTCATCACAGCATTGTTCACGGTGCCAAGACATGGAAACAACTGGAATGCCCTTCAATAGAGGACCAGATAAAGAAGATGTGATACATATATACTATGGAATACTACTCAGCCATAAGAAATGATGACACAGTGACATTTATGACAACATGGATGGACCTTGATAACATTATACTGAGTGAAATAAGTAAATTAGAAAAAACTAAGAACTGTATGATTCCATACATAGGTGGGACACAAAATTGAGACTCATGGACATGAATAAGAATGTAGTGATTCCCAGGGGGAGGGGAAGGGAGGAGAGAGGAGGGGGTCGGGGGAGGAGTGGGACATAAAGAGAAACAAATAAAAAGGTGACGGAGGACAATTTGACTTTGGGTGATGGGTATACAACACAATCGAATGTCAAAATGATGTAGAGATGTTTTCTTTAAATCTATGTACTCTAGTTGACCAATGTTAAAATTGTCTAAATAAAATACTAAAAATATATATATTAAAACAATTTTTATTGATTATTTTTTTTAATTTAAAAATTTATTGATTGATTTTAGAGAGAGCAAAGGAGAAAGAGAGCAGAAACACCAATCTGTTTCTGAATGTGCCCCAACTGAGAATCAAACTAGCAACTTCTATGCATCTCGATGATGCTCTAACCACCGAGGTATTGGCTAGGGCTAATTGATTGATTTGAAAGAGAGAGGAAGAGAAAGAGAAAGAGAAAGAGAGAGAGAGAAACATCAATTTGTTGTTCCACTTATTTATGTATTCATTGGTTGATTCTTATATGTATCCTGACAGGGATCAAACCCACAACTTTGGTATCAGATGATGCTCTAACTAACTGAGCTACCTGGGCAGGATAAGTTTTTCTTCATTTAAAATCTTGCTGGAACATCTAAACACAAAGACTAAATAAGAAGAACGAGCATAGTAAACACAAAAGGAATAAACACAAATGTATATATGTGACAACCCAAACACAACACAATGTTAATATCTGCATAGAAAAATTATGGAAGATACAAAAAAACTGGTAACTTCATGGAGAACTGGTTAGCTAGACGCTGGTGTGGGAGGGAAACTAATTTTTTTACTTACTATATATCATTTATACCTTTTTAAACTTTGTACCATTTAGGCCCTAGCCGGTTGGCTCAGTGGTAGAGCGTCGGCCTGGTGTGCAGGAGTCCTGGGTTCGATTCCCGGCCAGGGCACACAGGAAAAGCGCCCATCTGCTTTTCCATCCCTTCCCCTCTCCTTCCTCTTTGTCTCTCTCTTCCCCTCCCGCAGCCAAGGCTCCATTGAAGCAAAGTTGGCCCGGGTGCTGAGGATGGCTCTATGGCCACTGCCTCAGGCGCTAGAATGGCTCTGGTTGCAACAGAGCAATGCCCCAGATGGGCAGAGCATTGCCCCCTGGTGGGCGTGCCGGGTGGATCCCGGTCGGGTGCATGCGGGAGTCTGTCTGACTGCCTCCCCATTTCCAACTTCAGAAAAATAAAAAAAATTAAAAAAAAGAAAAGAAAATAACATAAAAAACACAAAACTCTGTACCATCTATATGTACTTGTTTTTTATTAAATATCCATTGATTTGAGAGAGCGAGGGGGGGGAGAGAGAAAGAGAGAGAAAGAGAGAGAAAGAGAAGCATCAACTCATTGTTCCACTTCGTTGTTCCATTGAGTTGTATATTCATTGATTGCTTCTCTTATGTGCCCTGACCAGGGATCGAACCTGCGACCTTGGTGTGCCAGGATGACACTCTATTCACTGAGCCATCTGGCGAGGGCCTATATGTAGTTATTTATAAAAAATAAATTATAAAAAAGTCCAAAGGGCCTGGCTGGTTGGCTCAGCAGTAGAGTATTGGCATGTGGAAGTCCTGGGTTCTATTCCTGGTCAGGGCACACAGGAGAAGCAACCATCTGTTTCTTTATCTCTCTCTCTCTCTCTTCTCTCTCTCTTACTCTTCCCCTCCTGCAGCCATGGCTCGAATGGTTTGAGCAAGTTGGCCCCAGGCACTGAGGATGGCTCCATAGCCTTTCCTCAGGCACTAAAATAGCTGGTTGCTGAGCAATGAAGCAGCAGATCCAGATGGGCAGCGCATCACCCAGTAGGGGGCTTGCTGGCCTTCCCAGTCGGGGCACATGTGGGAGTCTGTCTCTGTCTCCCACCTCTCACTTAATTAAAAAAAAAAGTTAAAAGGAAAGTGAGTTCTAATAATATTTAAGTAGGTAACAAACAAGTTGAAGTATCCAAATGAAGTTCAAGTTTCAACCAGCTGGGTAGAAGACTGGCCATTACACCAGGGTGAAAAAGGAATTGACTGTTTAACATTTATGGCTACAAACCAGATGAGGTCATCAGTGAAAGACAGGGTCTCCGGAAAGAAAAAGCATGGCTTTACAGTCAAACGCTGCCTAGGCTCAAATGGAAGCTCAGTCATAGATAATAAAGGGTGACCTTTGCAAGTGACTTAACTTCTCCAAGCTTCAGCTTCCTCAAAAGCAATAATAATTACCTTGTTGAACTGTTGGGGATTAAATAAATATCACATAAGCAAATCTAGCCCAGGCATTCAATAAAGATTTCTTGAAATAATTAAAGTACCAGGTATATAGAGCAGACACTCAGTAAATGTCCCATTCCTTCTCAAACCTCCGCCTCAGTTTACTGAGGACTGAAGGGCGGCAGGATGTGCGAGTCTGCCTCTAGCTGTAACGATGTGTGAATGGTAGTGAGTGGCTTATGTACTCTTCTAGCCTTACCACGATGCTCACTAGCTGTGAAAGAAAACTCTAAAAATGAAAACATATGTTTAGGTTCCCAGATCATATTTGCTCAATTTTCTCTGGGAGAAATGATCTTTTCCTCTTTTGAATGCTTATAAAAATTTATTTGTATGTATCTTATCACATTTAGCACATTCTACCTTGTATTACAGCCACTTATGTATGTATTTTTTTTCTCTGTCTGGACAATACACAGTGAAAATGGTTCGATTTATGTCTGATTATGTTTTGTTTCACCCACAGTGCCTAGAATAACTTACTTGTTCAGAGAAGGTGCTTAAGAAACAATTACTCCATAAAGAACAAACAAAAAATCCTCACTTTATAACAACGATTCATTTTTTTAGCAACAATAAATTGCTATACAAGAGAATAGGCACATCTGTTTACACAGAAATGTAATCTTATAACAGGACCATTCTCTGGACTTTGGGGCCTAGCATGTTACTTATAAGCAAGTTGCACTCAGCCACAAATGTTAAGTAAGCCCTCTGTAGATCCCCCTCAAAAATAAATGCCCCTTCCTAGATGCGGACTTTGTGGCAGGACCTTCAACATCGATGTCCTGTAGTAGTAAGATCAGTCTTTACCTCAAACAACAACATAAAGTCAGCCAGGTGACCTGACTGCTTAGGAGACTGCCTCTTGCCTATCACTTCGCCCTTTCTTTCTAATAACCCTACCTTGATTTTGTTTGGGTAATGTGTGTCCAGCTAAAAAATTGTATTTCCCAGTTTCTCCTGTACCTAGAAATAACAGTTCTGAAATAGAAAGTTTCCAGGTGTAGTTTTGGGGAAAGCTCTTTAAGAGGGGTAGACAGGGCTGGTACACAAACTTCGCCCTTCACTATTGTTCTTACCCAGAACTCGATCCCTAGCCAGAGGTGGACAGGCATCAGGGGAAAGTTACTTGCTAAGGATACAGACAGAAGGAACATGGGCTCCTGACAGCACCATGGAATCCAGATGAGATTATCTCTAGATTTTTTATTATATGAAAGAACAAAATACATCTCTAACTTATTGAAGCCATTGGGAGAGGATGGGGGAGAGGGTTCTGTTACACTGCGGCCAAGTGGAATCTTAAGTGAGCTGAGAAATAATTCTCAATCTACTAGAGTCAAGCTTGTTTAAGTCTCAATACAACCTGTATGTACTGCATCTTAAAAAGGCAGATACTCTTTCCAAGTACAAAGCTTCTAGCTTCTGACTTGTTTAGTGAGGATAACGAAATGATTACAATCCTATACCATACCAAATTCCAGAAAGTCAGCAATGTGGACAAGTCCCCAGGTGTTTCATCAAAGCCAAGGCTAAGTGGGATGAGATTAAAGCAATCAAATATGATAAGAAACCCTGGCAAATACCCAGGCAATGTGAAAAGCAAACATATATTAGACTTGGGCAGAAGTCAGCCCCCCCCAGGTCCCCATAGCCTCTATTAACCCCAATCCTTAAACTCTACCAATGCCAGAGCATGTGAACTGTTTTGCCTTGATAGTCATTCATAAATGGACAGAAAAATTATATAAAGTTCTCGCTGTATAATTTCTAAGAAATGCGAGGTTTGAACATACAATATTAGCACTCTGTACTTGTGGGTTAAGAGCCCAGGGATGAGGGCCGCACTGTCATCAGTCAATGTCCTGGGAATGGGAGAGTTGTGTAAGCACTGGCCCCCGCTCAAGACCTGGTCATCATATACAAGACTTTTGCTTCTTTATTGGGTGTGGGAAACAGCCATGCTTCAGCAGGGAGACTCAGAGCAAACCACAGTTTGAGGGTTGGCTTCGCCCCAGGCAAAAGACTGGAAAGGCCCTCCCTCTCCCACAACAGAAGGGTACTCGTGGGTGGGAAGGAGGAATTTCTGATAGACAGAACACAGACTGCAACTTGGAAGGTTACGGGGAAGCAAGATCTGGGCTCTCTTACTAGAAAGATAATACTGTACAGAGATTAAATTCTGGGAGGTTTTTTTTTTTCTTAAATTCCTTCCAGAAAAATACTCCTTTTATTCTTTACTTAGGCTTCTTGGTGATGGAGCAGCAGAGCTAGATGGGTCTTTGCAGTAAAATAACTTTCTAAATTCACTATTTGAAAATTAAGGGGGATAGAGTTAAGCCAATGTTAATCTCTACTTGAATGAGTTCATGTCTCTTTGCGTTCCCTCATATCCCCTTTTAAATGTTTATTTTATTGACTTTACAGAGAGGAAAGGAGAGAGCCGGAGAGAGACAAGAACATCTGTTCCTGTGTGTGCCCTGACCGGGAATTGAACCAGCAGCCTCAGTGCTTTGGGATGATGCTCTAACCAACTGAGCTCTCCGGCCAGGGCTCTTTGTGCCCCCTTTACTCTGAGTTCAGGAAAGCAGACATTTCTGGGCATTATTCTCCTCACATGTGATTTTATCCTAACTTGGATGCAGTTCCAACTGCACAGAAACAAAGCCACTTCTAGCATGTTCTCTCTGCAGCTCAAATCCTGGGCTGGTGTCTCTTCCTAAGCATGTAAGACACGAATACTCGCCTTACTACAGCCGGGCCCAGAGCCGCTCAAAGAACACATTATGTCCTTCATGCAACCATATGATGCTGTTAAAAAGCTCAGGGCCGAGGTGAGGGTGAGGGTAGCTGTTTCTATTTGGCAAAAGCAAGCTTCCAAAAGGCCTTTGTCTCACACTGTATGGAGTTCTTGGCTGTCTTCCACTCATAATGTTTGTCAGCTGGGACAAGACTGAAGGCTGAGCAAGAGAAACAGCCCAACTCTGGTACTGCACCAAGGCCCTGGGCAGTGCTACATCCCCGACAGGGACGGGCAGAAACCCCGAAACTGCTACCGTTCACACAGAGAAAGACCAGTGCCACAAACATCAGAGACAGGACTGAGTCGCCACAGACACTAGAAGTCCTCTGGCACAGACTTGCACGTCTAAAATCAACTAAGAGGCTCCTTCTCCGTCAGCAACTAGGGAAGAAGGCTCTTTACTAGTTCAGATGATCTACTCTAATGGATGTGAATACAGGTTCTCACCTGGACAGAACAACTTAGGAGAAACGATTAACCAGCCAAAGGAAACCCCTGTGATTCAGACAGTCCCTAAATCAGCTATACTTGCTAATATCTGAGCAGCAATGCAGACCATTAAAAACACATATTCAAATATACTCACAAGCCTCAGACTCCTTTATCTAACCAGAAACCAACAGTAGTCTCTGAGTTATTTTTTCAATAGTGCTGAGACACTTGAACTGTCTTGGACTGGGTATATTGTCAAATCTACCAATTTTTCCTTCACACTTTGTAAATTTATTATTAACCTCAGGGAGGCCTTTTGTACACCAAGACCATTAAAATTTCACCCACCAGTAATCAATAAATGTAAATAAAAATGAGATTTAATTTTTTTTTTTTTTGTATTTTTTCTGAAGCTGGAAACGGGGAGGCAGTCAGACAGATTCCCGCATGCGCCTGACCGGGATCCACCCGGCATGCCCACCAGGGGGCAATGCTCTGCCCATCTGGGGTGTTGCTCTGTTGTGATCAGAGACAGTCTAGCGCCTGAGGCAGAGGCCATGGAGCCATCCTCAGCACCCGGGCCATCTTTGCTCCAATGTAGCCTTGGCTATGGTAGGGGAAGAGAGAGACAGAGAGGAAGGAGAGGGGGAGGGGTGGAGAAGCAGATGGGCACTTCTCCTGTGTGCCCTGGCTGGGAATTGAACCCGGGACTTCTGCATGCCAGGCTGATGCTCTACCTCTGAGCCAACCGGCCAGGGCCAGATTTAATTTTTTTTTAACCTATCAGATTCATTCATTCATTTCCTCAACAAATATCGTCAAGGATCCATTATGTCAGTGGTCCCCAACCTCCCTGGCCACGGACCGGTACTGGTCCGTGGGCCATTTGGTACCGGTCTGCAGAGAAAGAATAAATAACTTACATTATTTCTGTTTTATTTATATTTAAATCTGAACGATGTTTTATTTTTAAAAACTGACCAGATTCCCTCTGTTACATCCGTCTAAGATTCACTCATGACGCCTGTTTCAGTCACGTGATACATTTATCCATCCCACCCTAAAGGCCGGTCTGTGAAAATATTTTCTGACATTAAACCGGTCCGTAGCCCAAAAAAGGTTGGGGACCACTGCATTATATGGCAAGTATTGTCCTAAGAACTGGGGATCCAGGAATAAAGAAAGCAGGAAAAAAGTCCTGCCTTGTAACATTTACATTCAATTGGGTCTAGATGAGCTATAAACAAGATTAAGTAAACAAGGATAAGTAAACAACATAAGATACTAGAGCAGTGATTTTTAACTGGTGTGCTGCAAGAATTTTTAAAACATGCAGTACCTATTTAGTCAGGGGCACCGACCCCTTTTCCCTTAGACTGTCAAATAAAAAAATGACAACAGCCAACACAATAGCCATCTGGTGTGAACGAATAAAAATTATACTTATTTTATTTCATTTTTGTCAGACTGGCAAAAAATGTGATATATTTTTGGTGTGCCGCAGAATTTTAGTAACTGGTTAATGTGTACCATGAGGTGGAAAAGGTTCGAAAGTCACTCGACCAGAGAAATGCTATGAAGGCAAAGGGGACAGCGTATGCTGGAGGATGAGACAGGTGGCACTCTAAACAGCATCTCCAGGGAAGGTCTGCCTCATGAGTCATAGAACTGTGTTGAGAACAGTGTTGTGATAAAAAAAAACATGTTCTCTGTATCTTTTCACATATGCTGGATCATTTCCATAAAATCATTTCCTTGAAAAGGAATAGCTAGATCAGAAGGTGGCAGCTTCGTTTATTTTATTTTTTATTTTTTTGTATTTTTCTGAAGCTGGAAACGAGGAGACAGTCAGACAGACTCCCGCATGCGCCTGACCAGGATCCACCCAGCACGCCCACCAGGGGGCGATGCTCTGCCCCTCCCGGGCATCCAGAGCCACGCTAGCGCCTGGGGCAGAGGCCAAGGAGCCATCCCCAGCGCCCGGGCCATCTTTGCTCCAATGGAGCCTTGGCTGTGGGAGGGGAAGAGAGAGACAGAGAGGAAGGAGGGGGGGTGGAGAAGCAAATGGGCGCTTCTCCTATGTGCCCTGGCCGGGAATCGAACCCGGGTCCCCCCGCACACCAGGCCGACGCTCTACCGCTGAGCCAACCGGCCAGGGCCTATTTTAAATCCTTTTTTATATCTATTCTCAAATCGCCTCCTGTCATGATTGTTCAAGTTACATTTTCATCAGTATGTTCAAGAATAATTTCCTCATCTTTCCTTGGTTACTAAAGAAACAGTATGTGTGCCATGAAAAGGTGGCTCATAATTTGATGCTAACACTGTTTCCTTTCTTGTTTATGTTTATAAGGCATCTATGTCTTTGGACAAACATGCTACAATCAACACAGACATTCTCTCAATCAGTTTATCATATTCCTTACTCTTTCTATTCTTCTCATATCTCTCTCTAGCAATTGTGAACAAATTAAATTGTATATTTTTTATTGTCTAAATAAGCAAATAGCAGTAAAAAGATAGCTAAGAAATACTTTATGAGCCTTGAACTTCTAAAACATCTTTTTAAATATAATTTTCACTAATTTTTGCTTCTGGCACAGAAGGTTTAACTAAAACTCCCAAGTTGAATTATAACGACATGTATATTTAAGGTCATAAGTAATATATAGTAGAAGAGGTATTTTCACACATGCTTATTGAAGATTTATTCACAATAGCTAAGATGTAGAAGCCATCTAAATGCCCACTGACAGATGAATGGGTAAAGAAAATGTATATACCTACAATAGAAGATTATTCAGTCTTAAAAAAAGAAATCCTGTCATATGTAACAAGATGGATGAAGCTTCAGGACATTATATTAAATGAAATAGGCCAATCAAAAAAGACAAATTTTGCATGATCCCAATATATAAAGAATATAAAGTAGTCAAACTCATAACAACACAAAGTAGAATGGTGGTAGCCAGAGCTTAGGGGAGGAGGATATGGGAAGTTATTCAATAAGCATAGAGTTTCAGTCATGCAAGATGAATAAATTACAGTGACCTGTTGTACAAGGCTGTGCATATAGTTCACAATACTGTACTGTACACACTTAAAAATTAAAAGGGTAAATTTTTAAAAAGATATTTATTTATTGATTTTAAAGAGAAAAAAGAGAGAGAGAGAGAAAGTAGTGGTGAAGCATTAACTAATAGTTGCTTCTCTTATGTGCCTTGACCAGGCGAGCCCAGGGGTTTGAACTAGCGACCTCAGCATTCCAGATAAATACTCTACCCACTGTGCCATCACAGGCCAGGCAAGAGAGTAAATCTATGCTATGTATTTTTACCACAATAAAATAAAAAGTGATATATAACACTAAGACCAATAAACTTTTACTGAGCTTTTTTTATTTTATTTTATTTTTTTTTACCATGGGCCAGCATTGCTCTAAGCGCTTTACACATTACCATTTAATCCTCCCAAGCATTTGAGGTGGGTCCTATCATCATCTCCATGCAGAGTAAGAAACCAAGGAACAAAAGGTTCTATAACTCGCCCACGATCACACAGCTACTCAGTAGTAAGCTGGGATCTACCCTGTGGAGGAGTCTCATCTCAGAACCCACTCTATGACACTGCCTTCCTTATTCATGCTATGCTGACTCCCTTTTCAAGTAAACTCATTGAAATAAAATCTCCCTTCCAAAGAAAGTCTAAAGCAAACCTGGCGGGATGTCTGGTTTTCACCAGATACATTTATAAGACAGATTACACATTCTTTACTTCAAGAAGAAAAGGTTGAAAAATATTGTAAGCAAATCATCATTACTTATTTTAAAAGTTAAATATGTATGCATGTTTATAAAAACAACTTCAAAAGATCAGCAATGGCCCCAGACTAAGAGTTCAATTAGTGAAAAAAAGATAATTTATAGGCTCATTTTCAATGACTTCTTCAGATAAATCCATTATTTGCTAGCAGATCTAGAGAATTACTGATATACATACATCAGGGCACTTGTTTTCTAGAACGTCTGTGTCTCACATCTCCTGAATGGTTAAAGGAAACAGACAAGGCAATCTCTAAGTCCCCTTACAACTTTAAACTCAGGCTTTACAGATCATCTAGCTCGTCTCCGTCTTCCAATGTACAGTTTGCTCTCTTTGGCTCAGAATCCCATGCGGCTGACCTGCTGTGCATCTTGCACAGACCTTGCTGTCACATGTTCATCAGGCTTTTGCCCGTGGCTGCGTCCATCTGAGGTGGATGGGGTTCCTCATGTATAAGTACGAGGTCTTCCCTCATCTCACAAAGCTACTGCTGTGAGCCTCTCACATGCCCACAGACAAACAGAAACAAAGCCCAGGTAACACAGCGGGGGAGGAAACAAAACTCGTCACCAGGCAGCTGTAGCAAAACTACATTTTATTTTATTTTTTATTTATCTTTATTTTTTTTTACAGTGACAGAGAGAGAGTCAGAGAAAGGGATAGATAGAGACAGACAGGAATGGAGAGAAATGAGAAGCATCAATAATTAGTTTTTTTCGTTGTGACACCTTAGTTGTTCATCGATTGCTTTCTCATATGTGCCTTGACCGGGGGCTACACAGACTGAGTACCCCTTGCTCAAGGCAGCGACCCTGGGCTCAAGCTGGTGAGCTTTGCTCAAACCAGATGAACTCATACTCAGCCGGCGACCTCAGGGTCTTGAACCTGGGTCCTCCGCGTCCCAGTACTATGCTTTGTCCACTGCGCCACCACCTGTCAGGCGCAAAACTACATTTTAAGAACATTCAACAAACAAGATCGATTTCAAGCAGCTGACAGGTGATTTTGATTCTTTATGCTGACCCTTTCTTTTATATATTTGTGTATACGGGTGTAAAGCAGAAGCAGCGGCAAAAGCAATAAAATTGGAACGCCTATGTGATGGATGACAAATGTATAAAACAAGCAGCGAATGAAGTGTCACTTCTATTAAGGAGAGGGTGGTAGAGTGAAAAAGGGCTTGGGAAGCCCTCTGACCTGGTTTGAATGTCATCTCTGCAATTAGCTAGCTGTGCAATCTTGCCTAAGTTACTTCGATGTTGTGAGCGTGTTTCCTCATCAGTGGAGTGGAGAGGATTCTACCCCTAGCACTCAGGAGGCACTCACTGTACGCCCATTTCCTAGCCCTCACCTTCCTTCAAGAGTCCAGAGGGATGCTTCAGCTCAGGAAACAACCTGCTGGAAGCCAGGGACTTCTATTACTATTAGTAATGAATCAGCATCACACACTGATGTCTATACTGTAGTAACACATCAAGAATTACATTTACAAAGTACTGAAAAAGCAAGCATAATGTTAATCATGCAAAGGTTTCATCTGTGGTATTCACATTCGTCGGCACCTGCCACATTTCCCGGAAGTCTTCTCAAAAACACTTATCGTAGAAATAAAATTAAAATAGTATGACCAGTAAAAATAAAAGGGGTGAAAGGCCAAACAGTACAATATACAGACAATGCATTATAGAACTGTACACTTGAAACCTACATAATTAACCAATGCCACCCAAATAAATTTAATAAATTTTTTAAAAATCCAAAGCGGAATTGAAGAGACAACTCCTGTTATTAATAACAATCCACATAAGTGCTCTGAATCTGCAAACTTCTAGAACATTGTATCAACTGTACGACCCAGTAGTCCTTGACCCCATTACTGAATGATACAAGCAGAAGAGAAGGCAAAATATAGACATTTCTAAGTTTTGAGCCCAGGAAAACCTTCTTAAGACATTTAGGAATCTGTGGTAATTGTGATAATGTCCTGGCCTGAGTTTATAGATGTTTAAGTAAACAATTTCCTTTGCAACAGTACAGATATATAGAAGACCAGTTAAGGTAACCCAGTATAATGTTTCTTTTCTTTTTTTTAAGATTTTTAAAATTCATTTTGAGAAACAGAGAAGAGAGAGAGAAAATGGGGGGAGGACGAGGAAGCATTAACTCCCATATGTCCCTCGACCAAGCAAGACCAGGCAAGTCCGGGGTTTCGAACCGGTGACTTCGGCATACCAGGTTGACGCTTTATCCACTGAGCTACCGCAGGTCAGGCAGTATAACTTTTCAAATACAGTTTTAGGATGTGAGGATGATCTGGCTGCAACATCTGTCACCCACTGATTGCCAGGGTTGATTCAGTTGATCTGGCTGGCTAGGTGGGTGTCCCCTTCCTCCCTCACTGTTCCATGTGTGTCCCTCTCAAACCTGCGCACTCAGTCAAAGAGGATGACCTTTTCTGATAGAGGAGAGGACCATTGTTTGGTCAAAGGTATACGAGTAGCTGTGCTCTCCTGCTAGAAGCTCCAAATAAGCTCTCAAATACAGTTTTATAGGTGTCAATAAGTACTTGTTGAATGTATCAACCACAGCTTAAATTTTATGAAATTTTATGTCCTAATTCAGGGGTCTCAAACTCAACTCAGCATGTGGGCCGCAGAGCAAGATCACAGCCATTCGGCGGGCCGCACGAGGTCTACAAAAGGCAACTGTTACGCAACACTTTTCTCACTGCAGTTGAAAACAAAAAAAAATCAGTACAACAAGCACAATCGTACATGCAGTTAACTCAGTGTCACAAAACAACCGGAAACTGTAGTTCGCATCACAACTGCTGTTAACTAAGCTAATATCTAGCTAGGATGCTAGAGAAATGAAAAATACAAGTAGGCCCCTAGGCTTACTTAATTTTATCCAAAATATTTTGAACTTCATGGATTAGTCTGCGGGCCGCACAAAATTGTTCGGCGGGCCGCATGCGGCCTGTGGGCCGCGAGTTTGAGACCCCTGTCCTAATTCATATCGCTATTATGTATTGAATGCCTTAGTATATTGTCAGGGAAGTAGAACAGAGCATGACCTCCAAGAGCCAAGATGCTGGAGACTGACACCCCTTCAAGAGCCGGGACGCTGGAGACTGATACCCCTTCAAGAGCTGGGATGCTGGAGACTGATACCCCTTCAAGAGCTGGGATGCTGGAGACTGATACCCCTTCAAGAGCCGGGATGCTGGAGACTGATACCCCTTCAAGAGCCAGGATGCTGGAGACTGACACTCTTGGGTTCAAACCCCAGCTCTTCCATCAATACTTCTGTGACCCTGATAAAGTTAAATTAATGATGCTCTGTTTTTTCATCTATAAAATGGGGCTAATAAGAGGGCACTTGTGAGGACTCAATGCAATAACACAAATAAAACCCTGGTTCAGTGCTTTGCACATAGTCAAGTCCCGAAGATGACAGTCCTCATGATAACTCACAGGTATATACTATCATCTCCAAATTAGAGATACACAAACCAAGGTTCAAAGAAGTTTGAATGCTTGTCCCAGGTCATGGGCTGGGCAGGGCTGAGATTTAAACTGAGGATTATCTGACTCCAAAGCTTGTCCAGTGTGACTATTTTAAACAACTGAATGTAGTTTTACATGTATTATTTCACATATTTTCAATGTGTTTGTATGAAGTAAGAAGAGAAGAGTTTGATTTGGCAAAATCTACTGAATCAAATGGTTCTAGGAAAATTCATCATCATCATTATCATCATCATTACCTAGAAACTACACATTTTATGAGTTTCTGACAAGGGTCAGAAGGAAAAACAAAATAGAACAAAAAACCCAAACCAAACACAACCAAAAAAACAAAGCAGCAGAGGGTTATGACACTTGAGTCAACCTGCTCCAGAAATTCAAGCACACAGGCCTAAGCTCCTTCCCTTGCACACCCCGGCCAACCCTCCCGTCAAGTCCTCTGTTAGAAACGCGCAGAAAGACCCGCCTGCACAGCGAGCCTGTCTGTTCGCTGTGTGTGCCATGCTGAGGAGCTAGCGGGTTATTGCTGGCCGCATGGAAAAGCCCGGTGCCTGCTGAATTTCTCGTTCTTCCCCTCCCCCACAACACAAACACACAGCAGCTGAAGGCCTGGAGAAACAGTATCATTCCACCAGGGGGGCAGAATTTTTCTAGACACATGCAATGAACTTTTAGGAGCAAAATAACAAGATTTGGTTGGGTTTATATGGGAATCCTTTCCACACCTGTGAGGTTGTGCGTGTACACACACACACACACACACACCATTAGCAAAAGGCTCATTACATATGGCACTCAAGATACTACAAGCACACTGAAAGACCCCTAGATGTGAACACTGAGCTCCCCCACCCCACTCGTTAGAAGAACACTGGAGTCTCTGTTGGCCCTCGGTGAACCAGGGTTAGCCTGCTGAAGCTGGCCACGGTGGGCAGAGGAGGTAAGGAGCAGATGCAATGAAAGGATGGGAGGAAGTTAGGATGCAGTTTTCCTGCCCTGAGTTACCTTAACTGTGTTGAAAAGTAAGTCTACAAAAAATCGAAGACTTTGGGAACCCGTGAGAGATTAAAATCCCCCTCCCCAACTTTGTTGTTAAAAGAAATTTCAGCATTCTGATATGGCCATTGAAATGTCCTTAATTTTTCTGCTTTTTGGGCTTTATTTCAGCCTAGATGAGGCAGAGAAGAGTGGGAGGGAAGGAGAGGGGGGTTGGGAGCAGAGGTTTAACAAAGGATCACTTTAACAGAAACTACTGAGTAATCGCTCTGTCCCAAGCCAAGAATAACATCAGCTCAATGGCGGCAATTAGAATCAGGTCAGTCGGGCCTCACAGCCGTGAAGCCCTCCTCATAGACCCCAGCGTGGAGGGCTACTCATGCTGATGTCACCAGCAGTCACTGTTGCCCATGAGAGTCCCACAACTCAGCTGAAAGGAAAGTTTTGAACCTTCTCCTTCAGGGGCAGGAAGCCAGTCTGAGAAGGAAGCGGGAAGCAGTGAGGGAGACTAGAGAGGGAGACTGGAGAGGAGACGCACAGGGACACATCAACACGTAACACAGTCATCTGACCGTCCCTGGACTATCGAGATTCTGCAATTGCCCCTACCATTCCGAAACCCATTTTAAATGAGTTAATAATATGTAAAGCACCTGGAATAATGCTTGGACCACAGTAAGTGCTTATTAAATGCTAGCTATTATTATTAAAACAAAGAGCATCTGCCCCATTACTGATCTCTTGTCCACTATGAAACTTGAATCCTGGGAGGGAGCAGCGAATGCTGAGCACGGTGTACCCTGACAAGAAGAACAAGCAAGAGGCTTTCAAGTTTGGAAAAGTTATGTATCCGGAGACTGTAGTGGAGGGACTGAGAAAGACAGAAACAAAGTTCCTATAAAAAATGACTGCTGTAATTTTATAAGGGCAACATTACAGTTAACACATCCAGTCTCCCTTCCCAAGGACGGAAAACAAATAACAAAGAGGGGATATTTCTAATCTCTTTCCCTCAATGGTTCTCAAAGCCTTAGTATCACCTGGGACCTGAGAAACAGTAAATAAGTGCGCCCCATCACAAATGTGCTGAACCATAAATGGGGCTGGGGAAGCAATTAGTATTTTTAACAGGCTCTCCAAGGGGGGTTGTTGCTCAAAACAGGGGATCTCAGAAAGGGCTTGCAGGCCCAAACCATCCTGCTGCCTGTTTTTGTAAATAAAGTTTTACTGGAAAACAGCCACATTCATTCATTTACATATTGTCTATGACTGTTTTCATTCTACTATAGCTGAGTTGAGAGGCTGCCACAGAGGCCCTATCTATAACCTGCAAGGTCACAAATATGTGCTAGATAGGCATGTACAGAATAAGTTTGCTGACCTCTGACTTAGAACAATGTCTTTTTTTAAAAACTGCTTGGCTTTACCCATCAGTGTGTAAAAGCTCATATTTCAGTTTTGTCTTTTGTTTGTCATGTTATCAGATGGACGGGATCGTGCCTATTTCTTTGTACCTCTGTCCCTAGAGACCTTTGCCAATGGCTCTGCGTGACTTTCCTCTCCCATGACATTACAGGACCAGTTTAATTTAGTAGAGGTAGATTCAGTACATGAAAATTTCTAGATTTATGAGTGAAGTGCTAGACAGAGATGAAGATCAAAGCTTACTCTGCCTGAATGGTTAGAGATGCCCATTTCCAAACTAATATACTGAATCAGAGAGTGCCTTCTTGAAATTAATACCTGCAATAAGCTGGCTACCTACGTGCAGAAAAAGGATGGAGAACTTCCCCTGCAAGTAATGAAAGAAAGGCTGCAAGAACTTTCTCAAAACATTTTTAGGAGATCACTAGGAAAGGCAGCATCCATGTACACAATATACAGTAATATGACATATAATATGATATGTACTATATGATATGTAACAGTGTAATAAAATATCATTTTTAAAATATAAAGTCACCTTCAATGTCCTGTTGCACAAACAGGTCTATCTTATGGATAAATGCTAGATAAATCAGATTTCAATTCTACCCACTGCTCTTAGTTATATCAATGGCTATCTACACTTAAAATGAATCCAAAGCACAAGAAGTTCATCAGACAACCTATCTCTATTTTAAAGGTTAATCCAAGAACAGAAATACAGGACATACTGAGAATACAAACCATGCTTCAATCAATGATTGTGATTATAATGGTGAGGTCTAGCACAGTCATAGGTAAGCAAGCTAACAATAGAGGCTTAAAATCTAGTAGGGTTTTTTTTGTTCCTTTTGTGAAGTGATTTTTGTTTCCTGAAATAAAGTGCCCTAAGTTACTAAATATGATTTTTTAAAAGTTATTTATTTTATTGATTTGGGGGGAGAGAAACATCAATTTGTTGTTCCACTTCTTTATGCATTTATTGGCTGATTCTTGTATGTGCTCTGACCAGGATTGAAACCTCAACCTTGGCCTATCGGGCAGCACTCTATCCAACTGAGCGACCCAGCCAGGGCCTAAATATCCTTAATGTTAGAAAATCTAATAGCTTATTTGCTATGTCAATAGTTATAAACTCTTCAAGCTAATAAAGCTCTCTCCCACAGTCCCAGAACTTTACCATTCCTCATTTTTTACCTAAATAAAACTGTGGATTAGAACAGGGGGAAGAAATAAAATTATGTTATAAACATACATAAAATTATGATGAATGATTTTCTGTTCCCTCTCCAGGAGGCACGAGATAACTCCCTTCTTGGGAGTTCTGACTCTTCTCTAAGACAGACAGTCTGACAGATTCTAGAAAACATTTTCCATATACTCCATAGTTCAGTGAAACAAAACCAGTATAATCCTCAGTGAAAAAACCACAAGAATAATAGCTCTCCGAATTTTCAAAGGAATGTGAGATGCTGGAAGCTACTCAAAAGAATTAGAGGAACTTATACGAAGCAGTTTCTAAAAGTGAACATCAGCAAAACTGTGTCTCCTTCTTCAAAATTTCAATGCCCTGAAAGCACCTCTTTTTTTTTTAATCACCCCCATTTCAAAGTATGGAAGCGTTAAAAATTATAAGGGACTAACTGTCTAGATACATTAGAGTTAGATGATACTCACATGAGAAATAAGGCGACATATGATACCTCCACTGTGTAGTATCTGATTTAAGTTGGCATTCTTTGAATGATGTTGAAGTTTAGAAGTTTAAAGTGTCTTTAAAAATTTACATAGACTAAAAAAAATCAAAAATATCCATTTATATTTGCAAGTGTGAACATGCAAACTGGCTGAAATGCCTTAACTATCCTAGACTTTCTAAAAAAGGAAATTTCTACCTGACAAAAGGCAGTGTGGCAATCAAAATGAGATGCTGCATCCCGTATTTTCCAGATAAGAAGTCTGGATATTTCTCCAGTAAAAATGACCTCACGTTCGGCTTCAACAACTTCACAAATGGCTGCACTAGAATTTTTCAATTACAATGAGTTAATGTTATACACAGAGTACATTAAAAAATATATAGAGTACCCTTATCACCGATAAAGATGATCAAGTGATGAATGATACTGAAATAAAGCATGTCTGAACCTGGACAATGTTGAAGAGGTATGTAAAGATAGCGCAATGAAAATTGTTTCATTTAGAAGAAAAATCTTTGGTAAGTGCTGCCTTCGCGTTAGAGTAAATATTAATTTTGCAGAAACTAATGCACACAATATTTTTATAAGAAAGAGCAAACGACAAGAGATTAAGCTGATAAAAGATACTTCTTCAGATAAACAAATATCAGGGAAGCTCACAGAATCAATACTGATTCAGCCCAACAGAACATGTAACCAATTCTCATAATAATCCTGAACCATAAAGAAATTTTAGCTCTTTATGACCTGTCTTTTCTGTGAAGTCCCCCTTTGCTGGTACCTGGGGCCACACGGACACAGTGTGATACACTCAGACAGCTCCCTCCCACCTGGACTCTTTGCCGGTGCCTGGGGCCACATTGACACAGTGTGATACACTCAGACAGCTCCCTCCCACCTGGACCCTTTGCCGGTACCTGGGGCCACACTGACACAGTGTGATACACTCAGACAGCTCCCTCCCACCTGGACTCTTTGTGGTACCTGGGGCCACACTCACACAGTGTGATACACTCAGACAGCTCCCTCCCACCTGGACCCTTTGCCGGTGCCTGGGGCCACACTGACACAGTGTGATACACTCAGACAGCTCCCTCCCACCTGGACCCTTTGCCGGTGCCTGGGGCCACACTGACACAGTGTGATACACTTAGACAGCTCCCTCCCACCTGGACCCTTTGCTGGTACCTAGGGCCACACTGACACAGTGTGATACACTGAGACAGCTCCCTCCCACCTGGATACTTTGCGGTATCTGGGGCCACACTGACACAGTGTGATACACTCAGACAGCTCCCTCCCACCTGGACTCTTTGTGGTACCTGGGGCCACACTGACACAGTGTGATACACTCAGACAGCTCCCTCCCACCTGGACCCTTTGCCGGTGCCTGGGGCCACACTGACACAGTGTGATACACTTAGACAGCTCCCTCCCACCTGGACCCTTTGCCGGTACCTGGGGCCACACTGACACAGTGTGATACACTCAGACAGCTCCCTCCCACCTGGACTCTTTGTGGTACCTGGGACCACACTGACACAGTGTGATATATTCAGACAGCTCCCTCCCACCTGGACTCTTTGTGGTACCTGGGGCCACACTGACACAGTGTGATACACTCAGACAGCTCCCTCCCACCTGGACTCTTTGTGGTACCTGGGGCCACACTGACACAGTGTGATACACTCAGACAGCTCCCTCCCACCTGGACTCTTTGTGGTACCTGGGGCCACACTGACACAGTGTGATACACTCAGACAGCTCCCTCCCACCTGGACTCTTTGTGGTACCTGGGGCCACACTCACACAGTGTGATACACTCAGACAGCTCCCTCCCACCTGGACCCTTTGCCGGTGCCTGGGGCCACACTGACACAGTGTGATACACTCAGCTCCCTCCCACCTGGACTCTTTGTGGTACCTGGGGCCACATTGACACAGTGTGATACACTCAGACAGCTCCCTCCCACCTGGACTCTTTGTGGTACCTGGGGCCACACTGACACAGTGTGATACACTCAGACAGCTCCCTCCCACCTGGACTCTTTGTGGTACCTGGGGCCACATTGACACAGTGTGATACACTCAGACAGCTCCCTCCCACCTGGACCCTTTGCCGGTACCTGGGGCCACACTGACACAGTGTGATACACTCAGACAGCTCCCTCCCACCTAGACTCTTTGTGGTACCTGGGGCCACATTGACACAGTGTGATACACTCAGACAGCTCCCTCCCACCTGGACTGGAAAAGGTTTCTGTCACTTCACAGACTGTGAGGAGGGCGGCAGTATTTCACTAGATTCCTGAGTTTACTGTTATATTTTTGTATTCGTTGTTTTGAGTACAAACTATCAAACCAGAAGACTAACAAATTAACTTAGGACCATTTCCTACAAGAACTGGATGGAAAGCGACTGATTCCTTGACAATCTCGATAGGTCATGAAGATTAATACGCGTGCTCATGTAAAGCAAGATGATGAAGGCAAGGGTGGAGCACATTACTTACAATGCGAGCTTTTAGGTGTCTGGGAATTAGACCATCGGGAAGTCACTAAATTAAGATCGTACAACAGAAAGGGTAAATATTGCAATAGAGACTTTTGTGGGCAAACATTCAAATGAAAGAAAGACTGTCAAAACTGGTTCAGCATCACTTTCCAGCAAAGCCAATGATACGGCCTCAGAACATTTCTCCCCTAAGAGTAGATTCCCCAAGCACCATCCAAGCCATGGTGGTGTTGGTAAACTGTATTCCTACGTTTCCCCATAGATGATATTATTATTATTATTATTATTATTATTATTTTACCAACAGAAGGAAGATATTAGCACTTGGAAAAGTCTTATCTTGAATGACCTGGTGCCGGGCTCGACTCTGGTCCAGAAGTTGCCGGGACTGCAGTTTTTGCTGCTCAAGCTGCTGCAGCGCAAAGTGGAGTTGGTAGCTGCCCGCCGTGGGGTGGTACTTCTGCTGGGGGATCACCCCTGTAGCCTTGCTGTAGGCGTTGTTCTCCACCTCTCCCTCCCAAGCAAAGCCACCTGACTGGAAGCTCCTAAAGGGAAAAGAGAGCAGATTTCTTAGAGTTGTTGTGTGAACAAACTAGAGAGAGAAATGTCTCAGGTGCTTTTCCTTCATAGATAAAACGAAACAGTCTGAATTAGAAATCTGTTTGTGTGATACGTTATCTGACTCGCCCACTGAACTGTGGCTCCATGATCACAGAGACAAAGTGTGCTCTGCTCTCCGCTCCATTCATAGTGCTTAGAAAGCCTGGCACATGGCCAATGCTCAATAAATAGCTGGTGAATGTTAAATAATTAAAATAGCAATTTCCCTTCCCGGTGAGTACCACACGGACCTCCAAGAGGGACCAGAGAGCTTCCAAGGCAGGAAAGTGGGCTATGTGAAGGTAGAAATAGAACCACATCATCTTCACTAACAGCAACTTTAAAGTATAGAGGCGAGCTATAAAGAAGTCTTAGTTTTTAAAATCACCAAATTGTGAATTATCTAAGTATTTTAAAGAAGTATTTACATATATTTGAGCTTGCAGTCTCATCATGGGATGAAATAACTTGTGCAAGAAGATATTTTGTCATCACTCTAAACTCACCTCACCGGTCTTCAGCCAGGCTGACATCCAGCCTGCACACATCTTCCAGGAGGAAGATGAATGGCGCGTGCCTTTTGGGCTGGTTAGTGTCTGTGCTATGCTATTTGTTAAATACCATGTTCCGTGCTCAATGTGAGACCTTGCTCAAGGTCTACCATTTTAGATTCTCATGCCTTGTCTGTGACTGCCTGAGTCACAGTCTTCACAACTACAGGTTCCTGCATATCCCCTTTCAGTCCATTTCGTCCAGGTAGAAAAGTGCCCATTTATACCACAGAACACCCATTAGGATAACTATTTTTTTTTTTTTTTTTTTTTTTTTTTTTTCTGAAGCTGGAAACAGGGAGAGACAGTCAGACAGACTCCCGCATGCGCCCGGCCGGGATCCACCCGGCACGCCCACCAGGGGCGATGCTCTGCCCACCAGGGGGCGATGCTCTGCCCATCCTGGGCATCGCCATGTTGCGACCAGAGCCACTCTAGCGCCTGAGGCAGAGGCCACAGAGCCATGCCCAGCGCCCGGGCCATCTTTGCTCCAATGGAGCCTTGGCTGCGGGAGGGGAAGAGAGAGACAGAGAGGAAAGCGCGGCGGAGGGGTGGAGAAGCAAATGGGCGCTTCTCCTGTGTGCCCTGGCCGGGAATCGAACCCGGGTCCTCCGCACGCTAGGCCGACGCTCTACCAGGATAACTATTATTAAGAACAAAACAGAACAAATGGAAAATTTAAAATGCCTGCAAGCATGTGGAGAAAGTAGAACTCTCGTGCATAGGTGACTCCTCAAGAAGCTAAAAACAAAACCTCATACGACCCAGCATCTCCACCCCTGGCTTTATATATCTAGAAGAACTGAAAGCAGGGACTCGGAGTTGTACACCAATGTTCACAGCAGCATCATTCACGATAGCCAAATGGTAAAAAACACTCAACTGTCTATCAACAGATGAATGAATAAACTAAATGTAATATATACATACAATGGAATATTATTCGGCCTTAAAAGGAACTGAACTTCTGACATGCTACAACATGGGTGAGCTCTGAAGACATGCTAAGTGAAATAAGTCAGTGACAAAAGGACACATATTGTATAGTTACCGGACGGGAACTGGGCTCAGAGTGGGTTTGTTTCAGGCTCACCGGTAGGTAGTGTGTGGGTTCTTGAGTTCATGCAGGAAAGATTTTATGACACCAAACCAGGTAATTTTGAGAGTACATTTTTAGCCCTGGCCGGCTGGCTCAGCGGTAGAACATTGGCCAGGCGTGCAGAAATCCCCGGTTCAACTTCCAGTCAGGGCACACAGGACTAGCAACCATCTGCTAATCCACCCATCTCCTACCATCTCTCTTTCTCTTCCCTTCCTGCAGCCATGGCTTGAATGGGTCAAGCAAAGTTGGCTCCAGGTGCGGGGGATGGCTCCATGGCCTCACCTCAGGTGCTAAAATAGCTCAGTTGCCGAGCAACAGAGCAGTGCCCCCAGTTGGGCAGAGCATCAGTCCCAGACGAAGGTGGCCCGGTGGATCCCAGTCAGGGCGCCTGTGGGAGTCTGCCTCTCTGCCTCTCACTTAAAAAAAAAGAGTCATTATTTGCAGATGACATGATATTATAAATAGAGAACCCTAAAGTTTCCACCAAAAAATTACTAGAACTGATAAATGAATTCACTAAAATAGCAGGATACAAAATAAATACCCAGAAATCAGCTGTATTTAAATTTTTAAAATAAATTTTTAAAAAATTTTTAAAAATTTATTTATTTTTACAGAGACAGAGGGAGAGTTATAGAGAGGGATAGATAAGAACAGACAAACAGGAACGGAGAGAAACATCAATAATCATTTTTTTTGGTTTTTTGTTTGTTTGTTTTTGTATTTTTCTGAAGTTAGAAACGAGGAGGCAGTCAGACACACTCCCGCATGCGCCCGACCGGGATCCACTCAGCATGCCCACCAGGGGGCGATGCTCTGCCCATCTGGGGTGTTGCTCTGTTGCAACCAGAGCCATTCTAGTGCCTGAGGCAGAGGCCACAGAGCCATCCTCAGCACCCGGGCCAACTTTGCTCCAATGAAGCCTTGGCTGTGGGAGGGGAAGAGAGAGACAGAGAGGAAGGAGAGGGGGAGGGGTAGAGAAGCAGATGGGCGCTCCTCTTGTGTGCCCTGGCCGGAAATCAAACCCAGGATTCCTGCATGCCAGGCCGACGCTCTACCACTGAGCCAACCGGCCAGGGCCAATCATCAGTTTTTCATTGTGACACCTTAGTTGTTCATTGACTGCTTTCTCATATGTACCCTGACCGTGGGCCTTCAGCAGACCAAGTAACCCCCTGCCTGAGCCAGTGACCTTGGGCTCAAGTTGGTGAGCTTTGCTCAAACCAGATGAGCCCGAACCCAGGCTGGTGACCTCAGGGTCTTGAACCTGGGCCCTCTGCATCCCAGTCTGATGCTCTATCCACTGCACCACCACCTGGTCAGGCGCAAAAATTTATTGATTGATTTTAGAGAGAAAGGAAGGGAGAGAGAGAGAAGGACAGAAACACTGATCTATTTCTGTATCTGCCCTGACCAGGGATGGAACTGGCAACTTTTACATATCAGGTTGATCCTCTAACCAACCAAGCTATCTGGCCAGGGCAAAATGAGTTGCATTTTTATATACTAATAATGAACTATCAAAAAGGGAAATTCAAAAAAACATCCCATTCACAATTGCATCAAAAAATAACTAGGAATAAATTTAACCAAGGATGTGTAAGACTTGTACTCGAAAAATTATATGACACTGAAGAAAGAAACTGAAGAAGATACAAATAAATAGAAGCATATAGTGTTCATGGATAGGAAGAGTTAACATCATTAAAATGTCCACACTACCCAAAGCAATCTACAGATTCAACACAATTCCCATCAAGATACCAATAGCATATTTCACAGAACAGAATCAAATGTTCCAAAAATTTATATAGAATCACAATAGACCCTGAAGAGCAACAAAAATCTTAAGAACAAAGTTGGTGGAATCATGCTACCTGATATCAAACTATAAAATAAGGCCATAGTAACCAAAACAACATAGCACTGGCATAAAAAAAGACAAGCCCTGGCTGGTTGGCTCAGTGGTAGAGCATCGGCCTGGCGTGCAGGAGTCCCGGGTTCAATTCCCAGCCAGGGCACACAGGAGAAGCGCCCATCTGCTTCTCCACCTCTTCCCCTCTCCTTCCTCTCTGTCTCTCTCTCTTTCCCTCCTGCAGCCAAGGCTCCATTGGAGCAAAGTTTGCCGGGGCGCTGAGGATGGCTCTGTGGCCTCTGCCTCAGGCGCTAGAATGGCTCTGATTGTGGCAGAGCGACGCCCCAAGATGGGCAGAGCATCGCCTCCTGGTGGGCATGCCGGGTGGATCCCGGTCGGGCGCATGCGGGAGTGTGTCTGACTGCCTCCCCGTTTCCAACTTCGGAAAAATACAAAAAAAAAAAAAAAAAAGACATATAGATCAATGAAATAGACTAGAGAGCCCAGAAATAAATTCACACCTTTATGGTCAATTAATATTTGATAAAGGAGGCAAAAATGTACAATGAGGACCATCTATTCAATAAATGGTATTGGGAAAATTGGATATGTACAAAAAAATAAAACTACACCACCTTCTTACATCATACACTAGAATAAACTCAAAATGGGATTAAAGATTTAAATGTAAGAGTCAAAACCATAAAAATCCTAGAAGAAAACAGGCAGTAAAATCTCAAACATTTCTCATAGCAATATATTTTTCCGATCTATTGTTTTGGGCAAGGGAAAAGAAAAAATAATCAAATGTGACTATATTAAAAGAAAATGTTTTCCACAGCAAAGAAAACCATCAACAAAATGAAAAGACAATGCATCGAATGGAAGAACATATTCGCCAATGACACATCTGATAAGGGGCTAATTTATGAAGAACTTATAAAACTTAACAGCAAAACAACAAAAACATCCAATTAAGAAATGAGCAGAGGACCTGAATAGACACTTCTACAAAGAGGACATACAGATGGCCAATAGACATTTGAAAAGATGCTCAAGGTTACTAATCATCAGAGAAATGCAAATGAAAACCACAATGAGATATCACCTTGCACCTGGCAAAATGGCACCCATCAATAAATCAACAAACAAGTATTTGATAAAGGAGGCAAAAATGTACAATGAGGACCATCTATTCAATAAATGGTATTGGGAAAATTGGATATGTACAAAAAAATAAGTGAAGATATGGAGTAAAAGGAACTCTTGTGCACTGTTGGTGGGACCGCAGACTGGTGCAGCCACTGTGGAAAGCAGTGTGGAGTTATCTCAAAAAATTAAAAATGAAACTGCCTTACGACCCAGTGATTCCACTTCTGGGAATATATCCGAAGAAACCCAAAACATTAATTTGAAAAAATATATGCACCCCTATGTTCACTGCAGCATTGCTTATAATAGCCAAGATTTGGAAGCAGCCCAAGTGCCCATTGGTAGATGAGAAGGTAAAAAAGCTGTCCTACCGTTTACACAATGGAATACCACCTGGCCATAATAAAATCTTACCTTTCGCAACAGGTATGGACCTGTAGGATATTATACCAAGTGAAATAAGCCAGTCAGAGAAAGACAGACACCATATGATTTCACTTATATATGGAACCTAATAAGCAAAATAAACTAATGATCAAAACAGAAACAGACTCATAGATACAAGAACAGACTGCCAGCTGCCAGAGGGAAGGGGGTGGGGGGGTCTACTGGAAAAGGTGAAGGGGTTAAGTAAAGAAAAAAGTAACTTGTAAGGTAGACGAATATGGTGAGGACCAGAGGGAAAGGTGGGGGCGGGCGGCAGAGGAGGGCAAAGGGGTGGCAAACGGTGACGCAAGGAGACCTGACGTGGGTGCTGGACACAGTGCAACGCACAGGGGATGTGTGACAGAACTGTGCACCTGAAACCTGTATAATTTTATTAACCCATGTCACCCCAATAAATTCAATAAAAATTAGAAAAAAGAATGGTACATTTTATGTTATGTGTATTTTACCACAATTTTTAAAAAAATGGTCCTCATATAGTTTAGAACAGCCTCATTTGGCAGTCCTTCCACCTCCTTAATAGTTTTAATTATCCACCCAGCCTTTTTTTAACTATTCTGTATTTGTTTTCTTTTTAAGGTACAGTGGCCAGAAAATTGTACAGAAGAAACATTAAAAATCTCATTGTGAACAACCTTATCCCAAACCCTGGTTAACGGAGCTTCCAGAAATGAAACAGGGCCTAATTTAAGAGAAATATGCATAGCAACTGAAATCACCCTGTTACTCTTTCCTCTGTAAATATCCTTTGGTATTAATGGTCATTTCAATGGCAGAGATTCAGCAACACCGGGGTGAGGTTAAGCAGACCTTTCTGGGTTGTAGCCTGCAGGCTTCCCAGTAATTAATAGCCTGGATCCTGCTGATCCCGACAGAGGCCTGCGGAAGGAATGTCTGCCGAGTCCAGAGTCCATGCTCCTTTCTTGACCACCCTCAGATCTTGGTCGTTTCAGGTCTCTGGTTTGGTCTCCCTGTCTCTCTCAAAGAGATTTCCAAACAGCTGGTTAAGAAAAAGTCTGTGCAGTGTATCCTGAAGTCCATGGATGAAAGGGTTTCCACTTACATAATCTCACTGCTCACGTGTCACACGCTTTGATCACCTCCTCCCACCGTTTGGCTCCCACAGTTCAGGTGCACGATTACACACTTCCAGCTAATCTTGGAGAACTAAAAATCTCAAAGCTTATTTAATATTTTTTTGAGCATGACATTTAATCTTCAGGGATCCCTCTTGAAGTACTTCAATGTGCAAACCATTAAACAGTTAAAAAGACATGATCTTTTCCGAGAAGCTTCCGGAGGTATGAAGAAATGTGGCCACCAGCGACCGAAAACAAACATGTTCTTAAATACATGAATAAAATGTTAACATGATTCACAAAGTGAAGTGCTGAGTGAGCATCAGACAGGAGTAACAGGGTTAGGAAAAGAGCGGCCAGAGACACCTGTGAAATCCTTCATCAGTGAGGGAAGTGGTGAGCTGACCGCAGGAGAGCTTGCAAGCTCTGAGAGGAAGGACGGGCAGAGGAGGAAGGAATCCAGCTATAAATGAAGAGAAGGTTCTAGGCAGAGTGGACCCATACAATGAACAAATGAACGTGAGGGAAGAGACAGATGAAACACCAGGAACTGCCTGCCTGAATAACCTTGAGATTTCCATACCAATTAGGGTTGGTATTTAACTCCAGAATAAAACTATTATTTATTATAACTAGATCAAAGGTCAGAATTCAACAATTGTTCCTCTACTTCCACTCCTGGCTTGCAAGTTTCTAGCCATGAATAGCAATCTAGATTCAGGAATTAGATGTTAAAAGATTTATGCAATCATGTAGCTTATATCAGAATTCATCTCACTGGCCAGCTACATTGGTTTTATTTCTAAAAACTGCTTTAATAACAAGTATTCTTGAGAGACAGTTACTTTAATGTCTTCTCATTATATACCAGACGTCAGAGTCTATAAGTAGGCGCCCTGACTTGGGGATGAACAGGGACTGATTCTCAGGTGTGTGTATGCAAAGCAGTTGTTCATGGATGCAGGGGTAGGACAGTCAGCAAGAGAAAAATCAAACACGGGACTTTGGGGAAGAGGACGTTTACTCTTCCAACTGCACACATATTGAACCCACTGCAAAAATGGTCAACTTTTATAGTGAAAGCTGTTTTTAATCTCATCAGTAACATAAGCCCAGTCTCCAAATAACAAAAGGAAGTTTCTCAAGCAAGTAGAGGCACTTAGCAGAGAGGCAGGAATTTTTATAGTGTGACACTGGGCAGGGCAGCGCTGCTCAGCTGTGTAAGGCAATGCGCTAAGTGCCAGGAGAAACTTGCTTGCTTTGAATCACAGTGGGCGTTACTTGACCGCGGTATCTCACAATTAAAGGACAAGTCTCAGGGTGTGCAATATGCCAGTGCTATAGTGACCGACGCAGAGGAGGCAGGTGACTCTCATTTCGGCTTTGCCTGAGATTAGATAGCTACACATTCCTTTCTACAGCATCTAATAGTTTCCTTTCCTGTCCAAAATTCCACCTTTTCTGGAACCTCAACTCCAAAATTCCATCCCACTTTCTTGAACCTCGATTCATTCTAGTTCACTGGTTATACATTTTCTATTCATTCTAAAATTTGGGCTTTATTCTATTTTCCTCCTAGTATTTATTTCTGCTCAATACTAAAATATAATATTGTATATATTCCCTGTAAACAACTTCTAATAGTTATATCATTTCTAGAATGAAGTATATAGGGCCAAGTAAGTTAGCTATGAAAATGTTTAACATTTGATTCAAATTCAGAGATTCTAAGTGAACTGTGCTATAGTTTGCCTTTACTATACATGTAGCCAATAGGTGACACTATGTTGCCACAGTCTCATCAGCCTGTTCATTAAGAACCTCATCTGACCTTCTATGTAACCTGTGGCAGTGCAGGACTCAGTGCTTCTGTAACCGCCTTCCCGTAGAACACCCCCAACCTCTAGTCAATACACATTCAAGGGCTCTGGTCTCCTGTGCTTTAATATTTGGTTCATCAAATGCATGTTGGTTCTAAGGAACTTGGAGGCAATATGTAAAATGCACTGGTCTTTAGTAAAGCAAAATTTGCTAAGCAGGCTGTTGCCCTTTCCGTAAAGAAAAGCTTTCCTGGCCCTGGCCAGTTGGCTCAGCGGTAGAGCGTCGGCCTGGCGTGCGGGGGACCCGGGTTCGATTCCCGGCCAGGGCACATAGGAAAAGCGCCCATTTGCTTCTCCACCCCCCCCTTCCTCTCTGTCTCTCTCTTCCCCTCCCGCAGCCAAGGCGCCATTGAAGCAAGGATGGCCCGGGCGCTGGGGATGGCTCCTTGGCCTCTGCCCCAAGCGCTAGAGTGGCTCTGGTCGCGGCAGAGCGGCACCCTGGAGGGGCAGAGCATTGCCCCCTGGTGGGCAGAGCTTCGCCCCTGGTGGGCGTGCCGGGTGGATCCCGGTCGGGCGCATGCGGGAGCCTGTCTGACTGTCTCTCCCCGTTTCCAGCTTCAGAAAAATACAAAAATAAATAAATAAATAAATAAATAAATAGAAAGAAAAGCTTTCCTGAGAATGATGTGGTGTCACAAGAGTGTAGAACAGGGACAAGGCAGAGGAATGTGACAGTTGTACACAGGGAATGAGTCTGGTGTGCATTTCCCCAGCCTCCTCCACCCATCCCAGTGAAACCTGAGCTACATGTACAGGGATGCGGCTCCCCCTCTTCAGGGCGTTGGAGAAAGTGTGTGTGTGCACTTTCAATGGGCATACTAATGGGGGTGGGAGTTACTGTCCTTTAGTAGGTGGAGTTCAAGGTGACTATGTATCTAGAAATGGAAGGAAGGGTTCCATACTAGGAAAAATATAAACTGCTCAAAATGCCAATGGTGCATTTAATGAAAAGGCCTGAAAGAAGGCTTTCTGGGGAGAATCTTACTATTTCTTCACAAGAAAAACTACCCATTTCCAGGCACTTTATGGAATGTCTAGATATTTAAGAATAGCAGAGGCTACATTTTATCAGTCTATATTCTCAATTTCAGACAAAGCAGTCCTGGCACATGCTAAAAACCCTAAATGACAGAAGGGCTCCCATGAGCAGTACAAGGCAGCATGACCAGAATAAGGAAGCTACATGAGCAGAGAGGCATTACATAATGTTGTGGGGACTTCTCTGGACGTTGGGGTTATTTCCTTGGTTTTAGGTGTATCAATAAGTAATACTGAAACCGTCTACTAACGAATTTAAGACGTGCTATTGGTAACTGGTGACTGGGAAGAGAGATATCTAGCCAAATAAAATTAGCGCCTACAGTTATTTATTTATTTATTTTTTACAGGGACAGAGAGAGAGTCAGAGAGAGGGATAGATAGGGACAGACTAGAACGAAGAGAGATGAGAAGCATCAATCATCAGTTTTTCATTGCGACACCTTAGTTGTTCATTGATTGTTTTCTCATACGCGCCTTGACCGCGGGCTTTCAGCAGACCAAGTAATCCCTTGCTCAAGCCAGTGACCTTGGGTCCAAGCTGGTGAGCTTTTACTCAAGCCAGATTAGCCCGCGCTCAAGCTGGCGACCTCGAGGTCTCGAACCTGGGTCCTCCGCACCCCAGTCCGACGCTCTATCCACTGTGCCACCGCCTGGTCAGGCGCGCCTACAGTTAGTGGAATGAGTTAAATGAACCAGCCAAGAGATTTGATGCTCATGGTGACATGTGCTTTGTTTCCTAAAAGAATTTTGATGTTGGAATGTGGTTTTAAAATGATCTCTAAAAATATAGATGCTAAATACTAAAATCAAAGTTTTTACTTTTGAGTTTGCTCCCTAAGATAAGACTATATACTTTACCTTTTCTGTTTTGAAGCTATGGGGTTATATAGAGATGGTTCTCTTGCAGAAAGAGCTGAAGTACAATAGAGGCAGCGTTAAAGACACAAGAAGGCTCAGAAACAATCTGGAAAAACTGTGAACTTCTGATGACCTCTATGCTGGGTCAAAAGCACAGAACTATATGAAATCATAAATAGAAGCTGATCTTTCTGCTTGAGAACAGGGCGAAAGGGCTTAAAACCTTTATTTTGTTTACTTGAGAGGATGAAAGGCTCTCGGGAAAGGATTAAAGAAATAATCCAAGAAAGAAGGCAAAGAGAAATAAAAGGGTTTGGATGCTGGAAAGTAATCAAAAGCAATGCAAAAGCTGGGTTAGTGACAGAATTCTGGAAGAAGAGCAGAGGGCCCCGGCCCTGGGATCGGCACCACAGGTTCCGAACCGGATGTCCCTCAGAAGAGCTCACCTTAGTGGCCAGGAGCTGGGCTCTAGGACAAGGCTGCTAGGTTCAAATCCTGGCTCTACAACTTAAGGCAACATAACCTCTGTGCCTTGGTTTCCTCAGCTGTGAAATGGGAATAAAAAGCAATCCCACCTCTCACAGGGCTGGTCCAAGAACTAACTATGATGGTCCATGTAAAGCATTTAGCACATGTCTGGCACACAACATAATTGCTCAATAAATGTGAGCTGCTGTTATTTGACATTTTTCCCATGAAAAGTGAATCCAAACCTGTGGGAAAGCAAACAGTAAGAAGGAACAGGTGTGAGCAAATCTATTACTTCTCAAGCTAGAGAACGCCCTAACCATAGGCAGGGTGCTGGCCCCAGTGGGCAGTGAGGGTTCACTAACAAGGCTGGTTACCAGGGAGGGGCGGCCGGTCAGGCAGAGGGTGTGGGCGCTGGTGAGTGGGGGCGAGTACCACAACCCTCCGCCCCACCTCCAATTTTGTGAATAAAAGCCTAAGTTATCAGAAGTGGCTACATCCCCTTTTGCCTTTTCAAAATGAAACAAAACGAGTAATTTTTTTAAGGAGCAAAAAAAAAAAAAATATATATATATATATATATATATATATATATATATATCCTCAATACCATAACCTGAGAAACACACACAAAAATGCAAAATGCAAAAACCAAAAGTCCTCTGTCATCCAACAACCAAGACGGCTACTATACACTCTGTCGACATTCTCTGTCTGAGCCTCCTGTGTGCCCCTCCCCACACAGCAGAGCGGTCCTGTGCTATCTGCCTGCCGCCTGTGCCTTCCAACGGGCAAGATGTCGTGAAAAGATTACCACAGGCTAGCACTGGTTTCTGGCAGGTCTTACTCCTCTGTTACCTTCTCTCACAATTAAAGTCAACTTAAACCCTTAAGCCTTCTTCACACTTGAATTCTGGAAGCCATGTGAAGAGCTTTCTGTTTTTCCTTACTGAATTCCATGAATTAGACTCATCATCCTGGTCTGTTTAAATCATTGTGAATCCTGATTGTCATCTAAGGTATTCAGCATCCCACCCTACTTTATGTCATCTCAAAATAAGATTAGTACGTCTTCTAGATATATAAGAGCCTAGAAGAGTTTAGTAGGCACTTAGACAAATATACATGGATAAATGAATTCATTGAGAAAAATGGTGAACTAGTGAGCACAGAGCCCCAGAGACTTAATTCTTAAACTTACACTGATCCATTGTTTGGGTACAGTTGCCTATTTAGTCACCAAATATTCCTAATGAGAATATTGTCTTGTTTGCGTTTCTCTTTATAATGCTCACAAGATTTCATTACACTTTGCAGAAACCCCAGTTAGAGTAATTCTTTTTTAGTCCCCTGATCTTCTTTGACTAAAGTAATTCTGACACACACTACCGTCTGGTGATCACTAGAAGGAAAGGAAGGCGGGGCGGGGGTAGAAGAGAGTAACGGGGACACATGGTGATGGAAGGAGACTTGACTTGGGGTGGTAGACACACAGTACAGTGCACAGAGGATGTGTTATAGAACTGTACACCTGAAACCTATATAATTTTATTAACCAATGTCACATTCAATAAAAAACACTTCTTATAAAATAGGTTAGAATAAAATGAGTGCTCAATAAAAAAATAAATAAAGTAACTCTACCATGAAGGGAAATGAGGGTTAGTCTAGCATGACTTATTTTTTTCATGAATCAATCCTGCGCTTAAGTGATTCTCTTTTCCTTCTCCACAGCCTGCCCAATCACTGGTTTGCTAATCTGTTAGGTTTTGGCTTGAAACTGACATCTCAATTACCAGTTTATATATTCAGCATCTAATTTATTCCTGCCTCTTCCCTTCCTTTCCCAGTACATGGGCTCCTTTGTTGCACATTAAATCACATACTGAATCACAATCACAAATACCAGAACCATCAATCACGAATTAGTAATCATAAGAACTGCTCTTTGGACATAATAATTCAATTATTAAGTAGAGAAAATGAGATTGATTCAATAGTTTGACCCTTGTGAGTTTCATTTTCCTTGAGGAATAATGGATTTGGATAGGACAAGATGTGCCCTGAACTAAGAACCTACATAAGGAGAAGACTGCATATCAATTGGCACCTAAAAAATCTGTCACCTATTGTTTGTACACATCTTTACAGAAAAGCCGAAAGTAGAAGTGGGAGAAATTAAAATAAGGTGGTTCTAAATCAATAGATGCAAAAAAGAGAAAAGAGAAAAGAAAAAAGAAAAACGGTGCAAGAATCAAAAGAAATTAAGAATATGAATAGGATCCAAATAAGATCTATAATTTGAAATACATAATTACAAGCAATTCTGATTATTCAGTCAATAAGGAAATAAAGTAAAAGAAAAAGGATCAGCAGTGATGAATAAAAGTCTAGAGGGGATATTTGAGCTAACTACTTTGATTTTATTAAATGCTGTGTGACAGTAACATAAATTTGGAAAGAACATACTGAGGTATCAGGTCAAAAAGCTAAGAGCTGATACTCCTATCCTTTAAAAGTACAGTGAAAGCCCAGCCAGCTGGACGTGACAATGGATACAGAATGGGAACCAGACTTCTGCTGTCTCCATACTGGTACCACTCCTTGGTTGATGGAATGATCCCCAGGAGGAAAAAATAAGGACAAAGTTGGATTTCTCAGTACATCTGGCAGAAACTCTAGGGACAAGCTTTATGGAACACAAAGCTGGATATAAAACCAAACCTTACAAAAGGTAAAGGTCAGAGCACCATTTTAGAAGGCAACTTAGAATTCTGGGAGCCGGCCAGTTACGTAGATGGAGACTCCTCGGTCCTTTATCTATTAGCAATCTGGATCTGAAAAGACAGATTGATCCTTAGCTTTATTAACAAGAAACGTCTTTGATCTAGCTCTTTACTTTGGCATAACCAGCATACCACATGAAGCCTGAAAAAATGTGAACTAAAAGAGAAGTGAGCAAAGAGTGACCTTTAAGAAAGCCAAAAGAGAACTCCCTGACACCACTTCATTCAACAATGAAGGCCGCGTCCAGCTCAGCGGGGTTTTTATCAAAGTCGGGTGCCTTTGTGACAACAACGCAGGTACACATGAGCACAGCTGGCTCTGTAGACCGGGACCACCATCACCCAGCTTTCCCAGCCTGCAAAGGCAAGCTAAGACGTTTTGAAAGTTAATGTGCAGGTTGTCTAGGGCAGCCGATGCGCCAGTTTCTAACTACTTTTACACTGACTTGAAGCTGGGTTCAAACCTAGTGCAAACAGCTCGCAAAGTGCCACAGATATAGAATTCTTGCCTCGTCACATCAGTTAGGCTCCTTTAGTTGCTACTCTCTTCCCCAGGAAGCAACACAGCAGGCAATTTGGAGCAGTCAGAGTCTACAGCTTTTCTGGCTTCTGTAACCTGTCGCCTCCCCCTTTCTTTAATTGGCCAAGGGAAAAGGGAGACAATTCCAAAAACTCCACCTTTCTTTATTTCTTTTTTTTTAAACCTTTTCTGCTTGTCATTTTTCTTTTCTTTATAAAGATTTTTTAGCTCTGGCAGGTTGGCTCAGCAGTAGAGCATCATCCCAACGTGTGTAAGTCCTGGGTTCAATTCCCAGCCAGGGCACACAGGTGAAGCACCTATCTGCCTCTCTAGCCTTCCACTTCTCCTTCCTCTCTCTCTCTTCCCCTCCCATAGACAAGGCTCCGTTGGAGCAAAGTTGGTCCAGGCGCTGAGGATGGCTCCATGGCCTCTGCCTCAGGCACTAGAATAGCTCCAGCCACAACAGAGTGATGCCCCGGATGGGCAGAGCATCATCCCCTAGTGGGCGTGCTGGGTGCATCCTAGTCAGGTGCAGGCAGGAGTCTGTCTCTCTGACTCCCTGCTTCTCACTTCGGGGGGGGATATATATATATATATATATATATATATATATACACACACACACACACACACACACACATATAAAGATTTTTTATATATATATAAGATAGGAAAATACTAGAGAAATCACAAGAAAAAAGATTTTTTACAAAAGTCATTGGGTCAAAGGATGGGGAAATAAAATGTGTATTAATAGTCAAGCCTTTTTCTTACTGGTGTGTGTGTTGTGTTATATTCAACATACAGTGTATGGAAACAAACCTTTATTGCACCAGGAACTGGCCTCTTAATCATCACGTCCACAGCATAATCACAATGGCACACGCTTCCATTATGTCAAGACAAGTCTAATAAAATTTGATGTCCTCGAGACTTACTAGAGGGCCTTAGTCCAAAGTCACAGCTAGTGCAAAAGAGAGGCACCTGCTTCTGATAGGATCAGACCATTATCCAAGTCCTCAGCTGTCTGTACTGAATTACCAGCCCCAGGAGAAGCTGAATGGCACAGGACGGTCATTCTCAAAGTGTAGCCCCTGGACCAACAGCAGAGCCTCACTTGGGAACTTGTTAAAATAAAAAAAATCAAGTCCTGGCTGGTTGGCTCAGCGGTAGAGCGTCGGACTGGCGTGTGGAATTCCCAGGTTTAATTCCCAGTCAGGGCACACAGGAGAAGCACCCAGCTGCCTCTCCACCCCTCCCCCTATCCTTCCTCTTTCTCTCTCTCTTCCCCTCCCGCAGCCAAAGTTCCATTGGAGCAAAGTTGGCCCGGCGCTGAGGATGGTTCCATGGTCTCCACCTCAGGTGCTAGAATGGCTCTGGCCACAACAGAGCAATGCCTCAGATGGGCAGAGCATCGCCCCCTGGTGGGCATGCCAGGTATATCCTGGTCAGATGCATGTGGGAGTCTGACTGCCTCCCTGCTTCTAACTTAGGAAAAATACAAAATCAAGCCTCACCCCAGACCGACTGGGACCATAAACTCTGGGGTTGGGCTCAGCAATCTGTGTTTTAACAAGCCCTTGTCCAGTGTCTGGTGATCTGGACACACACTACTGAGAACCACCAGCCCAATGGTTAAGAGCATAGATTCTGTGACTAGCTGTTTGGGTTTAAATACTGCCTGCCTTTCACCAGTGTGTCATCTTGGGCAAGTCACTTCATTTCTCTGTGCTTAGTCTCTTCTCCATCTGCAAAATGGGGACGATAACACTACTTATCTCACCGACTAGCTGTGAGCACGAGACCAGTTCATATGTGACGCACAAAGCTTCAAGAACAGCTGCTGGCACACAGTAAAAGTTAGCTATTGAATGAGATAAAATACAGAAGCATTTCGGGCCTGGCATACTGTAAGCACTACATGTGACTCTTAACTATTTATAATTACTTATCTATGATCTTATTTTTGAGGTTCAATGGGACATAACCTGGATTTCTCAAAGATCAAGAGGCAATCCATATTCTTATATGGTAAACTGTGTCCTCTTGGTATAGAGAAACTAATTAGCTTTGGTATGAATATGATAAAAGTAGAAAGACAGAATTTGTACTTTAGGAATGGAATCAAACAAAAATTCTTTACCTCTAATTGCTCTAAATCCAGACATTACACTTGCCGATGAAGAAATGGATGATTCATCTCTGAGTCTGGCTACGCCGGATTCCCCCCACACAATGAGTCCATAAATGGCCAGGAGGCTAAAAGGAACATCTTTCACTATCTCTTCTTCTTCTTTACATCCCTTTCATGAATCATGGTTCCCTTCATTCCCTTCTACCCTTAATCTTAGCCAAAAGACAAGAAGTGATGGGTCCCTTCTAAAATACCATAGTTGTTGAACAATGTGTTTGTTAAACCATAGCTAAAATGACAAATCACATTTATAAGACATGTTGACAAGCAGCTGTATAATCAGGCCACTGCAAGAAACCAAGAGGACCAAAATTTCCATCCCCTAGACCAGGCATCCCCAAACTATGGCCCGTAGGCTGCATGCAACCCCCTGAGGCCATTTATCCGGGCCCCCACCGCACTTCCAGAAGGGGCACCTCTTTCATTGGTGGTCAGTGAGAGGAGCACTGTATGTGGCGGCCCTCCAACGGTCTGAGGGACAGTGAACTGGCCCCCTGTGTAAAAAGTTTGGGGACCCCTGCTAGACTCTAGGGCCTAGAGTCACGATAAGGCCATTGTTTGGAATTACCCACCAGCTAAAGCAGCCATTCCAATCTGCCTGACCTGCTGGTTCAAATCTGTGAAAGAAATTAAGTCATATCCAGAAGAGTCAGCATACAAAGCAAGTAGAAATTTAATCCAAATTGTAAACACAGGCCATGCACCTGTAGTTAGCTTCTTCAGGCCCCTGATGTTTTCTGCCCACACACAAAGCATGGAATTAGCATCTGGTGAGTGAAACATGGGACAGATTCACAGACTATGGTAAAGATACTTGCAATGCTGGGTTATATTGCTCTAGCTACTAAATTTTTTTCACTTAAAAAAAATTATTTATTCATTCATTTTAGGGGGGGGGGAGAGAGAGAGAGAGAGAGAGGAGGGGAGAGGAGCAGGAAGCCTCAACTCCCATATGTGCCTTGACCAGGCAAGCCCAGGGTTTTGAACCGGCGACCTCAGCGTTCCAGGTCGATGCTTGATCCACTGTGCCACCACTGGTCAGGCCTCTTCACTTTTGTTCACAGAAAGATTGTTTCTTATACTCCATCAGTGAGCGTGTTTCAAGAAATAATGTCACCCCGCCCCCTTGCACATTATCACCAGTAATAAATAGGGCTAGAGCAGCCTGGGATGCCACTGTGAAAACACTGTTACTGACTCTCCTCTCCCGAGAAGTAGAGAAGTTAAACCAGGGGAAAGAGTGTGGGCTTTCCCATCAGGAAGTGCTGGCCCCAAGGATCACATAGCTAAGGCTAGGTCCTCACCTGTACTTGAGAACAAAATTGAAGTCACACCCATGTCTTAGGAAATAAACAGAATAAGTCATACACAGCACAGGCTCTGGCATGAACTGGCCACTCGATAAACGTTAGTCCCTTCCCCCCCTTCCTTTTGTTCCTGTCTTTAAAAACTGGCAAAATAGAATCTTATCACTTCAAAATAAGGGAGAAATATTTCTGAATGACTAACAAATTGCAAGACATGTTAACACAAAAACCAAATCAAAATTAATACATGCTGACTATGAAAATGCCTAAGTACTGAAAAGTATAAATAAAGTAGGAGGAAAAAAAAAAGCTACCTATAGTCCCATTCTGCAATCATGGTAGCTGGAAGGTTTCATTCTAGGCTCATTCTAGTACGCTGTAATTATATTATCCAGCTTTTATCATTTAATGCAGCCAAGACATTTGGATATATTTATTTATGTATTTAAAAATATGTATATTTATGTATTTAAAAACTGGCTGGGTAGCTCAGTTGGTTTTCCCCAGTCAGGGCACATATGAGAATCAACTAATGATGGCATGAAGGCGTGGAACAACGAATCGACATTTTTCTGTCTCTGTTCTCTCCCTTCCTCTCTCTCTTTCTAAAAATCAATAAAAAATTTTTCTTTGGGAGGGGGGAGAGGGAGAGGGAAAGGGGGAGGGGGAGGGGCACAAATAAAACTAGATAGAAGGTGACAGAGGACAATCTGACTTTGGGTGATGGGTATGCAGCATAATTGAACGACAAGATAACCTGGACATGTTATCTTTGAATATATGTATCCTGATTTATTGATGTCGCCCCATTAAAAAAAAATTTCTTTAAAAGAATTAACAATGAATGCATCAATAAGTTAACAAATTGATGTTTCTCTCTCTTCCGCTTCCTCTCTCTAAAATCAATCAATAAGTTAAAAAAATATATATATATATTGTGTGTGTGTGTGTGTGTGTATGTGTATTTTTCTGAAGTTGGAAATGGGGAGGTAGTCAGACAGACTCCCGCATGCGCCCGACCGGGATCCACCCGGCATGCCCACCAGGGGGCGATGCTCTGCCCATCTGGGGTGTTGCTCTGTTGCAACCAGAGCCATTCTGGCGCCTGAAGCAGAGGCCATGGAGCCATCCTCAGCGCCCGGACCAACTTTGCTCCAATGGAGCCTTGGCTGTGGGAGGGGAAGAGAGAGACAGAGAGGAAGGAGAGGGGGAGGGGTGGAGAAGCAGATGGGCGCTTCTCCTGTGTGCCCTGGCCGGGAATCGAACCCGGGACTCCTGCACACCAGGCCGACGCTCTACCACTGAGCCAACCGGCCAGGGCCGAAAATATGTATATTTTTTAAGAAGAAAAAAATCTACTCCTCCTCTTCAAACTCTGTATGCCACTGTGCTGGGAACAGGACACTAGCTTTAGAAAACAAGAGGAAAGGAGCAACTTCCTATGGGAGAAATCAAGGAAGGCTACAAAGTGGAGGTGGTCTCAAAAGATGGCCAGCAATTTGACAACCAAAAAGGACACTGCAGGCAGGAGAAATAGCATATAAAGGAGCAGGGAACAACAGGAAACCCAATGTGGTGGGGGAGGTTGAGGATGGAGAGATGCTGTAATTATAAGCTGGTAAGACCTGGATCTCTCATATACTTCAAAACAGAAATCTTACTGGCCAAATCTGCCACTGAAGCACAGCACAGTGCAGCGCAGCTTTAACTGGAATCACCCGTTTACTCATAAAGAAGGCAATGAAAAGGTTAAAAAAGGGAAGGGTCTGGGGAAGGCAAAGGGCATGAGTGAGTGTGGCTTAGGATAGCCATGCACAGACAGGCCAAGTCCTACTGCCACTGCTACAGAAGTGTGAGGGCTTTCTAAATGCCTGACTCAAGCTAAGCCCCTGACATACCCCACCACCGTTAGCCTTCATGGCAACCCATAGAGAAAGATATTATTACTATTCTATTTTATAGATGAGGAAACTGAGGCTTAGGTCAGATAACTTGGGTATAATCTTACACACAGAGTAAGTGAAAGAGCTGCTTTAGAATCTGTATAATTCCAAAGTTACAATGAAGAACAGAAGATTAGAAACTAAAATAGTCTCCGCCAAAGGCTTTCCGACGAACTGTTACTGCTATAGGCCTTTGATTTGAGAATATCAAATCATCCAAGACTCATACAAATATGATCAACTGAGTATTGACAAAAACCAATACAATGGAGAAAAGCTAACCTGTTTAAGCCTTTGTAACAAATGGATCTGCAGCAATTTCTCAACCTAACCTCATACTTCTTACAGAAATTATTTCAAAATTACCATGGATTTAAATGGAAAACATAAAACTATAAAATCATCCCAAAGATAATTTTTAAAAACAACTGAAAAAGAGATGTTTCAGTTTTAGCTGTCGGCGCTGAGGATAACGATGAAGACCAGAGAGGAGACGCCAGGCAGTGTGCTGCTACACGCTTTCCACGCTTCACCTCACGTCAACCTTGAGCGTTGGGAGAAGGCGGAGACTAACGTTACAGACGGGACGCCTGAGGCGCAGAGGTCAGGCTGACGCAGAGGCCGAGCACGCACCCGCTCGCCGTGCTGCCTGCCCCACTGCTACCGATGCCCTCCACTGCCGGGGTGGGGGGCTGCCCCTCTGAAATGATCCATATTGGACATAAAAAAAAATAAAATTTTCTTTCTGATGCACAGCAGACCTTTAAGGATACCTGAACTGAGTTCAAATCTAGATGAAAGAAAAGAGATCACTGAACCAGGACCTTCATTCATTCCATCGCCTCTTTTCATTCTCCCTCTGGATAAATGGCTGGGCCAAGAGCACCTGTCCTGACCACCTGGCAGTCATAAGGTCCGGGGGTGCCCTTCAGCTACAAACCACCCCAACCCAGGGAGGCAGGTGTGGACTCCAGATCCCACTGGGGTATGCCTGACGCAAGGGACTGCCTGTCTGTCACCTAGGTTTTCTCATCTCCTTGTAAGCTCCCCTTTAGACAGCAAGGGGAGAAGAGAGCATTGCTCAACCCCGGTAAGCTACTGGTCAGGCCCACTGCTCCCTGTCCGGTGTTAAAGCCTAACTCGGAAAGAGAAACTTAGGCATCCTGTGAGGTGTTTTGGCAAACAGTTGTTCCCTTCCGTTCTACTCCTTGCATCCACTTTCCTTCTTTCGGCCACAATGGCAGGAGGGACACAGGAATTCTCTAAGCACCAGAACTTCCAAGTGGACAGGGCCCCTGCAGAGCTGGCCGGAGCGGCCCAGGGACGGAAGGGTTAAGGCGCGTCCTGTGCTGCTGGCTCTCCATCCCTATCACTTTGAAAAGCCGCTGGGTTTACAGGAAGAGTGTGAGAATGTTGCAGCTTTCCCAGCCAACATTTGGTTCCCATTACCGTGAATAATCTCTCTCCTCCCTCCTGCCACAGTCCCTACCCTTTTTCTACTTTTTCCACATTTTATATTAAAAGTACATCAAACACTTTTCTTCCTTTTTAATATTTTCCTTAAGCTTCCTTCACTCAATCTGCTGGGTTCTGTGACTTTCCTGGTTATTCATTACTCAAGGAGGGGGGGAGGGTCAGGCTCCTTGGATGAAATCAGTCAAAAACAAAGCAGGGAGAGAGGAGCGCCTAAGCAGTGTGGGGGACAGCTGACTCACGGGGTTCTTTCTAGGCTTGACTGATACTAAGAAGAGAAAGAGCCCACTGAGAACCCTTTACCTTCCTGCCTCTCGGCCCCATCTCAGCGGCATACCCGCCCTAAAACATAGGAAAGCTTCCCTAAGGTAATGTATCTAAAGACAGGGGCTACTCTGAATTTCATCAGTGAAAACAGGAGAGAATGTGTAAGAAAGAGGTAAGTGAGAGTCTGGAGACAGACAGAAAGACCAGTGGTGTGCTGCCATGTTGGCCAGGATGTGGGGAAAAGGGCACCTTCCAGGCTGAAGGGTATGCTGATCTAGCCCTTTCAGAGGCCAATTTGACAGTATCTATAAAAATTCAAGGTATATATATATCTTTGATCCAAAAAATTCCACTTCTTGAACTGTATCCAATAGAAATACTTGCCCACGTGCACAAAGATATATGTACAAGGTAGTCATTGAAGATGCCTAAACTGGATACAACTTAGTGCTCTTTAATAGAATGACAAAATAATTATGGTGTACATACATATTTGTGTAAAATACATACCGGCTAAACTGTATATAACAAAAAAACAAAAAAAGAAAAAAGCATGGAGATATTAGAAATACAAGAAGTCAAAGAAAAATACATGGAAAAATACACAAATGACCTTTTCACTATGGATACCTTTGAGGAAGGGACTATCTCCTCATAAACTATATATTTGTATTTCTGTTAGATTAGTTTATGATGTGGCTTCATATGTGCACTACTTAGAAATTAACTTTATGAAGCATAGACATAAATATTTTAGTCTATAGAAAACAGGAATAATGTAATATATAACTATATGTATTATATATTGTAAAAAATATATATATTCCTTTAATTTAGCCCTATATAAACTATGTACAGCTAGAAGAAATTTGAAACTCAGAACATTTCTTCATTTTATAGTATGTACCAAGTTAGACTTCAGAAAGTAGACAGTCTAGAAAATTATTAAGGGAATCCCCCAGAAAGTCAGACAGAATGACAGAGAAATGGATAAGTAAGAGAGAAGAAATGATGAGTCTAAGAGGCCCAAGAGTTTTCAAGGACAGAGTCATCAGAATGAACACAGGGAACACTGATCTCACCCATAACTCGACTGCGTGTCTACAGCAAGGACAGCAGGAGGTGTGTGTGTGTGGCTGGAGCAGGGACAGAGGAAGGGAGGTAGTCCAAGAATGCTAAACTTCCACCTTCTGATAGGAAGCTAATAAATAATATCTGAAAGGCCCAAAATGGCAAAATAAACATATGATTTAGAAATGTGAAGGTAAATAACAGAAGAAACAGTTAAGGAAAAACAAAAGGAAGGCTGAAAGCAGCTGTCTCTTGGGGAGTGAAAATTAAGGCTGGATAGCAGTGAGAAGACAGGAGACAACGGGTTCCCATTTTCATTATAAACCTTATAGGATTACTTAACTTTTAAATCTATGTACCTGAATTATTGTGAGAACCAGCCTTCAATATAGCCCCCAGTGACCCCCACCTTCTGGTGTTCATATCCTTATATAATCCCCTCCCAGACTGAATAGAGCTGGCATGTTGCAGAAATGATAGTGTGTGTGTTTGAAAGACCAAAACTTAAGAGCTAAAACTATAAAACTTCTAGAAGGAAACACAGGGCAAAAGCTTCACAACTTTGGATTTGGCAATGATTTCTTGGCTATGATACCAAAGGCATAAGCAACAAAAGAAAAAATAGAAAAATTATATTTCATCAAAATTCAAAACTTTTATTATCAAAGGACACTATCAACAGAGTAAAAAAGCAGCTCTCAGAATGGAAGAAAATATTTGCAAATCATGTATCTAAGAAAAGATGATTATCCAAGACCTACAGATACTTTGCTCCAACCTCTACAGAGACTGTATCCACCAATTCTCCCTATAAAGAATTCACTGACCATTTAGTAAAGACCAACACCAGAATCTCTGTGCAGAGGACCCTGGCTCCCACTGTGGCCACCAAGTAGTGTATTTATACAGGAAAAATGGAGTGAATTAATTAAGCTTAAGAAAAATGGGATTTTCACATGATCCAGCAACTCCACTTTGGAAATATAACCAAAAAACTGAACACAGGAACACTAATACCTATTTGTGCACCCATGTTAATAATAGCATTACAACAGCCAAAAGGGAAAAGCAGCCCCAGTGTCCCTCAACAGATGAACGGGTAAACACAATGTGGAATACACACAATGAGTATCACTCAGCCTTCGAAGGGAAGAAGACTCTGACCCAGTTATACCAGGGATGAGCCCTGAAGAAATGCTGAATAAAGTACCCAGCCACAGGAGGACAAATACCGTGTGACTCCACTGTATGAGACACTCAGAGTAGTCAAACTCAGAGACAGAAAGTGGGAACGTGGTTGCCAGGGGCCGAGGGAAAGAAAATGAAGAGTCATTTTTTTTTTTTTTTGAGAGTCATTTTTTAATGGACTGACTTTCAGTTTTGCAAGATGGAAAGAGATCTGGAAGTGGATGGTGGTGATGATTGTACAATATGTGATGTACTGAATGCTACTGAACTGTATACTTCAAAATGATTAAAAAGGTAAATTTTGTTAGTGTAGTTTATCACAATTAAAATAAAAAATTTTTTTTTAATGATGGAGTATTATTTCTGAGGCTAGGTCTTAAAAGACATTGTGGCTTTCTCCTGAGTCAGTCGTTTTTGGGGAAGCCAGCTGCCATGTCAGGAGGACACACAGGCAGCCCCGTGGAGAGGTCTATGTGGTGAGGAACCGTGGCCTCCTGCCAGCAGTCAGCATGAACTCATCATCCACGTGAGGCTGAGCCATCATGGAAGCGGATCTTCCAGCCCAGATCAGTCTTCGAGTGACTGCAGCCCTCTTGGCTGACATCTCAACTGCAACCTCATGAAAGCGCCTGAGCCACACTCATTTAAGCTGCTCAGTCTCTGACCCACAGAAACTGAGATTATGTTTATTGTTCTAAGCTGCTAAAATTTGAGAGATACTTTGTTATGAAGCAATAGATACCTCATGCAATTACTTAGGTAACAAATTTTAAAAGGGAAAGAAAAATTAGTTTTGAAGCATTATCATAGCAGGGTGGTCTGCTATCCTACCACAGCACGCACCGGGGCACATTATCGTGACGGTCTGCTGCTGGATTACAATGCATCCCTTCACTGAACCTTGAGATTCTCAACTGTCCTGTGCTGAGGAAACTTCACGGTGTGTCAAGTTTGGTCAGTATGCAAAATATACTTAGATATTTTAACACAGTGTTACAGCTATGTCTGTCGGATGAATGCTGAGCTGGTTGATCTTGCAGCATGGTGTTGAGCAGGCTATCTTTGCAATATGTAAGGGGTGAAATAGATCAAACTGGTGCCAAATATACATAGTGTGCATTAGAATATGAAGAAACTTTTCCTCATGAGCATCGTAGTCAGGGCAGTAAATAACCACTACAACAGCCATGTGGTCCTGAAGGATGGCTCAGTGAGGACAACTGCAGCAGTTTAATGGACATGGTGAGATATTGCTCTACTTAAGCCATTTTCAACCGGTGTGCTGCAAGAGTTTTTAAAACATCTAATACCTGACTATTTCATCAGGGGCACTGACCTCTTTTCTTTTAGACTGAGAAATAAAAAAATGACAACTGCCAACACAACCACAACTGTCTAGTATAAATGCCTTTATATAAGTCATATAATAATAAAGTTGCATCTTATAGGTCATGTTGCATAATAAGGTTGCATCTGGTTGGTTAATTCCTGGTACCAGAAATCCTTACTTACATGCAAGCATAGACACCTGATCACTTTTAAAATTTTAAATTAATTAATTAATTTTAGCAAGTGAGAGAGAGAGAAAGGGATAGACAGAGATGGACAGACAGACAGGAAGGGAGAGAAATGAGAAACATCAACTCGTAGTTACTGCACATTAGTTGTTCATTGACTGTTTCCTGATGCATGCCTTGACTGGGGGGCTTTGGCCGAGCCAGCAAGCCCTTGCTCAAGCCAGTGACCTTTGGCTCAAGCCAGCGACCATGGGGTCATGTCTATGATTCCACGCTTAAGCCAGTGACCTCACGCTCAAACTGGATAAGCCCATGCTCAAACCAGCAACCTCGGGGTTTCCAACCTGGGTCCTCTGCGTCCCAGACGGACACTTTATCCACTGTGCCACCGCCAGTGGTCAGGTTGGGTTGGGTATTGAGTCCTTTAATTGCTTTAAACATATTGAGCCAAGTTCTAGATGTGGAACTAGATGTGGAATTATGTTGAAAATAAGAAAAGGGCAACAACTGCTGCTTTGAAGGTACTTGACTAGCTTAGTGCTAAGGTTCCTTTATAGAGGAAGCCAAAGCTCATAACCAAAGATGGCAAACATGTTGAGTTGGGGCTCTTGAGTGGATCCATCCAAATTTTTAGTGCCCAAAGGTAGGCATTAGCTAAAGAGCTGCCCAGGATAAAGTCAGGTATGTGATTACGAATCTTGGTATTTAAATTCATTTGGTATAAATTAAATTAGTGGATATTATGTGTTAGAAACCACATTAAAAGACAGGAGTATAAAGATGTGTAAGTCTTTGACTTAGAGGAGGTGGCAGAGGAAGGACATAAAGATCGACAACAATGTAAACGCTACACTACAGACAAGGAGGCCACCTCTGGCGGGGGAGACAGCAGAAGGTGCAGAGATGAAGGGCTGGAGTTGGGCTGGATTCAGAATGAGAGAAAGAATCTGCCAGACATGAATGGGAAGGGCAAGACAGTGGAAACATTAGGTACAAAAACTTTCCTGGCCTCATCAGGTGACATGAATTAAAAGGGCAGATAATGGGACCAAATCCCTTAGCAGGGCTTATCAGGCACCGTAACTTCCCTCTCGCCTCAACTGCCCCCTACCTGCACACCCTTCTCCCTCAGTGCCGCAAATCAGCCATGTTCCTCCCTGCCTCCCTGCCTTCACACAAGTCTCTGCCATTTTCACCAGGTTCAGTAACCATCCATCTGCAAAGTAACTATCTGTCTGCAAAGTCTACTCTGGTCTTCCTCTGAAAGCTTATTCCTTGAGGCTCCACGGTGCCTTTTATTGGCATGTTGTCTGTGCTGTGAATGTTCTTCCCTGTGACTACTTATTACCCAGTGGACCAACCATTAAGGCAGTGAGTTCATGTTCTGGTCTTTGTCCACCCAGAGCCTGGCAACATCACAGTCATGCAATGTTTGCTAGAAGAGCTAACGCGCGAATCAATGAACATTCCCCTCTCTGGAGTAGTCCTGTGTTCCACCTGAAGAAGGGAAAAAACAAATAAACCTGTGAGGAGATAGAGGAATCAAATGACAAATTCACCAGGCAGAGAATCAGAAGCCCTAGATTCAAGTCCTTACTCTATGACCAGGTAGGCAGGAGAACTTGCACAAGTCACTTAACTTCTCTCGATCTCAATTTTTAACATCTATAAGATGAGATATGGGCAGATAATGTGGAAATATTTACAATGATTACTACTTACTAAACACTTATTCTGTGGCAGGCACTGTATAAAAGCGCTTTTCTTATGTCATTTAATTTCACTTGCTTCCTAGAATATTCCTAAGAAGTAGGCATTTTCTCCTCATTTAGAGATAAGATTAACAGGTTCAAAAAATTTACCCTAGGCGACATAAACAGTAAGTAGCTACAAAGAGAAGGAATCCAAATTGGTCTGCTTCTTCCCTGGCCGGTGGCACAGTGAAAAGAGTCATCCTGGAGTGCCAAGGTTGCTGGTTTGATCCTGAGGTCACTGGCTCAATCCCAGGGTTTCTGGCTCAATCCCAAGGCACCAGCTTGACCTCAAGGTTTCTGGTTTGAACCTCGATCAGGACATATAAGAATCGATCAACCAAGTAGGTGCACAACCAAGTGGTTGATGCTTCTCTCTCTCTCTTTCTCCCCCTTCCTCTCTCAAATAAATAACAACAACAAAACCCCCAAGTTGGTCTGCTTCTAAAGCACATCCTCTCAAACACTACATTATAACACTTAATGTTGAGTTCTTGGATATTTTAAAAGAATTTGGACCTCCTTAAGCCAAAAAGCAGCACAAAAAATGGCAGTGCTTGTTCATCCGCGTTTGAGAAGATGCCCCAGGGTGAGAAGGACTGAGTGGCCAGGTGCTGAGGCACCGAACATCAGTCCTGAAAGAGGAGACAGCCTTCCTGAAGGACAGGTCTGAGTTCAGAAAAGAAAAGGCAGGATGACACAACACGGGAAGAAGAGACTGAGGGACAGCGTCACAGAAAAGCAAGGGCAGGGAGAGGAAAACGGGAATGGACCCGAGCCGAGCCACATGGCACGCTGCTCAGGGGCAAAGGGAGAGTGACAAAGGGGCAGGGGCAGTTGCTGGGCAGAGCTGTGGGAGGCGGGGCCACACTGAGAGGAGGGTCCCCCAGGACAGCAATTTCAGCCTAAACTGGGAAATGACATGGACTATCTTGCTTCTCCCAGAACTGAGGGGTTAAATGCGAGAGCTCAGCCTGGGCCTGAGGGAAGAAGGCGGAGACTAGTGAAAAAAAAGAATGACCCCACAGGTCTGAAAGGAAGAACCTGCAAACTGAGAGAGAGGTGATGACAGAGAGTGCCTGGAATGGACCACTCCATGCTTTAAACCCGTGCCAAGCTGAGTAATGTGGGACTGAACTTGTGATTTCCCTCAACTCTGGGAGAGATCAGTCTGCATATCATCTTCAGCACAAAGAAGCATTACTATTTATTAGTGGTAAGTATTATGAATACTGAAAAGAACTAATCGTGCGCAGGACGTCCTGGTTCACAAAAGGGGGTTTGCGTATATGATCTCACTGAACTTCCATGACAATGAGGCATCATCCCTTTCCACATGGCAGAACGAGGCTGGAGTTTTGTCGAGTTTTGTTGAATGATTGACCCTGGAAGTTCCAGGTGGATGTGGCACTGGCAGCTGCGTCTTCCCAGTCCTGGTCCAGGGTTCTTTGTGTAAGAATATAATAAAAATATACCCTTTGCCTTTAATTTAATAGACTTGCATCTCAGGAGAGACAGAACAAAGGCATATGTTCTGTGTAATATACTCATTACACAAGGGAGCATATACTGTCCTCCAAAAGAGAAGAGTTCACAGAAAGCAAATTTGGGAGCAGCTGGAATGGAAGAAAGAAATGACTAAGCAAGAAAGCAGGGAAGCAGGGCAAGCTCAGAGTGGGGGCTTTAGTGGGGTCCTCTACCCCCCCACAGCCCTCATCCCCACAGCAGAGCACTTGCATGTGCAATCATTTAACAAATATTTATTAGCTGACACTGCTAAATGCTGAGGATCAATAGTGAACAAGATCTACATTCAAGAAATTCACTACCAAACCAAACGGGTTAGAGTTGTATGCCGCAGGGTGTCATCCGTTCTTTTTTTAAAAAAGAGAGATAGTCTATTCTCAGAGTGATGCCCCAATCCATCAGAAAAATGTAGGAGCTCCAGTTTTTCATAACTTACTTCTTTCCCAAAATAGAAGTGGACTCTGTTTGCCTCTCGTTGGGCAGGAGATCAGAAAGAGCCCAAGCTGAAAGGGGAACTGGGAGCATTAAAGTGGCTATTTCATGGCAGTCATAGTAAAAAGAAAAAGCAAGAGAGTGTGTTTAGCAACCTACTCCATGGTGTTGTATTTACCCTCCCACCATCCAAGCTCCATTGTGCATACTATACACATAAAGAAAAAATGTGATATGGGAACATAGTGCGAGAGGCTGCAAAGTGCTGAAACAGCATACCTGGCAGCTGCTAAAACAAAACTTCAAAGATCTGGCTTCTTTGAAAAGCCATCAGGCAGGACCCCACCCGCTCCCCCTGCTAGCCGCAGCTTCCCTGGGAGCGAGTACACGTAACCACTTGTAACCACTTCCGCGTGTTTGGCTCTGTTCCCCAGGGCTATCGCAGCTCTATATGCCAAGTCAGAACTGCCAGCCAAGCAGGTGGGGGGCTGGCTTAGTGTAGGGAAGAGCAAGACCTCTCTACCCAATACCCAGCCATGGGCATATCTCAGAAAAAAAAATATAGCTGGCATCTGCTTATAAAGCCCCTTGCTTTCAGTCAGCCCAGCTCTGATTGGTTAGATGCTAGTAATAATACAGAAGCTCTGGGCTTGAGGTTCCCAAGACATTAGAATATGCCCCTCCCAGCACCACAAACTAGTTCAAGAACAGCATCTGTGGTAAATCTCTAGCGCCAAACAAAAGAGGCTTGACATCTATAGAAGAGCCTAAGAGGATAATCAAGATTATGCTTTTCTTAGAAATTCCTTTTTTTAAATTTTTTTATTTTTTTATATCCACTGACTAAGTTTGGGTCTTTATCACATCTCTGGGTCAACCATCTAGTTCTGTGCTGCCCAATATGGCAGCCATGAACCACATGTGGCTTTTGAACATCTAAAATGTGGCTAATATGATTGAAACTGTATTTTTCATTTCATTTAATTATTTAAATATCCACATGTGGATTGTTCTTGCCATATTGGAGAGCACTGATCTAGTCACTTTATTCACCAAGCATTTCTTAAGCATGTGGTACAGGGAGCTGTAAGACTATAAAGATGTGTAAGACTCAAGGCTTGCCCTCATAAAGCTTCCAGAGGTAAGACAAATACACAAACCACCATATTATAATAGAAGGAGAGGTGGCAGGAGTCAGAGCTGAGGCAAACAAGTAACAGCAGAACTTGGAGTAGGAAGATGGTGGCCCTGACATTATGGATCCCCCACACTAACAACTCAGGGAGGGATGCCAGTAAGTCTAGCAAATGAAGGACATTGAGGAGGGAGGAACTATTATAAAGAACACCAAAAAGCTGGAATGTCAAAGAAACATATTCAGCACACACAACTTATTAGAAAAACCCACATGAAAGGGCGGGAGTAAAAAGACAGCTACCTTAGACTGGACTGTCAAAGATGATGGACTCCCTTTCACTCAGAAGTATCTCCTAGGAGTGGCTCTTAATACCCAAAGGGGTTAGGCGGGGTGGGAGAATGGTAATAGAAAGGTTCTCTGCTTTTTCATCTTCTCCCACACTCTGCCGCTGCACCCTCTCCCATTCCCCACACTTTGGAGGGCTTCATGCTTGTAGGGCACTTTTGATACTGGATAACTAGAAAAAAAAGTGAATAAAGTCCCAAAAAGCGGCGTAAGGACCTGATGATGACTTGGGAAGCAGAAATGTGAGCTCTAAATTCAATGAGAAGAAATAGGACTTTTATCCTAGTGTCCGGTTTACTAGGACAGGAGAGCCACAAAGGTCCATTCTCTAGAAATTACAATCGTGCCCTCAGCCCGAGCTTCCTTTGAGGTTTATCTTTCAGGAACACACGTCCAGTGCGTGAGGAACAGAAGAAGAACCTTAATGACATCTGCTTGGAAGACCCGGGAAGGTCGCAGGGAGGCTGGGCTGGGCTGAGCCTTGCAGGAGAAAGGGGTTTGGACATGCAGAAACGCAGGTGAGGAGCAGGGTGTCCATTCATTCATTCTTTCACTTAATATTTGTTCTTTAAGTGCCTCTTTACACTAGTCCTTTTAGTTATATGAACTAAAAAGTCTTCTTCAGTTAGAGCCAGCTTGGTTTCAGTTGTTATCAGTTGAAACTCGAAGTGTTTAGACTAAGACATTATTTCTAGTGGAAACGCCCGGCTTCAGCCAGGCTGGTCCTCATTCACTGCCCCTTGAAAATGCCTCACACACCTCGGACACCACCGTTCTTTTCTCTTATCTCTCTCCTTCACCTGTCTGCAGCCTAGACACAATCAAGGCCTGAATAAACCCTACCTTAGATCCATCCTCTGAAGAGTCTTACTTCCATTTCAGTATCCTTTATGAATTGAGAACTTCTCTGAACCCATATGCCCTTTTTAATAGCTCTCTTTGTATTTCACTTGCACAAACAAAGTAAGCACACACAGGGCGCTATTCTTCACACTGCCCTGCTGAACTGTCCCCTCTAAATGAGTAGGGGCGTGGATCCCATTTCCTTCACTTCTCATAGATCCTTGCACAGGGTCAAGCACAAAGCGCATGTGCAACAACACCAGGCTCTTTGCCTGTCCGAGTGCTGTCTATCTTTCCAGATTCAGCTTACACCCCTTTCTTCTCCATGCAGTTTTTGCCACCTTCTCCTATCAGAGTGATCAATTTCTCCTCTGAACTTGTACCACTTACAGCCTCATCCTCTTATTCAACAATTAAGTACATATTGTTTTATAGTACTTGCATTAATAAGTTAAGTGACTATTAACTTTCCTCTTTGAGGACAGAGACCTTGCCTCCTGCCCCCTCCCTCAGAGCCCAGCCCACTGTCTTGCATCTATGGGCTATTCATTCAGTAAACGCACGCTAACTTTTGGGTGATAATACTGCTTTAGCAACCACCAGAGGAAGCCGTTTCCCAGTGGGAACATTAGTTATTACCAGTTTCACCTTTACTCTTTTTCAAATATCTCAATACACTAAATATTTGGTGAAAAAGTTTATAAAACTCTTCTTTTGGGGGCTTCTATTTCAAATGTTGGGTTCAAGCAGCTAGCAAGCTATTGGAGAACACTAATAATATAGGCAGATTCTTTCATTTATTCTATTTTCCTTGGTGCAACCAAGTTTCAGAGGGACACAATCTGATTTCCTCTAGCCTTAAGTACATCCCCTTTATTAACCCCTTTACGGTTTCCTTACCCGCTGGGCCAGAAAACCGGCTTCTCTCATCTAAATCCTTCTAGATTATGCTCACATTACTGAGATGCATCCATATTTTGCTTTCATTACGGAAAGATAGTAAAACTTATTTTTAAGAACAAGGCCAAACATGGTATTGATTATTGGCTTTGAAGCCAAATTAATACAAGTCTTTGCTTGATAATTCATGAAAGCCAAAAGCATCCCTTTACTGCCTCTGAAGCATAAAAATGGTCCAATTAGAACGAGAGCTCTACTGTTCCTTATTATGAACACCTGGGCCTACCATATGATGCAACATTTTGAACTCCCAAACTCACATACTGCCCCCTCCCAATGCCAGCCTTATTCGCACTTCCCAAAGAACACATGGCTCCATACTTAAATGGCCTTTTACGTTTAGCTTTCTTAGTTATCTTTAGGGGCATTTTAATGGTTTGTAATCAAAAATTTAATGAAGGGATATTTCACAATAAAAATAAACTTCAGCATTGTGATTAGCTATAACTGTTTCCCTACTATGGCAGTATTTGACATTGCACGTGAGTGACAGCTGGCTGTACCTAAAGTAGGCACTAACCAGGCTTCCCCAAACTACGGCCCGTAGGTCACATGCGGCCCCCTGAGGCCATTTATCCGGCCCCCCACCACACTTCCAGAGGGGCACCTCTTTCATTGGTGGTCAGTGAGAGGAGCACTGTATGTGGTGGCCCTCTAGTGGTCTGAGGGACAGTGAACTGGTCCCCTGTGTAAAAAGTTTGGGGACCCCTGCACCAAGTGCAGTAGCAATACCATAACCTAAGCAAGTCTAATCTTAGGTTCCTCTGTTTTCTGGGAAGGGAACTAAGAGTTATCAAGAAGCTACACCAAAACCAGACCTTTATTCCTTTTTAGATGCTACAAGTCTATTGTTTTCTTTTACTAAAACACAAATACTGGGAGTTATTTTCCTTTTAGACTCTTAAACCCTAGGGCCTTTTTTTTTTAAGCTTTTATTCCTTACTTGCACTTGGTCAGTAATATGCTTTTAAGAGTCTTTTAGCAGAAAGATGGGCAGAAGGATAGAATGAGATCTTTTACCAAAGGTTCAGGAAAGCCGGTTGGTCTTCCTTCTAAATTTGTTGAGTCAACATTAAGTAAGCTTTAAAAATGAATCATCAATGTTTCTCTACAGGAGTCAGAAAGAAAGATACAGTGTTTCTTCACCACTCGTTCCTTCCAAACTCTTTCAAGGCGGTAAACAGAGTTAACTTGGAAATACCGATGATAGAAAAACCATGTGAGAATTAAACTGAATTATGAATTAACTCTGATCTAGCTTCCTAATTTTAGAAAAGAAGTCTCATTCAGCTTAGTACATGGATTTTTGTCATACAGGCTTCTTAAAACTAAAACAATTATCAATTGTGGATACATATAAAATTACAAAGAGAACAGTTAAATAAGATAAAATTTCGTTTTTAACAAGGACTCGGTGTGTGTGTGCACATGGGTGTGTTAATCTTAGGGAAATGTAAGGTGGCTTATCTTTAATACCTTGGTGGGGAGGGGAGAAGGCAAACTGAGCTGGAAAATGCTACCCTGGCCCACCACCCAGCAGGCTGCATCTTACCGTGGCGTACAGGTAAGAAAAGATGCACTTCTTGTACCCCTGATCCTAGGCCCAAACGTCCCCAAACTTACTTCACCTAGGTCCTAGTATGATGTCCAGCCAGCTCTCTTTGCCATATTTCCTAAATTTACCAACATTCCTTCAACAGGCAGAAGTCCAATCGTTCTGGCCTTGGCACAAACACCCATGGCACTCAGCTCTCTTGGTGAATAAGGGACTGTAGAATCTGTCACAGAGCTGGAAACGACACAGAGCATAACCCCCGAGAGGTTATGTGTCTGAGTGAGTGAGAAAAGAAGCAGAAGAATCTCAGATAGAAGCACAGGCATTACTACTCATGTACCAGAGAGACTTCTATTCGAGGGGCAGGGATGGTGAGAGCTAGGGCTAGGGGGGTGGAATGCGGGGGTATGTGTCAGGTAACTCTATTTTAGGGGAAAGAAGGAAGAAAGAAGGAAGGAGGAAGAGTGACATATTACTTCTACTGAACTCTGAATATGAGTTCCTTCTTTTCTTCAGCCCCCCCCCCCCCCCCAAGTGGTTTCTTTTTGGGATCGCGCTCTTTGGCTAGAGAGTGCTGTTTATATAACAGGATAAAGTACAAAACTGTAAGCTCCAAACTCCTCCAGAGCAAAGCTCTCCCAAAGCTCGACCCCCAGGATAGATGGAAAATATGAGTGTTTACTGGCTGGAACATCAAGCTGCAATGGAAATTTCAACATTTCGAAGAAGATAGCAGACGAAGGGCCTGTTGAGTAGGAAGAAGTCACTCTTCAACAAAGAGGTCAAAGAAAAAGGAAGAGTCTCCTGTTGTCCCCACTCTGGTGCTTCCCTTCCACGGCCAGAAGGGCCAGGCCTCTGTAACCCAGCGCCAGGGGCACGCTGCACGTGGAAGATGGCCAGTTTCCTCTGAACTAGACACTACAACAAGTGCCGCCGCAACACCACATCCCAGGCAAGTCCAGCTCAGCTTTCCTTCCTCTGTCTTTCTCTCTGGAAAGAAAAGTACTATCAGGAACCTACACCCAAACCAGGCACTAGACTGGCTACTTTCGCATACACAACTCAATTATATCTTATAATTATTCAATGAGGTAGGTTTTATTCTCTGTATTTTAAGCCAATGGGAAAAGTATGGCTCAGAGAAGCTAATAACTGACCCAAGGTCACACACTCAGTAAGGCAATCCCAGATCTGTCTGACCCGAACGTTCCTTCTCTTGTCACTACGCATGCCATCGCCTAAAAGGGGGTCAATGGCCTCCTTTCCTAGAGAGGTGACAAACTTTTAAATAAATAGAGGCCAGCCTGACCAGGCGGTGGCACAGTGGATAGAGCGCCAGACTGGGATGCAGAAGGACCCAGGTTCGAGACCCTGAGGTTGCCAGGTTGAGCACGGGCTCATCTGGCTTGAGCAAAAAGCTCACCAGTTTGGACCCAAAGTTGCTGGCTTGAGCAAAGGGGTTACTCGGTCTGCTAAAGGCCCACGGTCAAGGCACATATGGGAAAGCAATCAATGAACAACTAAGGTGTCACAATGAAAAACTGATGATTGATGCTTCTCATCTCTCTCCGTTCCTGTTTGTCTATCCTTCTCTCTGACTCTCTCTGTACCTGTAAAAACAAACAAACAAACAAACAAACAAATAAATAAATAGAGGCCATTTGAGTGACTAGGTTCTGACTAATTTCCTTCAAGGGGGGCAGAGGATGGAAGCAAAACCTTTCCATTTTGGTCACTGAATAATTTTACTGAACTTTGGGGCTCTCAAAACCTTACATACTCTTCCCTCCTCTTCCTTTTTTACTGTGGTACAAAAAGCATAACTTTACACTTACCATCTTAACCATTTTATTCTTATTATTCTTACTTAACCAACTATACATTTTTATGCACAGTTCAGTAGTGTCAAGTATTTCACACTAATGTGCACCAGATCTCGAGAACTTTTTCATGTTGCAAAATTCAACCTCAACAGCTGTTAAACACTAATTCCTTCTCCTCTCTTCCCCCAGCCTTTGGCAACCACTTTTCTACTTCCTGTTGCTATGATTTTGACTACTTTAGATACTTCACACGAGTGGAATTATACAGTATTTGTCTTTTTTTTTTAGTGAGAGGAGGCAGAGACAGATTCCTGCATGCATCTCAACCAGGATCCACCCAGCAAGCCTACTAGGGGGCGATGCTCTGCCCATCTATGGCCATTGCTCTGTTGCAACCAGAGCCATTTTTTAACACCTGAGGTAGAAGCCACGGAGCCATCCTCAGGTTGACCAGGGCCAACTTACTTGAGCCAATCGAGTCATGGCTGTAGGAGGAGAATAGAGAGAGAGAGAAGGGGGAGAGGTGGAGAAGCAGATGGTCTCTTCTCCTATGTGCCCTGAAAGGGAATCAAACCTAGGACTTCCATACACCAGGCCAACGTTCTACCGCTGAGCCAACTGCCCACGGCACAGTATTTGCCCTTTTGTCACTGGCTTATTTCACTTACTGTGCTGTCCTTGAGGCTCACCCATGTTGCAGCATGTGACAGGATTAAATCCACATACACTTTTCTTGATACTCTTTCTTCTAATTGTACCCCACAACTTAAATTTTTGACACACGTCTCCTGACACTGTCAAGTGTTTCACACGTATATGGCTCCTTCCCCACATCATGATCAAACACCACGTCTCGTCTTTTAGATCCTCTCAGCCCCCAACATTCTGCAGAAAACATGCAGGATACATCCCGGACAATAAACTGTGCGATCAGGAACTACTGTGATTTACTTATTGCTACTCCCCGGCATCTAACATAACACATAGAAGATGAATAGAACAGATTTTTTTTAAAGAACATAAACTCCATACTTCTGAGGACTAATCGAGAATTAAGAGATGGGAAGCGAGAGACATAAGTCTCCGGCAACATTTAGAAGACATAATCTAAAGTTAAAGTTCTGATGTGTAGCTTTCTCTGGAGTGGGAATGACCAGGCTGAGCAACTGTGCCCGTGACGTCTGTCCTGTCACAACAAGAAGGAACAAACTCAGAGACGGGCTTTCAACCTCCCCCACCTTTAATATCGAGGAACAGACAAATCCTCAGGTTGCGTGTGCGAAAAAGCCAGAGATGGATAAAAATAATTCAATGACAAATGCTGGAAAAACATACAAAGGGGTTGAAGCCAGACATTCGTGGGATTCCCTGACAGCTCCATCTACAAGGAAGGGCTGGACTGGAAAAAAACAGGGCCTCAGGTTTCTGCCAAGCCGTCTGAGGCCCTGTCCTTCCCAAATCATTCCAAGCAGCAGCCAAGACTTTACAGTAACCCTTCTAGGTCTCACAAAGAAAGATCCACTGTGAAACACTGTGAGCTCCTCACCCAGAAAGCGCTCCCCTCTGACGTGGTTCAGCTTCACGCACGGCGGACAGTCACGAGAAGACGCCACCGCTTATCAACTCTTTAGCTCCAAAGAAGTCCCCATGTACCCAGAAAATGGATAATTAAAAGATAGCTTGAAAAATCCAACCCATTTCATTGGCTAAAGAAAAGTTTATTAAATAGCAAGGAATCACCATCTAGAAACCAAATACGATCCCTTTAAGAAAAAAAGTGGTCTCGAACACTTGGTACCTGCATCCCGGAGGCTCTATTGTATAATTCTAAATTGGCCTTGCTCAGAGGCACACCTCAGGCTTCTAAACATGTGACTGTATTTGGCCCTGACTACTTTCTCTTCTGGAGAATGGCCTGCAATTAATCTCACTTATTACCTCTGAAAAGTAACAACAGAGGAATGGCTGGCCAAGTCCAACTCCGGAGTGTCTAGGGAACTGCAAGCTACATGGCCAGGCCTCAGACTGTCTGGGCAAGTCGTGGGCTCTCTGCCTTCCTCTCCCACAACAAAGCCTGAACAAGGACTCCAGACAGACCAAAGGAACCGAGGGATTTGAGGAGCTGGGGAGCTGGGCTGAGCTCACACTGACCCAATGGGAGACAACAGCCCTGAGGCTACATTTGGGATGGTTTCAAAAAGCGGGGGAAGAACAAGGTTGTCTGGTGAAAACTTGTGTGATCCATAAAATTGAGAACAATAGCAACACCACAGAGAAATGAAAAATAACACTATTTGCAGAGTTCTTGTGAGTCACCAGTTTTCATTCCTGTGGCTACCAAGTCACCGAAGCCTGATGAAACGTACAGGCAGTAGTGGGGGCTCTTGACATCAAGTCACAGTTCAGGACAGCCCCATGTGGTGAGCCATCGGAGGGCATCAGCACTGGAACCCACTGCTGCTATTGTGGAAGAACAAGTAAGAGTACTTCTTATTTCCTTAGCACCCACTTCTGGGGAGATCAAAGTGCTTCATGGCGATCTAAAAGCTCTCAAAATAGGCCAGTTTTTATGTAAGTATTCTTACCTAATAAAAACATTAAGTGAATAATTTAGGGTCACTTAGTGTAATAAAACTCACATCTCTAAGCTACTAATCCCATATTCATTAAACTTAGTCCTCTTACTACTGAGGGAGGAACAAGAGACTAAATAAATATCTACAGAACAGTGACTTACCAAGTGACAACAGAAATCGGGCACAGGAGGGTGTAGAACGCTGGCTGCAGCCCACACCATAGCCAGGTCTCGAGGACCTCTATTCCCTTAGGGCCGCTGTAGGGTGGGCAGCTCTGGGAATTCCACCTGGACTAGAACTCCCACATGAAGCCCCCAGGCTGTCCTGGCAACCAGAGGTTACCTGGGTGCAGAGAAAGATTTCCCTCCGACCCTGGACTGAAATGGGAGCTAAGATTTGGCCCTTATGCTTGAAGAATAGGTGAAGAGAAGGGAGTTGTAGGTACAACTAACCCAAAAAGGGAAGAGCAGGAAACTTTGTGGGGGCTGCTTTCTGGTGCAACGGCTCTGAAGTCGATCGCAGAATGTGCATTCCGCCGGTGCTCATGAGCAAGTCCGGCTGGGAAGCCGCTCCCAGGGTGAATTCGAGTCCCAGCTCTGACCCAGACAGCTCCCCTCATCTCTCTATGTTTCGGCACTGACAGATGCAATACCAAGAGAAGGCTCTACCTTTTTTTTTTTTAATTCCTTCATTCCATCTATAAGTATAACAAATGCTAAAACTCTACTTCTCCAAAATGTGTAATTTTGACACTTAGTTTATAAGTATGGACAACAGCTGTAGCTTTGTCATACAGATAATATAGCTAAGATCACAGTGAAAATGTTTTCACAGAAACAAGGCTGACTGTAAAATGAAAATGGAGTATTTGGAAGTATTTTATATGGAAAATAAAGATCTGTGGTATAAACAGAATTTCCTTTTTACAACTTGTGTTTTAGGAATGTGTTTACTATAGATGGTAAATCATCCAATGACAGACTTCTCCCAAGAAGAGAACTGTGTGGGAGGATGTCCTGTCTTGAAAAGTTCTGGCTCTTAGTCTCCAACGCTTCATAATTCTCCACTGAGATGGTTCTTTTCACTCCTGACCACAGTGATTACTGGTGTAAAATGCACGGCCGCGGAGCACGTGGAAATGGGTTTGTGTTGTTTCCCGGGCAGAGCCTGTCTCCCAAATCAGTGCCTTAAGAACTAATTCGAACACCAACATCCTTTAACAACAGTTAGGTATGTTCTCCACACCCAAGTCTTGGGTCACTCCTCCCAGTTTCGGGGCCAGGCAGCATTACAAAGCTGGCTGGCAGAGGCGGGGCATGTGGGCCAGGAGGTGGAGACTCGGGGACACCTGTGGCGGGGCATCTTTATTTGGAGAACGACAGCTCAGCTAATCACAGTACTCGGTAACGGTCACAGTGCCCTCCAGCTCACCAGACTCAGGGACAGATGAGATGCAGTGAGATCCACCATCAATAGCCACAGAAGCAAGGTATACTGGGCATCCTCCTCTCACGTTGTTTTTCACAGGGAGACTCGCATGGATCGAGACTAGAATTCATACAGTGGCCTCTTGTTTAATCAAGAAGCTGCTTTACGGCCAGAATCTCTCTGGATTTTATCCTCTGCCACTTGTCTCAACTACATGAAGGAAATTTCCTCCCCGCTTCCCAAATAAACACTGTCCAGGAAGGCTGTTCAACTATATAACCTACACAAAAACATAAAAAAAGAAAAGCAAATATGTCCTTCAAAAGAAGATTTCAAAGTTACTGAAACCCAATGTAGTACAAGGTACAAAAAAGAGTAAGATGAGGAGAAAATGTCAAAAGCCAGTACATGAAAATGTTAACTATCGGCAGGGATTAAACAGAGTATAAATTCTTGCTCTTTCACCCAGAAGTGAATATATTAAACTTTATCAGATATTTCCTTTTCATTTGATTTGCTACGAGCTGTCTTACAAGCAGACCGAGGCTGCAGGGCTGAGACAGGTGGGAAAGGCGTGTCTTACCAGAGTGTGTGCAGGTAGCTCAAGGTGAAACGCTTGCTTAGGACCCAGGCCAGCCCTGTGTCACCAGATGCCAGCTCCAGGGCCCTTCACATACCTGCTTGCAGGCTGGGGGTCTGACTGTATTGACCACGCCGGGCCACCAGGACTGAAGACAGGCCGCAGGGTGGGGGGCGTTGAAGCGCTGCTTCGGTTTACGATGCCACTTGCCAAATTCAGGTTCGTTACCTAGAAATGAAGTGAGGGAAATAACCTGGTTTTACAGAGTTTCAGAAAAGTATTATTAAAAACACATGAGAAAATCAAGTCGAGTCCAGGACTTGCTGACTCATCCGAGCGGAAACAGTGGCCGCGACAAAGGTGTCCACTGACGCTGGCTCTGCACACACCAGAGACTTCGCCGGAGTGAGGGTGGCTGGCGTCAGCGTACGCTAACGGTGTTAGCTCCGTGTGTGTGCGGAGCACTACACTGTCCCAGGCACCGCGAAACACAGGCGCATGACAAGGACAGCAGGAGTTACTGAGTACTCACCGTGTGACAGGCAAGGTTCTAAGAAAGGAGGCAAGCTACCTAGCCTCTCTGACCCTAGTTTCCTCACCTGAGAGTTCCAAATGCTTAATAAGATTTAGTTACAAATAATAATTATCATAATATACAAAGACATGGATTTAGAAAGAAAAAGGATGCATAGTCACTAGAAAAAATGGGCATTGACTTCAATAAACAATTTATGAAAAAGGAACACTGTTAGATAATTAAACATTTAAAACCAGTCATTTCCCCTGGCAATCAAAACCCACAAATTACAACATAGCACTTTTATGTGTTATATTGGCATACCATAATAAAAACCATAGTATCTAATAACAACAAGGCAAGGGGTGATATTAGCTAGGTACTTATATTATTTATGTGACTATAAATTGGTAGAATCTTTCTAGAAAAAAATATGGCAATTTATTTTCAAAAGTATTATTAAAACGTTTGTACACTTTGATGCTACACTGGAACTTCTAGGAACTATGCCAAAAAACAATTGCATATGATCAAAGACAGTGACTGTTATAGTAATTATTATGTAATAAAACTTAAACAATGTATAAATTATATGCATTGTTTACATTGATACATTATATGCATTGAACACACAATGCATACATTATATGCATCTCATTTCAATTACCATATTCTGTTGGTAAGCACTATTGTAATCTCCATTTTACAAAGAGGGAAACTGAAGCCTAGGATTGCACCGGGGCTTGAAAAAAAAAATGGCAGAACTGGGATCTGAATCATGATCTTTGGAAGCCTGTGCCCTTATACATGGCACTACACTGTGAATAGATTTTAAAAACAAGCATTGATTTTAGCATTAAAAAAGGAGATCTAAACAGCTAACAGCATTGTTAAATAAATGTTGCCCTATCCATATAAGAAAATATTCTGTATCCATTAGAATTTTTAAAAAATACTAATATATGAACATGCTGATGTTTTAAAAAGTCACAATCTGAAACTGGACAGAGCAGATCTGAATTTCCTTAAACACACACAGAGGTACACATTCATAAAGGATAAGAAATAAAAGTCCAAAACATATAGTATTCTTTTCTGAATGGTGACTTATTTTCTTCCTTATGCTTACCTCTATTTTCCAAATTTCCTACACTGGGCATGTTACTTTTATAATCCCAAAGAAAAATGTTAAGTAATTATGAAAAACACAGATGTGAGGTAATAAGCTTAGAATCCAGGTGGTAAGAGTAGAATCAGAAATAAAGTTTGAAAAGTACTTCAAAACAAGATGCACAGGGAGGTCGCAAAGGGGGACACAAAGCTGAACACGGGGTGCTGAGCGCGATACACTAGTGACGTAGGAGACATAAATTCCAAAACACTGTTCTTCTATAAGATGTCCTAAGAAACTAATAACTTTGACATTTACAAATAGAGAAATTTGGATTTTTAAAAAATCTGAGAATTCTGGAAGGAAAAGTCATTTTTAGCACGAGTATCGCGCTGCATTCCTAGTTACAGAGCTCATTAAGGAAAGGTATCCTAGGACTGTGTCTATTAAGTGAAAACTACCTGCCCTTCTAAACATTTGATTCTTTCTTCTGCGCTTCTGTCTAGGAGACTTTCAGCACCTATGTTATAATTACCCCCACCCCATCGAGCTCTGTCTTCCTAGAACATACATTGCTTATAAATGATCAAGTCATTTGGGGCCCACTTAGATACGGCCTCAGAATCTTCTTTACACAGTCCTGTAAGCAACCAACACCACTCAACAAGTAAAAAGGGAGATACACACCTATTTCCAATCCCTGTTCTAGAACAGCATTAGAAAGTACTAGAAAGTCAACAGAAAGTACTGCGATGATGGAAATGATGTATAATCTGCACTGTCCAACAGAGCAGCCACTAGCCACATGTGGCTACTATGTATTTGAAACGTGACTGCTGTGACTAAAAACTGGATTTCAGCCCTGGCTGGATGGCTCAGTTGATTAGGGCATCATCCCAAAGCACAGAGGTTTCTGGTTCGATCTCCAGTTGACTGACGTTCCTATCTCTCTCTCTTTCTCAAATCAATGAAATAAACATTAAAAAAAAAGAACTGGATTTTAAACTTCATATAACTTAAATTTAAAAAGCCACATGCAACTAATGGCTACTTTAAGAGACAACACAGCTCTAGAGCCTCAACTAGACCTGGCTGCATCTTTGGTGTACACATTTATGTCCTGCTAGAGTTTGGTCCAAACAAATTATCTCTAGATTGAACGAATTAAGAAATCCTTTGGTCCTTCCTTTCAGCTTCCTGGAATGTGAAGAATTAGTCACTTAACTAAAATGGCCCTAGAAGCACCTTGAGTTGGCCGGATAAGACCGAAGGTCAGGGCAAATCTCCCAGCCCTGATCAGACCGTAATAAATTGAATAAGCCAATTAGGGTTCACACCTGGTGGCTTCTTCCCTAACAGGACAAAGGGATGATAAATATGGCCGATACCGGTCGCCAGCTTGAGTGTGGGCTCATCTGGTTTGAACAAAGCTCACCAGCTTGGACCCAAGGTCACTGGCTCGAGCAAGGGGTTACTCGGTCTGCTGAAGGCCCATGGTCAAGGCACATATGAGAAAGCAATCAATGAACAACTAAGGTGTCGCAGTGCAACTAATGATTGATGCTTCTCATCTCTCCGTTCCTGTCTGTCTGTCTATCCCTCACTCTGACTCTCTCTCTGTCTCTGTAAAAAAATTAAATTAAATATGGCCGATACCAGGTGACATCCGCTTGTAGAACCAACTTTTTTGTTTTGTTTTGTTCATTTTTTCAAAGCTGGAGACAGGGAGGCAGTCAGACAGACTCCCACATGCGCCTGTTGGTCAAATAAGTTTGTAAACATGATATATATGTTTGCTCGCTTGTGACTTATATTGGGTGTGGGGGACAGGCTATAAGCAGGCCAGGTTGTTGTAGCCTGAGGTTTGGTTTTGGGACTAAGCTTTTCCCCACACCCTTGACTGATTGTATGATCTGGGTGGTGCACTCTCATGAGGAATCCAATTATGCCTTGGATAAGTGACTTTGTGTCGGAGACTTCCTTGTTTGTATATTGGATTAAGGGATTTTGGTTTTCTACACTATAAAGTGGGACAGACCAGGAGCTCAGACACACAGTTCCTGCTATCATAATTGCAGGGGCTCCCCTGATCCCTTGCCCTTCATGGGAAGAGCTGGTTTTCTGCTTTTCCCTTGTCTTCTTTTGTGGTTTGCCTGTCTTGGTGAGACACCAATAAATAGGATGGCCCCCCATCCTCTGACTCCGCCATTTCTTTATCGTCTGCCCGAATCCAATGGGAACCTGCATGTGAATGGTCACGATGGCGGCTCCTGGCCTTACAGCCTAGAACCAACTTTGATTAGATGAAGAGAAAAATGACAAATGGCACTTATATATACCTGATTTGCAATGATGATTAACATTTCGCTACTTTAGAACATTAAAGAAAACCAGGCTTATAGCACGTAAAGACATGGGATCAGTCACAAAACAGATGGCTCATCATTTTTGTTAGGAATATTGGTCTATTAAGGTGGAGGTTGTAGCCACTGGGCCAGTTGACTTCTCTGGGCTAATAACCAGTCTCTACTACTAAATGCAGGCTGGCCAACTCATGAAGTCATGCCTTTGGTCACAAAAGGGTCTGGAAAACAGATGAGATAGTTTAACTAAAATCCATTTTAATTACTGAAACTATGACTCAAAAAACACGCCTCACTGATAATGGATATCAACATCTTTCTGTGCAAAAGACAGTACACTCATGTAACACTCATGTAAGAACATTTAAATCTATGTTTGGCTCTCTAAAATGTTCTACCATAATCAATATTTATGTAAATATGGAAACTTCCAGGTTCCCTATAATAACTAATAATAATAAACAAGCCATATTAGCACTAAAAATGGCTAAATTCAGTGAACAGTTTGTTTTTGCCAGGCATTGTTCTAAGCTATATATGCTCATTTAATCTTCAAGACAACTCTGTTTGATAGGTATAATTATTTCCCCCACTTATAGCTGGGAAAATTTAGGTTGAGAAGTAAAATAACTTGCTTAAGAAAAAATTATTACATGTCAGCCCCTAATTTCAATTCCTGGTCAACCTGATGCAAAACCTTCCAAATCTTGTAGTTTTAACCAGTGTTGCTCCCATGCCTGGAACCACTGAGCCTCGAACTCACAATTCCGTCTGTGCACCAGCAGCAACTACACTCGCTAACCATGCAGACTGAGCCCGCCTCAGCCCCAGCGAACCCGAATCTGCATTTGACAAGATCCACGGTAACTCACCTGCATGGTAAGGTGTGAGAAGCACTTGTTCTAGGGGATGGTAGAAAAGAAAGGAGAAAACAGGAAAGAGGAGCCACTCAGTGGTTCTCCTCCATAAAGCTTAGGGGATCTCCCAAAACCAGCTCGATGGGGTGAGGAGCAAGATACACAACAATCAAGGGGAAGGAGTAGAGAAAATAATTCTATGAGGAACTTTAAGGTCTTACTATTTCTCAATGCTGTTTGTATGTTCAAGTATTAATATGAGTAACTGTTTAATATGCCAAAGTTGCAAAAGTGGAAAATGCAATTCAGAACAAGCTTCAAAATATTCTGAGTCTCCTTGTTATGCTGACATGAGAAACAGTGGTTATTAAAAATAAACCAAAACATTTGAGCCTAAAAACAATCAGCTTGTTAAATATTGCTCCACCCTTGCCTTTCTCTAGCTGGTTAGCTAAGCGAATGACTGCCTGCAGGAAAATCCAGTCGTGGATCCCACCCGTACCTAAGGTGTAGGCAGCCGTTTCACCCCTTGCCGCTCCCCTCCTCCTCCCCGTCCTCCCGGTCCTCTGCTCCCATCTTCTGGAGCAGCTTATCCAGAGAGGTTCCACTCTTGTTCCTGTCTTCACATCCATGGCCACAGTGACCTCAGTGCATTTTTTTTTCTTTTAATACCAAAACACTGTTTATTTTACAGCCAGCCTTCCGAATAAGGCAGGTGAGCAAATATCTGAATGTGTGGGGTAGGGACACATTGCACGCATTCCATCTAGACAGGTGTTTAAATTACAGCAGGAATAAATACAGGTGATGGATTGAAGAGAAGGTAGGAGAAACAGGGAGGGAGCCAGTTTCCGGCGGCTGGCCCGCCCAAGTGTTATTGCTTGTTACTGCTGTTTGCTAAAAGTAGTGCTGCTGCCAGCGCTATAATTAAAATATGATGGTACTGCCCTGATGGCTTCCCAGAATATACCCACCACCCACCCAGATGCATAACCTTTTGGTATCCGATGAGGATTTGGGGCCAGGCCTAAACTAGATTCCTGTTGCTCTAGTTGGCATGCTCTAGAAATACTGCAGTACTGAATGCTCAAAAAAGTCCAAATCTCAGATAATTCAACAAGCATTTACTGTATTGCCTGTCATAGGCGAGGCCTTTGATAAAGTCCTAAGGGTACACACAGGTTAAATTGTGGTCCCTGCCCTGAAGCCATGAAGGAATGTGTGGTCTAGTAAGTGTAACAAGACACCTAGACAAACAGCGAAATATAAGGCTTCCAGAATGTAAGTGTCATAATAGAAGTGTGAAGGAAATTCAGAGAAGTCACCTGAGCTGGGCCTGGAAGGGTAGGTAGGAGGCATGGGGGGGGGGGGGCTCATGGTAGTTACTAGCTGGAAGAAAAAAGCAGAAGTAACACAATGACAGATAAACAGGAAGACTGTCTGAGACACAGAGAGCAGCCTAATTTGGCTACAACCTAGAGCAGTGGTTCTCAAACTTTGAGGTCAGGGAGCATTTAAAATCCTACAAATAATTGTAGGTGCACTATATACAAATTTCTGAGAAATATGTTATAATAATTAAGTCAAATATTAAAGAAAAAAATATAAAGTCCAAGCGTGCTTTTATGGTAATTAAATGAAATAAATATGACAAAATTAAATTTATTCTGACATTAAAAAACATTTTTATGTTACATTTTTGAGTTATGCTTTTTAGAATTTGTAAAAAAAGGGGTTAAAAAATAAAAAAATTACAAAAAAGTTATCTTTTTATATATATAGATACATTCTTAGTAAGATTTAGTAAATTCGGCAGGTCCTGGCATGAATGTGTTAAAGTTTTTTCATTCTTGTGTTTACGAGAGACATGAGCCTGATGTGTGCTAGCGATTTCTTCAATGTTTGGACATATATTTGAATGGCAAACTTTCATTTCCTTGTCAATGCATTGAAGAATTCCTCTCTTTTTACTCCTAATTGTGTTGAGGGTAGAAAATCCTAATTCACATAAATAGGATGTTGAAAATTATAGTAAAATGTTCAAAGCTTTTTTAGATATTGCCACATATTCTTCTTTTATAGAAATCCAAAAGGCTTCAAGAGACAATTCCTTATGTTTAATCATCAATCCACGATCAGGGGATATAGCTGCCAGTTCTTCTTCTGTTAATATTAAACCAAAATCACTTGAAGCTTCCATGAATGGGTTTCTAATCCAATCGTATTGTTCAGTGTTAAGTGATGGAAAATAAGAACCCTATTTTTCTTCTAAACTTATTAAATGTTCAACTATTATTGGAAGTGTTTCATTTATGCAAGTGTTATTTACCAATGGAAACATTTCCAAATTACCTTCAACAGCTTTTCTTTTCCAAATCTGTAGTTTTCTTGGAAACGCTTTCATTTTGTCAGTGGATGTGAGAATATTTTCTTCTTTCCCTTGCATGCTATATTCAAAATATTGAGCTGCTGAAATATATCGGCCAAATACTGTAACCTGGCAATCCAAAATTCGCACAGAAGGAGGTTACAAAAATGTAACAGTTTCATCTCTTCAAAAAACACAAGAAGTTCTTGTAGCTCGTGTACACGACCCCTTCACAACCACCTCGCAACCACCTTCACAACCACCTCAACTCAGTGCGTAAAAGCAGCCGTCTGGGTTGTGAATCCATATCGATACAAAGCTTTTCGAATAAACGCGATTTGACAGGTCTTGTTTTAATAAAGTTTACCATCTGAAACTTGATCTAAAATTTCTCTTAATTTTTTTCCCAATGTTTTTGCCATCAAGGCCTCCCTATGAAGAAAGCAGTGAGTTACAAAAACATTCTCATTTCGTTTTTTTACAAAAGATGTAAGACTCTTAACCTACCATGGAAGGGGCGCCATCTGTACAAATGCCTACACACGACTTCCATGTTAGCTGCTATTTATTAAGGTAGTTATTCAAAATGTTAAACGTCTTCACATTTTGTAGACACACCTAATTTTTTGCAAAAAAGAAACTGATTTACTATTTGATCTTTATTAATAAAGTGGATGAATGCTAAGAGTTGCGCTATGTTGGTAGTAGTGTCTGTTGACTCATCAATTTGCAATGCAAAATTTGAATACTGAAGCCTATTACTGCATACATTTTTCTCGATATCAGAAGACATTTGTATAATAGGCCTGTGAACTGTATTGTTGGATAGAGGAATCTTGCTTATTTTCATTGCTGCTTCATTTCCTAGCATTGTCATGACCATTTTTTTTTTTGCATGCAGGCAAAGTAAGTGACTCAACTACAGTATGAGCTTTCATATTTTTTGCTATCAGTTCTGAGACTTGATAAGAAGCCATTTGAGCTTTATCAGAAACAGTCATTATACTTTTAAAAGAATTTGCTGCTTTTGTTTGCTGTTCACTCTTTTTTTTTTCCCTACAGAGACAGAGAGAGAGTCAGAGAGAGGGATAGATAGGGACAGTCAGACAAGAACGGAGAGAGATGAGAAGCATCAATCATCAGTTTTTCATTGCGACACCTTAGTTGTTCATTGATTGCTTTCTCATATGTGCCTTGACCGCGGGCCTTCAGCAGACAGAGTAATCCCTTGCTTGAGCCAGCGACCTTGGGTCCAAACTGGTGAGCTTTGCTCAAACCAGATGAGCCTGCGCTGAAGCTGGCGACTTTGGGGTCTCGAACCTGGGTCCTTCCGCATCCCAGTCCGATGCTTTATCCACTGCGCCACCGCCTGGTCAGGCTCTGCTGTTCACTCTTGATAAAACTTACAGATTTATCTTGTAAATTAGAGTGCATGGTTTTAAAATGTTTAATCAATTTACTAGGAAGCAATGATTCATTTGCCACTTTACATCTACATACTAAATATAGTGGTAAAGGATGATCTTCACTTCCGGTCCAAGTGAAACCACAGCTTAAATAACTTTCGTTATATTTGCGAGTAGGCCGTGATTCTGCTTTATTACTTGCACTTAACTTTTGCTCACTTCCATAAAGGATTCTTCAATATCACACTTCTTTTTGAGAAATCTATCCATTTTATTTGGGTGTATTTATCTAAAAATGATTTATCTACTGATGTATTAATAATAAGTATAATAATGTGTTAACAAAAAGAGTGGTATTTCCATGAAATGGTATAATAGAGTAACTATATTTATTTTTATATCTGGGCACATGCTGCAATCCAGCACAGCTAGTAATTCCAGGTCCCAAGTGGGAACAGTGTGGAATTAAGAAAATACGCAGAATTAAGAAAATATGGGGTCAGGAGGGCCCTGTAATTACTGCTGGCAAGAACAAAGTGTGCCCCAAAAACACATCTTGCTTTATTTATAGGGCAAAGTGAGGCCATTAGCAAATCAATGGTCTCTGATCACATTTCCAAGGTAACCCAAGAATTTTACCAAGTGCAGAAAACCCTCACCATATATATCATCTTAACTTTACACCAAACAAAGGATAGAAGAAACTTGCCTCCAGTCTTTCTGGGGAACATGGGGGTAGTATAAACAATCCAGTTCCACAGCTTAACAGACTTTTGCAACCTAATCAGGCAAGTGAGGTGGGGGTTGGGCAGACTGTCAGCTTACAGCCAATTCCCCAGACCTCTGTCCCCCCAAAATCTAAACTCCAAAAACTCTGTTGGTTTTTTTTGGTCCCCAACAGGCACATATTTCTCTGGAATACCGTAGGGCGCACCTGGAAATCTTCTAGGGCGCACCTGTGCATCCTGGCGCACACTTTGAGAACCACTGGCCTAGATCTAGAGCAACGGAAGACTGAAGAGACAGACAAACAGCTAGGGGCGGTCTTTGAATACCACACCAAAGATTTGGTTGCTGAGTTATTAGAAAACAGCTCACTCAAGGGTTCTGACAGAGTGGTGCTATATCCAAATCATGGGGTAGGTATGTATACCTAGGGCTGTTTTTGTGGGATGGGTTGAAAGGGGCTAATAAGGAAAGCTCAGATCAGGTGAGAATCACAACAGTCTGGTGAGCAGGAATCGAGCTGGGAGGCAGGACAAACCACCGCTGATCTCCCTGCATTTCCCTGCGAGGCTAATGAAGAGTGCTGGGCTGTGGGGCTGGAGAGCTGAGTTTGTGATACAATCAATTCACTGAGGTCACGTGTTCTTTTCAGGGTGGCCCTCTTCTGGATCACATTTTCCCATGCAGCGAGTAAGGAAAGATGGTGCTGCCTGCCACTTAAGAAGTAAAGTCAGGCCTGACCAGGTGGTGGCGCAGTGGATAGAGCGTCGGACTGGGATGCGGAAGGACCCAGGTTCGAGACCCCAAGGTCGCCAGCTTGAGCGTGGACTCATCTGGCTTGAGCAAAGAGCTCACCAGCTTGGACCCAAGGTCACTGGCTCCAGCAGGGGGTTACTTGGTCTGCTGAAGGCCCACGGTCAAGGCACATGTGAGAAAGCAATCAATGAACAACTAAGAAGTTGCAATGCGCAACGAGAAACTGATGATTGATGCTTCTCTTCTCTTTCCGTTCCTGTCTGTCTGTCCCTGTCTATCTCTGCCTCTGTAAAAAAAAAAAAAAAAAGAAGTAAAGTCAGGCCCTGGCCGGTTGGCTCAGTGGTAGAGCGTCGGCCTGGCGTGCGGGAGTCCCGGGTTTGATTCCCGGCCAGGGCACACAGGAGAAGCACCCATCTGCTTCTCCACCCCTCCCCCTCTCCTTCTTCTCTGTCTCTCTCTTCCTCTCCTGCAGCCAAGGCTCCATTGGAGCAAAGTTGGCCCGGGCGCTGAAGATGGCTCCATAGCCTCTGCCTCAGGCGCTAGAATGGCTCTGGTTGTAGCAGAGCAACACCCCAGATGGGCAGAGCATCGCCCCCTGGTGGGCATGCTGGGTGGATCCTGGTCGGGCACATGCAGGAGTCTGTCTGACTGCCTCCCCGTTTCCAGCTTCGGAAAAATACAAAAAAAAAAAAAAAAAAAAAAAGATGTAAAGTCAAAGAGTGGGAATCTGAGGCCAGCTTTGGTTTAGGGCTCTATGAGAAAACGCACCTTTCCTTAGATATATCTTTCCATACATCTCTTCAACAATAAAATGGTTTTAGAATCAAGACTAGGGGATGGGGTTGGGGGCTGGCTGGATGGCTTCTGTCTAGGCCTCAGGCCTGGTGGGTAAAGGAAGACACTGGAGCATAGGATGTCTCACCCAAGTCACCAAAGCCTGGGATTCCACAGGAGTTTAGGGCCAAAAATCTTATAATAATTGAAAGGAGGCTTCCACCTAAAGGACTGATTCCCTTCCAGCATCTCTTCCTCAACCTCAACAGTGACTGTGGAATCCTGGATTCCAACCACAGTTCTCTTTGAATCAGTGTTTAATGACCACGTGTGCAGTAACTTCTAGCTTCTCCACAGAGCACCAAAACCAAACAAACCAACACTTAAAGATGGTGAGGTTTCATTAGATATTTGAAAAAACAACACAGGTTAATGAAAGAAGTGGGCTGCTGGTTTGTGAGCGAGCCCTGAGTCCTCCACCAGCTCCCTCGCTGGCCAGCATCTGCCCCGTGCACCGTGTACTATCAGTCCTTTAAGAACAAGGCACTCCACTCAGAGCAGACCACAGATTACTACATTTCTATCAAAATGGTTTGTTTGTAAATGTAGTGGCAAAAACCCTCCTCTAACTGAGGCTTGCAGATCTCACATGCCTTTACCATCCTTAACACACAACTAAGGTCTATTTTATCATTGCTACTTGGGAAAAGCACAACCAACAAATATATCCACAGCTATGCCGGGGGTGGGGGGATTACCCCCAACTGGAAACAGATAAATCAGAAGCTTACTTGGTGTTTTAATCACTGGCCCAACGGAAGTCCTTCCAACTATGTCAGCAGGATACTGAAATCTTGTTGCTACCACCTTGTGCTATACTTTCCAATGTCAAATTTATTTATTTATTTATTTTTTTTTTAAAAAAAGACTTTATTCATTTTAGATGAAAGAGAGAGAGAGAGAGAGAGAGAAAGGAGGAGCGGGAAGCATCAACTCCCATATGTGCCTTGACCAGGCAAGCCCAGGGTTTTGAACCAGCAACCTCAGCATTCCAGGTCGACGCTTTATCCACTGCACCACCACAGGTCAGGCTCAAATTTATTTTTCATAAAAGCTTGCCCTCAGCTTTAAAGGATCCTTGCCATTAATCTGCTTCAAGAGCACAGTGGTTGGGTTGAAAGAACTTCATGCCATATTTTGTACTGTATTATAACTGCAGGTTTGTCTGTCTCACCCCACATGTGACATGCTCCTTTAGCACAGGGACTGTACCTTATTCTCCGCTGTAGCCCCAGAGCTTGGCCCCGTCAGTAGGGAGAAAAGCGTTTACATAGTCAAGGAAGTAGACCTCACCTACTCCCAAATACACATGCACATATACACACACTCACACCCTGTCTCCAGCTAGCAGCTAGTTTCACCAGTGAGGGGAAAGTGACTAATGTCACTAGCAGGTTAGCAAGGAAATGAAAGGCTCCAAATCACCTCTTTTTGCATAGACCACAAGGAGGGACTGCTTTGGAATTAGGGGGAATAATCAGTGCCTGGAGTTAGAGGTAAGTGTTGCTCTTGCTAGCAGCCTGCGTAATTTTAGAGATGAGTTCTGCCTGGTCTGAAGCCTTGGGAAGGTTCTCAGGTGGTGAAATAACAGCTTTGACATACAGACTTTGTCCCTTGTCTACCGATGTGTATATTATATTTGTTTCTTCTTGGCACCAAAACCTCAAAGGACTAACACCCCATTTGTGATTTACTTTGTGAACCTGAGGTTCACCAAAGCTGTTTGGCAAATTTATCAAATGGAGATAGAAATTCAACATAAAAAATTACTAACAGCTTTAATTAATAATAGCTTAACACACGAGCAAACTGGTGGCTTAGCATTCCCAATGCAGCTCACAATACTGGCAAAGCTCAATTTCCTCATTCTAGCATGGTCAATAAAAACCTCAGATAATTCTTGTCTGATGAGGTCCACAGATAGGCTCCAAAAGATTATTTCACCAATTCAACAAATATTTACCAGATACCTACTCCATGCCTAGCATTCTTTTGAGCATTGAGGATAGAACAACAATAAAAAAAAACCCTTGCCTTCATAGAGATTATAACCTTGTGGGGAGTATATCACAAATATATAATGTGTGAAGCAAGAATGACCACCAGTTTGGAACAATCACTTTTGGCCAAATTACTGATATTAATGGCCATATGTGACCTAAAAGTTTTCAGAGGTTCTTAACTTGGAGACCATGGGCTTGGGCATCAACAGGGAGCCTAGTTGGGGGAGTTTCTATAAACCATTTGAAATTAATGCAAATTTCTAAGTGTCAGTGCAACATTTTTTTATTTTTAAGGAGAAAGACCATAGTTTTCTTGTAAAAAAAATTTTTTTAAGACTATAGTTTTCATTAACCCTTTGAGAACTGAGTTTTTTTCATGCTTGCTGATCCCCGGGAATGAGCTTTTTTTCCCCAAAAACTAAAATTAGTTCCAGTTCCAGTTTTATTAGCTTAAAATCTTTTTTGTTAGATAAACAATATATAGACACAAGAAGAACATACATTTGCCTTTTTTTAATGTTGCCTTATACATTTTTAAAAAATTGATCATAGGCCCTGGCCGGTTGGCTCAGCAGTAGAGCGTCGGCCTGGCATGCGGGGGACCCGGGTTCGATTCCCGGCCAGGGCACATAGGGGAAGCGCCTATTTGCTTCTCCACCCCCCTCCTTCCTCTCTGTCTCTCTCCTCCCCTCCCGCAGCCAAGGTTCCACTGGAGCAAAGATGGCCCGGGCGCTGGGGATGGCTCCTTGGCCTCTGCCCCAGGCGCTAGAGTGGCTCTGGTCGCGGCAGAGAGGCGCCCCGGAAGGGCAGAGCATCGCCCCCTGGTGGGCAGAGCTTCGCTCCTGGTGGGCGTGCCGGGTGGATCCCGGTCGGGCGCATACGGGAGTCTGTCTGACTGTCTCTCCCCGTTTCCAGCTTCAGGAAAAAAAAAAAATTGATCATACTCCGGATGGTCAGGAGGCATGAGGACATACATGAACGTTCATACTACTGAAAGGGTTAAATTCTCAAAGGGATTTCTGACTCAGAAAGGTTAAGAATCATTTGGGCCAACATGAAGATGAATTTGTCTAAATCAGCATTCATACTGTCCTCGGAACTACATCAATAGCTAGTGAACACAAAATACAATCAATATACTGATGATGTGTTATAGACTTGTATACCTGAAACCTACATAATTTTATTAACCAGTTACCTCAATAAATTCAATAAAAAAATTTAAGAAAGAACTACATCACTATCTTCTTAAGAATAATATTCTGTCATCCATGAACAAAGGCATATAAGAATATGACTGGACCAACTAACTGTGCCATGGAAACTCTTTCCCCCAACCATGGAGCTCTGAATGATTTAAAATGGGGACCTGCTGTGACTATTTCCTCCTGATTTGTTTAGTATATTTTGCTAGACTAAAAAAGTAATCTTTGAATAGGAAACACCAGTAGACCAAGGTGTGTTTCACTCAGGATAAAAGAAAATGAAGTGTCAGATCTGCACGTCTTACAGAGAAATAGAGGATATATTCAATCAAGAAAATAAAAAGAGCCTGAGCCGGTGGTGGCACAACGGAGAAAGCGTCAGATTGGGATGCAGAGGACCAAGGTTTGAAACCCCAAGGTTGCTGGTTTGAGTGTGGGCTCATCAGGCTTGAGCGCGGGCTCACTGGCTTGAGAGTGTGATCATAGACATGACCCTATGGTCACTGGCTTGAGTCCAAAGGTCCCTGGCTTGAGCCCAAGGTCTCTGGCTTGTGTACGGGGTCACTAGCTCTGCTGTAGCCCTGCCCCCGAAACAAGGATGTAAAACCAATTGCCTTGGCCACCATCACAGCCACCATGCCCATGCAGGATTGCATTGGATTCGGACAGTTAGTAAAGGAACAATGGAGCCAAAAGCTGATGAGCCATCATCTTTAATCCTAGCTTGCACCTGCCGGGCAAGTAAAAACACACACTGGGCTTCAAAACCCACTCATTCAGTGCTCACGAAGCTACTGACTTGGTCAAATAAGTTTGGGGTTTTTTTTGTATTTTTTTTTTCTGAAGCTGGAAATTGGGAGGCAGTCAGACAGACTCCCGCACATGCCCGACTGGGATCCACCCGGCATGCCCACCAGGGGGCGATGCTCTTCCCATATGGGGCGTCGCTCTGCCGCAATCAGAGCCATTCTAGCACCTGAGGCAGAGGCCACAGAGCCATCCTCAGCGCCCAAGCCAACTTTGCTCCAATGGAGCCTTGGCTGCGGAGGGGAAGAGAGAGACAGAGAGGAAGGAGAGGAGGAGAGGTGGAGAAGCAGATGGGTGCTTCTCCTGTGTGCCCTGGCCGAGAATCGAACCTGGGACTCCTGCACGCCAGGCCGACGCTCTACCACTGAGCCAACCAGCCAGGGCTGGTCAAATAGGTTTTTAAATATGATATATATATTTTCTCGCTTATAATTTGTATTGGGTGTGGGGGGACAGGCTGTAAGCAGGCAGGGTTCTTATAGCCTAAGGCTTGGTTTTAGCTTAACTAAGCCTTTCCTACCCCCCCTTTTTTTTTTTGTATTTTTCTGAAGTTGGAAACAGGGAGGCAGTCAGACAGACTCTCGCATGTGCCCAACCAGGATCCACCTGGCATGGGGACGATGCTCTGCCCATCTGGGGCATTGCTCTGTTGCAACCAGAGCCATTCTAGCACCTGAGGCAGAGGCTATGGAGCCATCCTCAGCGCCCGGGCCATCTTTGCTCCAATGGAGCCTTGGCTGCGGGAGGGGAAGAGAGAGACAGAGAGGAAGGAGAGGGGGAGGGATGGAGAAGCAGATGGGCACTCCTCCTGTAAGCCCTGGCCGGGAATCGAACCCGGGACTCCTGCAGACCAAGCCGACGCTCTACCACTGAGCCAACAGGCCAGGGCCTTTCCCACCCTTTTTGATGTGGGGTGGTGCAATCCCATCATGCCACAGATAAATGACTTTGTTTTAGAGACTTCCCTATTTTGTATATTGTATTAAAGGTTTGGATTTCTACACTATAAAGTGGGGCAGACCAGGGGCTTGCTTTGTGAGCACAGAATGAGTGGGTTTTGAGCCCAGTGTGTGTTTTTACTTGCCCTCTGGGTGCAAGCTAGGATTAAAGATAATGACCCACCAATTTTTGGCTCTGTTGTTTCTTTACTGAATCCAATGCAAACCTGCATGGGCCAAGCAGCTGTGATGGTGGCTGTGGATACTGGCTTCACATGACTTATCCGAGTTTTCCTAGAATCAAAGGTTTCTAGCTCACCAGCCTTATTCACCTCTGTTCCCCATCTCCTTCCTTCTCCCTGCACAAATTCTGCACAAACTGGCTTTTCACTCAGCACTCCACCATCTTGGCTGCTTCTCCTGGCCTCCTCCACGTGGCCTTTTTCTGCTCTCTTTTCTCTGCTCTCTCCTCTAATGCTAATCTCAAGAACCGAGAGCAAGCTCCCAGTCTGCCCCACTTTATAGTGCAGAAATCAAAACCTTTAATCCAATATACAAAATAGGGAAGTCTCTAATACAAAGTCACTTATCTGGGGCATGATGGGATTGCACCACCACACATCAAAAAGGGTGGGAAAGGCTTAGTCCAGGGGTCTCCAAACTTTTTACACAGGGGGCCAGTTCACTGTCCCTTAGACTGTTGGAGGGCCGGACTATAAAAAAAAACTATGAACAAATCCATATGCACATTGCACATATCTTATTTTAAAGTTAAAAAAAAAACGCCTGACCTGTGGTGGCGCAGTGGATAAAGCGTCAACCTGGAAACACTGAGGCTGCCGGTTCGAAACCCTGGGCTTGCCTAGTCAAGGCAAATATGGGAGTTGATGCTTCCTGCTCCTTCCCCCTTCTCTCTCTCTCTCTCTCCCCTATCTATAATGAATAAATAAAATCTTAAAAAAAAATAAAGTAAAAAAACCAAAACGGGAATAAAAACAATATTTAAAACAAAGAACAAGTACATTTAAATCAACAAACTGACCAGTATTTCAATGGGAACTATGGGCCTGCTTTTGCCTAATGAGATGATCAATGTCTGGTTCCATATTTGTCGGTAGTAGCCGTAATAAGTGATATGACATGCTTCCAGAGCCGTGACGCGTGTGTCCCGTGTCACTGGAGGTAGTACTATACGTGAGCAACGCCGCGCTTTGCGGCGCTGCCACATACAGTAACTCCAGGAGCACCAATGAAAGAGGTGCCCCTTCCGGAAGTGCGGCGGGGACCAGATAAATGGCCTCAGGGGGCCGCATGCGGGCCATAGTTTGGGGACCCCTGGCTTAGTCCTAAAACCAAGCCCCAGACTACAAAGATCCTGCCTGCCCACAGCCCGCCCCCAACACACATTAATATCACCTGGCGACGGGCTTCCATGTGGGCAGCGCCATCTTTAACAAAGTGAGCATAATATATTTTATCTGCCCAACAAAGGACTTATGAGAAAGCAATCGATGAACAACTGAGGTGCCGCAACAAAGTACTGATGCTTCTCATCTCTCTCCATTCCTGTCTGTCTGTCCCTATCTATCCCTCTCTCTCTCTCTCTCTCTCCCCATCTCTGTCACACACACACACACACACACACACACACACACACACAAATATAAAAAGAATCATTCTTAACAGTTATATTTTAAACATCCTCCAAGGGCACTTCAATAGCATTTATTAAATCATTAGCTACCACAAACAATGTTTTAAACCACAACGACCAACATGTTCTAAAGTAGCTCCAACTCCTGTATCAATTCCTGAATGCTAATAAAATGAACCACAAGAAAATGACAGTCTAATCACCAGGAGATAAGGGTTAATCAAATTTTAAAATGAGTTGGGAAACGCAGGGACTCGGGTACACTGGCACTCAGCACTCTGGACACACCTTCCCTCTTTGAACTTTGTCATTTACATAATATACATTCACATAGAGACAGTGAGTGTTCCAAAACCCAGAAAGAATTCCAGATCAAGATTTACCAAAGACATTCCTGGGAAACCTTACAAAATGGTTAAACCCCTTTGTTGTGTTTCCAATTTAGACATTCATGGTGAGTCGAGGGGGGCTGCCCCCACTGTAATAAACAGAGCCCTTCTCAATGCACCTCTGGGACTAACAAAGCTGAACTCTGCCTGCTCAGAGGATCAGCTGACTTCACCATACAATAATCTGATAAGGAATTCACTCAACAAGTAGCTGATAATCTAGACAGAGCCACACATTTCTCAACCTGCTTCAGGGAGTGAAAAAGCCTTTCCTGCCATGAAATGCGGAGAAGGCCAATGGCTTGTTTCTCTCAGCAGGCTCAAACACGGGCTGGGCTACAACTCTGGGCAATGTTGCGGGAACCACAGGCTCAGCGTTAAGCTCAGTCATTTTAGTCTCGTGAGAGGTTAGAGTTCTGATTCGAACAAGAAAAGGTAGAAAAGCAAAAAGGGAAAGAGCATGGAGTCAGGCAAGCCTGGACTGGAGTCTGGTTCAGTCACTTTCCATCTGTGTGACCTCGGCAGTCACTTATCTTCTAAGCTTCTATTTTCTTCATCCATAAAAAATAAGTATCTACCTCACCGGGTTAAAGAGATGAGGCATATAAAGTGCTTAGTGCAGTGTCTAGAACAAAAGTAGGCATTCAATTAACGTCAGCTGCTTTTTTATGAAGGGCAGGGATGGTATTATCAATTTTAAAATGGAAGAGCGATAGTAAAAAAAAAAAGAATATAAAAACTGACAAAACACAGGAAGATGCTTTTTAATTTAGCAAGCATGTGGTAACTGTCACCAAGTGCAAGGTGCTGTGCTGGAGAGGGTTAGACAGAATTGCCAGCAGGCAATTTCTAACTCAACAGGAAAGAGATGCAAAATAAATGCACCAGTGTTACTGAGAGCGATTAATGACTAATGCAGGGCTGAAGGAGCACAGAGAATGGACAGATGACTTGTAGCTGGGGCAGCTGTGACCGCTTCATGATTCATTTATTTATTTATTTAAAAATATGTATTGAATACTTATGCATCCTGGCTGGGGAAAAAAGGTAAAAAAAGGGAGGGCATGGTCCCCCTCCTCAATCAGATACATTACAGTCTGGCAAAACGAACAAACGTACTGAGTACGAGTCTGGTGCCAGGTTCTGAGGCAGCAAAGCACACTGCCCTTGAAGAGCTCGCTGTCTGCTAAGGGAGGCGGCTCTCTGGGCACACGCAGTGTGGGGAGTGAGGTACGCATAGGAGTGAGGTGGCAGCTATGCTGAGCCTGGACAGTGCGTAAGATTGGACATGGTGACCGGGGAACACTTCCTGTGAGAGGACAGCACACAGGGACGCATGGAGACAACAGAAATTCTGGTTGAATGTTACAAAAGCATGTGTGACGGGCTAGAGAAGCAGCCTGGAGCCAGGTTCTAAATTAAGGCTTTGAATAACATTTAATAGCTTGGGCTCAACATTGTAGATAACAGGAAGCCCCCTTGAGATTCTTGAGCAGAGGAGTGCTATTAGCAGACTTGTGATTTAGAAAGATTCCTTCAGAGCAACGACCAGGGTGAGGAGGAGGAGGCTGGCTGGGAGGCCATTTAGGAGGTAATTGTAGCTGTCCAGCTGAGAGATAATTAAGGTCTTAAGCAGGACGGTAGATATGAAAGTGAAACCAAGAAGATATATATCAGGGACATTACAGAGTCAGAACCACCGAGACATGGCAACTTGCCTGAACCAGATAAGAAAAAAGCGAAGAGACAATGATGAATGAAAGGCTCCTTCCCTAAATTCCTAGGAGAACTGCAGCGTCAACTAATACGGAGAGGAAAAAAGGGACAAGAACAAATAAGTTTTAGACGTGCTAAATACTTTCCGAGTATTTTCAAAATATGTTTAAAATTTGTTGCCTATTTTAGATGCTGGTAATGCAGTTAGGTGGGAAAGTCTAGCAGGCAGCTGGAAATCTGGACCTGGACTCAGCAGAGGTTCAAACTACAAGACACGTACTTGGGAGAAACCCACAGAACAGAACCAGATGAAGCCACGAGAAGGGAAACTAGAGAGAGGGGAGAGCTCTGTGGCGCCTGGGATTCGGAGACCTGCCGGAGGAGACGGGGGCAGGCAGGGGCAGATGCTCACGCGCCCCCCCACCCCTTCAATCAGAGACTCCGTCACAAACAGAGAACAGAGACCCGCTGGTGCCAGCTTGTGTATTCGAGGTCAAAAGAGAATTGTTTTCAGGGGAAATGAGCTCTCAGAGGAATCGGCTGAAGGAGCTAAGGGAAGTTTTCGGGTAGGAGGTGGTCAATTATAGCGCCACATGCTAAAGGAGAGTGAGGATTACAGATAGGTGACTGACGCTGCCAATTTCAAGGTCATCGGGGACCTTTGAGAGAAAACCGGACAAAGGGGTCAGAGGTGACCTGTGGTGGCTCAGTGGATAAGGCGTCAATCTGGAAACACTGAGGTTGCCGGTTCAAAACCCTGGGCTTGCCTGGTCAAGGCACAAATGGGAGTTGATGCTTCCAGCTCCTCCCCCCTTCTCTCTCTCTCTCCCTCTCTCTCCTCTCTAAAAAAATGAATAAAAATAAAAAAATAAAAAAAAAGTGGTCAGAGGTGAAGTCAGACTGTAAATGTAAGAGGTTGGGGGAGGACTGAGGGCAGCAAGGGTGTGTTACTCCAAAAGAAATAAGGCAATACAAGGACCACAAGGGCTGGGGGGGAGGGCAGGCAAAAAAAAAAAAAAAAAGAACAAAAGACCATGCAGTAGGCCAAGGCAGGAAGGACCACGAGACACACTGAGGGCTAGGGAGCAGACAGGTCAATGGGAGCCCGGGCCCAGAGCGGAGGCACAGGGGTTCAGGAGGAGGGAGGTCCTGACACTGCAGTGATCCCATCTCACTGATACACAAATCAAGGCACCAGGAGGTTCAGTGACTCGCCCAAGGTCTCACTGACTCAAGGACTTCTGCTTTTTGCACTTACACTTTCTGTTTCTAGGAATGAAGAATAAGGCATACAATACAAAGAGGCTATACTAAAGGTGTGAAGACTTAAAAAACAACCACAAAATCAGGACACAATGTACAGTAGTTAGAATGTGTCCACATAAACTAGGCAGGCAGGAAGAAAGTCCCCAGGGCCACATGCCCATGCTTGTGATACAAACTGAGGGTCATCTGCCTCAATCCTAAAGAACATTTGTAACGAGGTAAAAAATTTAGCTCCCTCTCTGCCAATTTCTCTTTCAAATTGAAATTTTTGAAATTAAGATTCATTCAGGGTCTACCATGGACCATGAAGAAATCAGAACTCTGCTACAGCAGAAGAAATGAAAAGGAATTCCTTTGTGAATTCTTCAAATTCATACGAATGAGGGTGAATGAGTAACTGGTGCGAACCCAACGTTCTATACCTAAGCATGCATCCTCCTCTAGCACTAGGCAGGAAAAGTATCAGGGCAAGGAGCAAAAGAATAAAAGAAATTAAGTGGTTTTCTTGTCTACTCTCCATCTAAATGAAAAATGTGAGAAGTAGAAAGTGTCTCCTCCCTCCTATGCATCTGTCAGCACATTTCCAGGAGGGCCGGCCACAGCCTGGGCACTGGCTGGCTGGGGAACAGAGACTGATGGAGCACGCGTGTTGGCGTTGGAGCCCTCGCCTGGGTGGTCTGCTGTTATCCCTTTGATTAAAGTCCCAGGCTGGAAGAGCTGGAGCAGCTCCTAATGATAGCTGGGTCCTGAAATCTCACGCTCGCCCGCACAGAGAGGGCCACTGCTCCCTGCCTCCCACCCCTCACCGCAGAGCTGGGCTAACTCGCCACATTCCTCCGTTCACTAAAAGCAGTGACCACAAAGGGCTGCGTCTGTGCGGGGGCTGCCTTGGTAAAGAACACCTCTGCCAGCCCCGAGCGGGGCAGAGATGGTGACGCCTCGCACAGAGGTAGCTCCAGCACCCCGTCAACTACCACAGGTGAAGGATGCTTGTGGAAAACCCTGCTTGCAAGTTTGAAAGCTACTGACTCGCAGAGGCTCCCATCCCTCCAGAGTAAGCAGCCTCTCCCACAACAGGGGAAAAGCCTGAACTTGATCTGCCCGAGCTCAGACCCGTAAGGCGTTTGCTGAACAGCCATGCATTAAGCACATGTATCTCTTCTATTTCAAGCAGACTTGTGCTGCACAGATATTTCTCAAGTGGACACTGTGGCTAGTTCCTGCGGTCAGGAAGTTTGATATTCTTATGTGTTCTAGGCTCTAAATAAAGTCTGATCATAGCAGAAGTAGTAAAAATAATGACAAGGTAAATGAGGTTTTTAGCTATACAAATTCATAGAATCTAGCCTCTAATGTAAATTCTAGATAACAAAGTTTTATTTATCAAATTTTGGGGTTGTCAGAGTACTTGGCCGGTTACTGTCCCTCTGCATCTTCACCAGTGAGCAGGGCGAACAAAAGGTGACACGGCCTCTTCCTCTGAGCCCGCCTCCTCCCAGCTCCCCGAGAACCAGCTCGCGGTCTCTGAGATGGAGAGTGAGATCCTGCCAGGGCATCCGGAGCTCATCGTGAGTCAGCCCTTCTCTTCTCGTCCAGCTTCAATCCGACCTGTCCCCTGGGCGCTCCCTCCCTGTCCTCCAACACCACGACCGGTGTGAGCTAGCTCATGCTGAGGACTCTGTCTTCTCTCACCCCAGAGCTCAGTGCCCAAGTCTAGAACACTGGGAAGAGCTTAGTAAAATTTTTTTGAATAAATACATTTAAAAAAACACACCTGAATACAAAATTTTTATGGAGATTGCCACTAAAAACGTTAATGGGCTAAGTAGTTGAAATGGTGGACAAAATAAAATAATTTTCCAGAAATACCATTCCTATTTTTAGTATCTTCCAAAACAGCAAAATTTAAAATCAGTTTTCCCTATTTAATAGAAGGCTTCTTAATATGTTGCTCAAAAAAGCAATGTAAAGATACATCAGTTTGTGTGATATAATTAAAGCAATGTTCAGAGAAAAATTCATAGCTTTAAATTAATTTTTCAAAAACAAGAATAAAAATAAATTAAGCACCCAACTCAAGAAACTGGAAGGAAATAACAAAATAAAGCTAAGGCTGGCTGGTTGGCTCAGCATTAGAACATCAGCCCGGTGTGTGGAAGTCCCAGGTTCGATTCCCGGCCAGGGCACACAGGAGAAGCTCCCATCTGCTTCTCCACCCTTCCCCCTCTCCTTTCTCTCTATCTTTCTCTTCCCCTCCTACAGCCAAGGCTCCATTGGAGCAAAGTTGGCCCAGGCGCTGAGGTGCTAGAATGGCTCCAGTTGCAACTGAGCAACGCCCCAGATGGACAGAGCATCACCTCCTGGTGGGCATGCCAGGTAAATACTGGTCAGGCACATGCAGGAGTCTGTCTATCTCCCCTCCTCGCACTTAAAAAAAGAAAAAAGAAAGAAAGAAGTTCTGGCTGGATAGCTCAGCTGGTTAGAGTGTCATCCCAACATGCTGAGGTTGCAGGTTCATTCCCCAGTCGTCAGGGCACATACAAGAATCAACCAATGATGGCATGAAGGAGTGGAATAACAGATCAATGTTTCTATCTCTTTCTCTCCCTTCTTCTCTAAAAATCAATAAATAAAAATAATAAAAAAATAAAAAGAAAGAAAGAATCTCCAGTAAGAGGAAATCAAAAGCATTTAAAGTGAGTACCAGATACAAGGTTGTTGCTGACGAGCCTAAGTTTAAACTTTGATGCCCTCAGTCCAGAGAGAAGAGCAGAGCTCCCACCAGTTGCTGTTTGGACCCCCAGCTCTCACCAGAGAGCCACGGACACTGTTTCACTTGCCTCAGTGAGTAAGAAACTAACTCAGTAAGAAACTTTCTTCCAAACACAGCTAGTAAACAAATGTACCAAAGTCTATTTTAGCCACTATAACATGTTATTAATTATCAGAAAGAAAAAATAAAAGGCCAGTTCTTTCAAAGTCCAAACTAAGGAATTACTAGCTCTGAGGGGAAGGGATGGAATAACATGTAATCGAGCTTTGCAACAACCAAGCTCATTTTGGTAACATTTTAACCCAAAACTTACTTTTTCAAATCAAATTAGAAATACTGTATTTTATTATTGAAAGCCTTTTGTGGCCAAAATAACATTATTTTCGAGTGTATGGCATTAAAACTTTACAAAGAGGTTTTGCATACCATTGTCATGGTGCTATTGTATTTTCCCCCAAAACAAATAGAGGCCCTCAGGTTGAGAGAGGTTGAGTGACTTTTCCAAAATCACAGAGCTAGTTCCAGATAGAAGGCAGGTCTTCAGATGGCTAATTCTGCGTTCTTCCTGCCACTGCACCTGCCAGTATATATCCCAGCACCTCCGCCAGCATCGTTCTAAGCACTAGTCACCCTATTGCCATGACTAAATGTTAAGACTGACATCTAATGGCAGGTTCAGATCTGAACAAAGAGGCATCTGATGGACTTCTACTGAAATTCTTCTTAGATGAGAAAGACTGATGGGAGATGACTTTCCAATTAGGATACAATCACCATGATATCACAAGATCAGGATCCTGTCATTTTACAAGGTTTGAAATCCACCAAATGACAGGAGCTGAAAATATGTAAATACCGATATTGGCTGTTTTTTACTTTGCAAAGAAAAAATGTTAGTCTTGGTGCTTCTAGCTGCTCATTTATAAACTGGAGACATGCTCCAGTCAATGGCCCAGTGAAAACAAGTGCAGCAGGTCACTGGCCCCTTTCTCCGTTCCTCAAAGCCACTTCCCATTTCAAAATTCCTTCCCACTGTGCTGTGGTCAGGATACTCGGTCCCCCTTCCCATCATCCTATCACAAACAGGTAACTATCCAACTCCTTCAATTCTCAACACCGCCTTTCCGAGATTCTTTGCTTCCCGACTGACACTAGGCTTCCTCACCTACTCCCTTCACATGATCAGAAACAGAAAATTAATTACATCCCCCCACACTGAGGTGGGGCTGAAAAGCTAATGCGCACCTTTAATTTTGGTCCTAAATTTCATACAGAGAAGTAGGGTGCCACCAGAGAGCAGTGTGCTCCCTACACTGAATTCGTGCTTCAAGTAATTTTCAGCTCCACTTTTTTCTATGCTTGATATCATTATAGAGTTGCTGCCGCCTTTTAAGGAATTTGACACAATAGAGATACAGCAAACTATAACTGTAGAGTTAAGTTATGACCACTTCTTTGGAGAACTTTGATGCCATTTTGCTTTAAGGAGACAATATGGTTTCTACTTTCAGTGATATATCATGGCGATAATCAGCGAGGAAGGCAAAAGGAACCCAAAGTTCTTGAAAGTTTCATCTAACCTCATTGTGTCATAAGTTTGTTATTACCCACCAAAATTATTTTTTTTTAATTTTTTATTTATTCATTTTAGACAGGAGAGGGGGGGGGGAGAGAGAGAGAGAGAGAGAGAGAGAGAGAGAGAAGGGGGGAGGAGCTGGAAGCATCAACTCCCATATGTGCCTTGACCAGGCAAGCCCAGGGTTTCGAACCGGCGACCTCAACATATCCAGGTCGACACTTTACCCACTGCGCCACCACAGGTCAGGCTACCCACCAAAATTAAAAGGCAGATACCAAAATAAATCCTGGTATCTATTTCCAGCCAGCCAGCCAGCTTGGCAGATGGTACTGACTAGATCATTTCTTTCAGCCTCAGTTTTCCCCATCTATGAAATGGCGAGAATGACATGTATTGAATAAGGGTACACTGAAATACTTCATTAGTCAGAACCTATTAAACATCCTGAGATCATGAGATGAAAGACAGTACCAAAAAAAAAAAAAAAGTAAAGTAAAAGGTAATATTATGTCATTCTGGTAAAAAGCTTTTTAAGACTAGAATTCACTAGAAAATTTTACCAAAGAATGAAGTTATTTTTAAAGATCCTTTAAGAGTACATTTACACCTAAATAATCAATACTGTTTATCCATGAAATAAGTATATCAGTCAGCAGCAGACTTAACTTTGGAATACCTGTAACATCATTTTCTTTAAAGTTGAAGAAGAACAATTTCATTCTTTAGCTTAAAACCAGCTAATACTCATTCAACAGTATATGCTAATTAGTCAAGACAGGGAAGGAGGACAGAGCACCCTGCTGCTAATCCTGCTGGGGCCCAAGGAGCCCTCCGTGCATACCTGCTGGGTGAGGAGGCTGATGTGCGTGGAGGGAGAATACTGCCTTGCTGCCTGCTTCTCAGCTAGCCGCTGAAGTTCAGCTGTAACCATACTTTGGTTGTGCCGTCTGCTGTACGAAGAAATGTCTTCTCCCTCCTTTTGCATTTTGGCTACTCCTGAATGCTGCTTGTTTGGAAGACCTAAACCTGCTAATAAACAAACAAACAAATAAATATTATTTTCTCATGTTAAAAAAAAAAAAGGCCCTGAAAAGTTTAGGATGATCATAGAGAAATCTCAGATTACTCTATTCAATCCTAGGAATCTCTGACAACATAAGTAGCAATAAAACTATCTTCCAATGCTCACAAAAATAAAAAGAAATCCTTACCATCCCTAAAAACTCTTCCTATTGCCAAACTCTTACATGCATTTATTAATGTGGTTTTTTTTTTTTGTATTTTTCTGAAGCTGGAAACGGGGAGAGACAGTCAGACAGACTCCCGCATGCGCCCGACCGGGATCCACCCGGTGCGCCCACCAGGGGGCAACGCTCTGCCCACCAGGGGGCAATGCTCTGCGCCTCCGGGGCGTCGCTCTGTTGCGACCAGAGCCACTCTAGCGCCTGGGGCAGAGGTCAAGGAGCCATCCCCAGCGCCCGGGCCATCTTTGCTCCAATGGAGCCTCACTGCGGGAGGGGGAGAGAGAGACAGAAAGGAAGGAGAAGGGGAGGGGTGGAGAAGCAGATGGGCGCTTCTCCTATGTACCCTGGCTGGGAATCGAACCCGGGACCCCTGCACGCCAGGCCGACGCTCTACCACTGAGCAAACCGGCCAGGGCCACTTTTTTTTTTTTTTTAACAGAGACAGAGAGTCAGTCAGAGAGAGGGATAGACAGGGACAGACAGACAGGAACGGAGAGATGAGAAGCATCAATCATTAGTTTTTCGTTGCGTATTGCGACACCTTAGTTGTTCATTGATTGCTTTCTCATATGTGCCTTGACTGTGGGCCTTCAGCAGACCGAGTAACCCCTTGCTCGAGCCAGTGACCTTGGGTCCAAGCTGGTGAGCTTTTGCTCAAACCAGATGAGCCCGTGCTCAAGCTGGTGACCTCGGGGTCTCGAAACTGGGTCGTCGGCATCCCAGTCCGACGCTCTATCCACTGCGCTACCGCCTGGTCAGGCTGTGTTTTTGCTTTCTATGATAGCTTCACAAAAAAAAAGTTTTCATCTTGTGTAGTTGAAAAATAACCAATCCTAGAATTTACTAATCCTGAACAAAAGGCAGTCCTGAAATTGACGGTAATTCCTGACTTTCTTGTGTGGCTGTCCGTCGTCTAAGTAGCCGCTGGCCACTTATCCACAGTCCTAGGAAAGCTCTGAAATCAGAGTTCTATTATTTTTGAGCACTGAAATCCTGGCAAAATAAAAAAAAATTTTTTTTTTGTATTTTTCTGAAGTTGGAAACGGGGAGGCAGTCAGACAGACTCCTGCATGTGCCCGACCGGGATCTACCTGGCATGCCCACCACGGGGCGATGCTCTGCTGCAACCAGAGCCATTCTAGCGCCTGAAGCAGAGGCCATGGAGCCATCCTCAGCGCCCAGGGCCAACTTTGCTCCAATGGAGCCTTGGCTGCGGGAGGGGAAGAGAGAGACAGAGAGGAAGGAGAGGGGGAGGGGTGGAGAAGCAGATGGGCACCTCTCCTATGTGTCTTGGCCAGGAATCAAACCCAGGACTCCTGAACGCCAGGCCAACGCTCTACTGCTGAGCCAACTGGCCAGGGCAAAGAAAAGAAATTATTTAATATAAAATCAAGGTTCATATTTTTTCTGTGCTGTCACACAGCTTATTAAAAAATTATTTTAAATCCAAGAAAACAGAAACTCTGTAAGGGGCTTCCTTTCTGTCTTATTAATGTTTCTCTAACCAGGATCATTCTGCATGCACAATTTGGTGACCTGCTTTAAATTTTTTAATTTTTTCATCATTATTCTGTGATATATACAAAATATTATTTACAAATGATATGTAAGTTATAAAGCATGAACACCTGAGAAATTTCTACCCAACTCAAGAACCACATTACCAATTAATGTGCATCAATCCATGTGTGCCTCCTGATCCCTATCTCCCTTTATCATTCATTCCCTCCCTTTTTCAAAATGTAATTTTATATTATGTATCTATGTGTCTATTTGTGTGTATACATACTTAACACTAGATAATTTTGCTTGTTTTTGAGTTCCTGGGACTTGCTTTTGTTCTTCATTACCATATTCCAAGATCTAGCCTTTCTAAGTACATTGAAATTTACTAATTTTATCTGCTGCTTGGTATTCCATTTTGCAAGTACACTACAATTTATTTTCTACTCCCTCATCAATGGATATTTTGGTTATTTCAAGCTCATTGCTATTACAGGCAGTGTGGCAGTAAACACTGTTGCATAATCTCCCGGGGTATGTGTAGAAGAACTTCTTTTGTGTACACGCCCAGGAATAGGTCATACAGTATGGTTAGGTCATACAGTGTGCTGAGTTTTCAATTTATGTGATAATATCAAAGTGGTATTTTTTACATTTGTACAAACTAAATATAAGAATTCCTGCTGATTCACATCTTCTCCAACATTAAGTTTTGTCAAACATCTTAATTCTTCCTAAAGAGGGTGTAAAATCTCATTGTAGGCTTCATTAACACTCATTTGATTAATAATGACATTAAGCATATAGGTATTATGTCATTTCTGATATCACTTAACATTTTTGTATTGGGTTGTCTTTTTCTCATTGATTTATAAAAGTTTTGCTTATGCTTTTATTTTTGCTTCTTATTATAGGATCTTAAAGATGACCTGGTACTTTATAAGTTTTTACAGAAATGTGTGGTAGAATTGGGCACTCGAAACATTTATAATTATGTTAACCAGTGTCATCCCAATAAATTCAATTAAAAATAAATACATATCTTCAAAAAAAGGGGAAGTTTTAAGTTTCACATCTAAAATTGATTTTATGCATAGTGTGAGGCAGGGATCTAACCTCGCTTTTTTCCTGTACATAGCACCGTCTATTGAGAAACCCTTCCTGTTCCACTACCGACAAAACCATCTCTGTCATATATCAAAGCTCCATGTGTGATTGTATCTAACTTTCTATTCTGTTCCACTGGTTAACTAATCTGTACCTTTGCCAATGCCATACTGTCTTAATTCTCGTATCTTTATCTTAAGTCTTATAAAGGTGCTCCTCCACCTTAGTTTTCTTCTTCAGTAGGTTCTCACTATTCTTGGCTTTTTGCCCTTCCATTATTATTTTAAAATAGGTTTGTCAAGTACAACAAAACTGTTGACTGGTTGGAATTGTACTGACAGAGGACCCACAGACTACTGACAAGTACAGTCAAAGAGATCAATTTAATCAGAACTGACACATTTATGACATTAAGTCTTCCTATCCATGCACATAGTCTATTTATTCACATATGTAATGTCTCTCAACATAGTCTCACATAATTTTCTTATAAAAGTCTTTCCTAAACTTACCCCTGGACAGCTTATAGATTTTATGCTATTGTAAATGTTTTTAAAAACACTGTTTTCTTGGTGGTGATGGTTTAACAACAATGTGAATATACAATGCCATTGAATTGTACACTTAAGATAGTTAAAATTATAGTTTGTATTATCTATATTTTACCACAATACAAAAAATTGCTTTCTAATTCCTTATAGCTAATATATTTAAGCTATGATTTTTTTTTTAACGTGCACATCAGAGAGAGGGAGAGAGAAAAGAAAGGAGAGAGATGAGAAGCATCACCTTGTAGTTGAGTCACTTTTAGCTGTTCATTGATTGCTTCTCATATGTGCCTTGATGGGGGTGGGAGCTCCAGCTGAGCCAGTGACCTTTTTCTCAAGCCAGCAACCTTGGACTTCAAGCTAGTGACCTTTGGGCTCAGGTCAACAGGCAGAATATCATGTCTATGATCCCATACTCAAGCCAACGATCCCGCCCTCAAGCCAAATAAGCTTGTGCTCAAGCTGGCAACTTCAGGGTTTTAAACCTGAGTCTTCAGCATCCCAGGTCAATGCTCAATCCACTGTGCCACCATTGGTCAGGCACAGAAAGCTATACATTTTTAATATTAATCTTATAGCCATCTACACTGCTAAAATAATTATTTCTAAAATGCATCGATTATTTTCAGTTTTCTATGTAGATAATGTATTATGTGCAAATAAACATATTTTATTCGCTCCTTTTGAATCCTTATTCTTTTCATTTCTTTTTTTTTCCTGTATTTTTCTGAAGCCGGAAACGGGGAGAGACAGTCAGACAGACTCCCGCATGCGCCCGACCGGGATCCACCCGGCACGCCCACCAGGGGGCGACGCTCTGCCCCTCTGGGGCGTCGCTCTGTTGCTACCAGAGCCACTCTAGCACCTGGGGCAGAGGCTGAGGAGCCATCCCCAGTGCCCAGGCCATCTTTGCTCCAATGGAGCCTCGGCTGTGGGAGGGGAAGAGAGAGACAGAGAGGAAGGAGAGGGGGAGGGGTGGAGAAGCAGATGGGCGCTTGTGTGCCCTGGCCGGGAATCGAACCCGGGACTTCTGCACGCCAGGCCTACGCTCTACCACTGAGCCAATCGGCCAGGGCCCTTTTCATTTCTTTATATTGTCTTATGCTGGCTCTGACCTCCAAAGAAACACTGAATGGAAGCAATGTCAGTGGGCATCCTTTTCTTGCTCTTAATGTTAGAGAAATGCTTATAACATTTTCCCATTTATACTAATACCTCTTGTAGGATTATGGAAGGCACTCTTTTTCAAATTATGCTGAGAGTTATTATCATAAATCAGCAGAGAGTTTTATCAAATTCTTTTTCTGCATCTACTAAGATGATGAATACAGTTTTTTCCCTTTAATCTGTTAATGTAACAAGTCACATTTATAAATTTTTCTTCTTCCCATAGGTTTAGAATCACTACATTTTTATTCTTTTAGTGGTTACCTTTGACATTTGCTACTGTACATTTATCTTTTTCTCTTTTTTTTTTCTCTTTTTTCTGAAGCTGGAAACGGGGAGAGACAGTCAGACAGACTCCCGCATGCACCCGACCGGGATCCACCCAGCACGCCCACCAGGGGCTACGCTCTGCCCACCAGGGGGCGATGCTCTGCCCCTCCGGGGCATATCTCTGCCGCGACCAGAGCCACTCCAGCGCCTGGGGCAGAGGCCAAGGAGCCATCCCCAGCGCCCAGGCCATCCTCGCTCCAATGGAGCCCTGGCTGCAGGAGGGGAAGAGAGAGACAAAGAGGAAGGAGGGGGTGGGGGTGGAGAAGCAAATGGACGCTTCTCCTATGTGCCCTGGCCGGGAATCGAACCCGGGTCCCCTGCATGCCAGGCCGACGCTCTACCACTGAGCCAACCGGCCAGGGCCAACTGTACATTTATCTTTAAAAAGTCTAGAGCCTGACTAGGCAGTGGCACAGTAGAGAGACTGTTGGCCTGGATGCTGAGGACCCAGGTTCAAAACCCCAAGGTCACCAGCTTGAGTCGAGCTCACCAGCTTGAGTGGGCTCACCAGCTAGAACATGGGGTTGCCCGCTTGAATGCGGGATCACAGTCATGACCCCATGGTTGCTGGCTTGAACCCAAAGATTGTAGATTTGAGCAAGGGGTCACTAGCTCGGCTGGAGCCCCCTGGTCAAGGTACATATGAGAAAGCAATCAATGAACAACTAAGGTGCTGTAACTATGAACTGATGCTTCTCATTTCTTTCCCTGTCTGTCCCTCCCTTTCTCTCACACACAATTAAAAAAAAAGAGCGAGAGAAAAGATCTAAAGTTAGTTACTAGACTTATTGTGGTGATCACTTTGTTTGTAAGGTATATAAATGTTGAATCACTATGTTGTATACCTGAAACTAACATATTATTTATGTCAACTGTAATTAAAAATCAATTTGAAAAATTAAAAGTCTTGCATCAAGTAATATCTTAATCTCACTCCCAAACTATTCATTCACCACAGAAAAATGTGACTCCCATCACTTATGGCTATTATTGTTGCTTACGATATATAAGTGTCTACTACTTTTTAAGCCACTTAGAATATGTTCTTTGACCACAGTAAAAATAAGCTAAAAGCCAACTGGAAAAAATAGTGAATACCAACTATCTGAAAACTAAACAATAAATATACTTGTGATTAATTCATGGGTAAAAGAAGAAATCACAATAGAAATTAGAAAATATTTTCAAACTGACTAGCTTCTTCTGTTCTCTATCCTTCCTTCAGAAAAATATGAAAAAGTAAGATTTAAAAAATCTTACTTTTGATAACATAGGGTATTGGAGACAGTGACCTTACTGAATTTCTCACATGAGAGAAAAAAGTTCAAATAAAAAATTATTATTACTGATTTTAGAAGATTAAATTGTAAGAATCACCCAGAATTAGCACAGACACAAATACATGCATATTTATGACTTATTAAAGTAAGTATTTAAGATCTCAGATTCAAGCTGCATATTATAATATCCATTTCATTTAAAATCAGATACAGATTTAAAAACAGATTGGCTATTTATAAAACATACCTCAGCTGTAACTCACCTTAACATGGATAACACTAAAATAGTTAAAATTTTGACCAATGTGAAGATATTCCCAGCCCTGGCTGGTTGGCTCAGCAGACAGAGCGTCAGCCTAGTGTGCAGACATCCTGGGTTTGATCCCCGGTCAGGGCACACATGAGAAGTAACCATCTGCTCTCTCTCCTTCTCACTCCCCCTCTCGTAGCCAGAGGCTAGACTGGTCTGAGCATCGGCCACAGACACTAAGGAAGGATAGCTCACTTAATTCAAGCATCAGCCCCAGATGGGGGTTGCTGGGTGGATCCCAGTCAGGGTGCATGTGGGAGTCTGTCTAGCTCCCCTCCACTCACTTTAAAAAAAAAAGAAAAACAAGTATTTCCCAGAGTTCATCAAAATTCAAAACTTTGGTTCTTTAAAAAATAAAAAGACAACCAACAGAAAGGGAGAAAATCTTTCTAAATCATGTATCTGACAAGGGACTTATAGCTAAAACATATAAAAAGACAATAAAAAGGAAAATATCCCAATTTAAAAATGAACAAAGGATTTGAATAAACATTTACCCAATGAAGATATACAGATAACCGATAAGCACATGGAAAGATGGTCGATATCATTAGTCATTAGGGAAATGCAAAAAGATAAACATAAAAATGAGATACTACTTCAAACTCACCAGGATGGGTAAAATAAAAAATACAGAACATAGTGTTAGCAAAGATGTGGAGAAACTGGAGCCTTCATACACTGCTAGTGGTAAAATGGTATAATCACTCTGGAAAAGTTTGAAGTCCCTGAAAAAGAGGAGCTATAGGCCCTGGCTGGGTTGCTCAGTTGGTTAGAGTCACCCCAGTTATACCAAGGTTGCGGGTTCAATCTCCGGCCAGGGCATATACAAGAAACAACCAATGAAAATATAAATAAATGGAATAACAAATCAATGTTTTGTTTTTTTCTCTCTCCTTTTCTCTAAAATTGGTAAATTAAAAAAAAAAAGAGGAACTATAAAGTTACCATATGACCCAGCAATTCTACTCCTAGGTTTACACCAAACAGAAATAAAAACACAGATCCACACAAAAACTTGTACTTGAATATTAATAAAAGCATTACTCATAACAGCCAAAAAGTAAAGTCAACTAATACATAGAGTGACAAAATGTGGTACATCTATCCAATGGAATATTATACAGCCATAAGACGAAATGAAGTACTGATCCATGTTACGGCATGAATGAAGCATTATAAGTGAAAGGAACCATTCATAAAAGACCACCAACTGTGTGACTCTACTTATATGAAATGTCCCGAATAGGCAAATCTATACATACAGAAAGTAGAGTCGGCAGTTGTGATGGGCTGGTGGAAGGAGGACACAGAAGTAACTGCTAATAGGTATGAGATTTCTTTTGAGATAATGAAAATGTTCTAAAATAAGGTAGTGGGTTGCAAAACTCAAAACCACTGAATTATCCACCTTGAATGAGTGATAACAGTATGTGAATTAATGTGAATAAAGATGTTAATCAATAATGGGGGGAAAACTTGAATGATAATATGGGTCTACTGTATTTAAAATTAGACATGCTATCTTACTAGTATTTAAAAATAGATACCCTGTTTGGTTATTTATTCAGGTCACAGTTGACTTTAAATACATTGAAAAATAAAATACTACTACTTTGTCTGAGGTCAGGAATAACTATCTGAATCAGAAAGAATGCAGACAGCACACTCACAGGTCTATGATTATCTACGATGGGAAATCTCTTACCTGGACTGTAAGCTCCTATTACCACAGAAGCCTTGTCTTACTCATTTCTTAATCCCCAGCATCTAAAAGTCCTATTTTATTTTGCATCAATGAATGAATGCTACCAGACCAAATTCAAGACTCTTAGCCATATCAGAACACCTTCCATTTTCCCACTCACCAGGCTTTGCTGATGAGGGACGAGACAGTTTCTGGCTATAGATTTGGGCAGCACCTTGGAAAGAGGAAAAGGGGCCAATGGTGTAACTGCCGGACCGACAGCGCGTCAGGCCGGCGGGGCTCGGTGCGCTCTGTGTCCCAGGATGTGTGGACGGAGAAGCACGGTCTGGGATGCTGCTCACTAACACTGCCGGCTGCGGAGGCACGCTGGGGATGGCCAGAGGAATCTGAGAGACTGGGGAATGGTGGCCAGGTCCTGGTGAGGGGTCAGAGGTCGTAACCATAGATGACAACTGGGTGTTGGGAATTTTCTGCAGAAGAGGAGCAGCAGGACCAGAAAAAGAAGCAGAGGGAGACCTGGTACAAATGAATTTTGCTTCTTTTTCTGCTGAAGTGGTAAATCCTATTAAAACAAAAACAAAACAAAACAAAATAATCATTTTAAGAAAAACTGACATATCACAATAAAGCATGATATAAACATTTTTAAACATCAAAATAACCTTATCATGAAACAGAAATCATGAAAATACAGACTTTAAAGGGCATTCATCATGAATATAAGAGGTTCTGCCTATGGAGACAGGCAATAGAAATAGTTTTAGTCCTTTCTTAAAGCTGGAGTTGGGACCAGCTCCATTAACCAGAGCTGGAGTTCTACAAATGTTAGGGTATCAGATAAAGTTTCTGGTAGTGACAGCTAACACCCTTCCCTCTGCTTTTCACCCTTCCAGAAAAGTGCTCAGAATTTCTAAACATTAAAGTGACAAATTCCTTGGAAGGACAACAGGTTATCAGCAGATAAAAGGAAATTCTAAGCCAAAAGGAAGAACAAAGAAAAGAAACTTCTTTGGGTTTCTCATTCTCTGGAATCATTTAGTATTTGAAGACCTTTTTTTTTTCTTTTAGGGATTTATCAGTGAGCAGCAAGTCTATGTAGTTTGAAGTCACTCACGAGACAACTTATCAGAGTGAATGTCTGTTGCCTGATGCTGTTTGGGCTGCTTTATTTTCACTTCTTCCATCGTCTCAGGGTGATCTGAAATAAAAGATATATACTGACCTTGGGCTCTCCTATTAATCAAATGTTAGGACATCACTACACATAATTTTTTTTCCAAAAGATAACACAACTTGACGGAAGGAGGGAAGCAGAGGAGGGAACGGGATAGATAAACGATGATGGACAAAGACTTGACTTGAGGGGGGTGAACACACAATAGGGTGTACAGAGATATGTTGTAGAATTGGGCACCTGAAACTTTTATAATTATGTTAGCTAGTGTCACCCTAATGAATTAAATTAGAAACAAACAAAAGTATATATAACACAACTAATAATCAACCCTACGAAACACTATTTCACCACTTTTCCCAGGATGGCCAGACCCACTACCCTGGTGAGTGGGCAACCAACCAAATGATTCCCAACTATCCCAACCTTAGCTCATGCTAACTGAACCAGGGAAAGACATTTAAACCCAGGGCAGCCATCCATGGACTGCCAACAAGCTAGGACGTGCCTGGAAAGAATATGAGTAAGGGCAGCCAGATGCCTCTGTCAAAAATTCAGACTGTAGGAATAAGAGACCAAGCTGGTCGCTGGTGCCCACTGGAGCAGAGAAGTCATAATATGTATGGAGCAGGGCAACCAGCAATAGACAGAAAGCACAGCCCCAGTATTTATTGGCATGACCCCCAGATATTACAATAGCTCTGTATCTTAAAGTAAACTCCTTGGTTTTACTTCAGTAAGCAGAGTGAGTTTACTAGATAGGCTGATCAGTTTATTCAACAACAAAATCACTAATAAACTAAACTTCTACTCTAAGAAATTAGTTTTGTTTGTTTTTTACCACAGAATTCTGAGAAAGGACAGTCAGAACTAATAATATATTTAGGGGAATAGTCGATAATCTTTCTCAAGGGTTAGGCTCATAGAAAAACGTAAGAAAGGCCCTTTCCAGATCATTTTTCAGAATGGAAGAATTAAGACACATGAATTCTCCTTTCCCATCACTACCAGCCCTGGTCATTCTGTCACACACTTGTGTGCTCATGTTTGAAATGAGTCCAGATACTATCAAATGTCATAATGTTGTTTCCTTGGTTGAGGCCTTCTGGTTGCCCCTCTGGTTCATTCCTGTCGGTATAGACAGGTATAGATCTTCTTGTATAAGGTAGTCCTTAACACATGAACCCTAGAATTTCCAAGGACCCATTTATAAAAATAGCCTAGTACACTGTGTTAGGACTTCCCCCACTACTGCCCAGGGAGAAGTTATATTCTGAATTCCAACCTAGGCCCTCACATCCTAGGTTAACACACTGTTCTCTACCCCAACCTCATTAGAAGAATTCCTCAGCCTCCCTCTTCCAACACTTCCTCCAACCTTCTTCCTGTATTTACTCATCCAACTTCATCCACTAGACAATAAATGCTGGAAAGTCAAAGACTATGACAGTTCTGGTCATTGTGTACCTACTACTATCACAATGCCTGGCACATCATAGGTGTCCAGTAAAAATGTTTAGGAGGAGTGCATGAACAGAGGGATAAACTAGCTTCAGAACTTAGATAAGTTAAAAAAGCTCAAGAAGAGGGCTGGACCCAGAAGGACTTCTAGTAATAGAATAATTCAATTATACAGTGAACTAAGTATAAATAGGCTTTCATGGACTACCCTCTGAAGCTAAATATTAACAACATCATTTGGGGGGAAAACAAAATCACATTTTAAATGGCCAATTATCCTGGCCATTTTCACACTAGACAATAGTAGCCTTAAGAGCAGGAAAAAAGTCTCCATCTTTGAATCTGGTGTTTAGCTCCTTGATAAAATTAGTTTACTGATTACCTATATCTTACAGTTACATCTAGATTTTAAATGAATCTTACATTTAAAGCACAGAGCTTTGTTCATAACAGACTATCACTGCTATTTTTTGATCATATGAAGTAACCTTGATACTTTGATCCACATCAATGCCAAAATCCCCATCACAGAGTTTGCCATCATTGAGAACTTCTACAAACATGTGTAAACATTCTGGGTTATCACAATGACTAAAGAAGGTTCACGGAATTTAGTGAATGGGGCTAAGGATATTAAACACCCCACTAGGTATGGAACAGTCCTACATGACAGAGAATTCTTCTACTCCAAATGCTAATGGTGATGAGCTAGAGGAAGGAAGAGTTAACAAAAGTGAGACAGCATCAGGAGAGGTAGGAAGACAAAGTAAGAGCACAAGTTTGTTGTTTTTTGTTTGTTTGTTTTTGCATTTTTCTGAAGCCGGAAACGGGGAGGCAGTCAGACAGACTCCCGATGCGCCCGACCAGGATCCACCTGGCATGCCCACCAGGGGGCGATGCTCTGCCCATCTGGGGCGTTGCTCTGTTGCAACCAGAGCCATTCTAGTGCCTGAGGCAGAGGCCACAGAGCCATCCTCAGCGCCTAGGCCAACTTTGCTCCAATGAAGCCTTGGCTGCGGGAGGGGAAGAGAGAGACAGAGAGGAAGGAGAGGAAGGAGAGGAGGAGGGGTGGAGAAGCAGATGGGCACTTCTCCTGTGTTCCCTGGCCAGGAATTGAACCCGGGACTCCTGCACACCAGGCCGACACTCTACCACTGAGCCAACCGGCCAGGGCCAAGAGCACAAGTTTTGAGTCAGGCAGGCAAAGGTTCAAACTCTTGTCCCACAGCACATGAAGGGCACCCTTGAGCAAGACACCCAGTATCTTTCCGCTTCTATTTTCTCATCTATAATAGCACCTACTCTGTATGATTTTTGGAAGAATAATAAAGATCACCTCCAGATAAACAAATGCTCAATAAATGTCAACTATTAATAGATCTTGAAAAACTCTGTTAATTATCATTAAAAAATATCAGATCATGTGCGTCTTCTATCTTTAGCACAAAATCAGTAATGCCTCCTTCTCACCCACCCCGACACTGTAAAATTCCACCATCTTGGGGCCTACTTGGCCTTAAGCAGCACATTATTCTTGGCTCTTCTTTGTGTATCTCATATTTCACTCATCCTTCCTCTTTTTCATTAATTAACCAGCATACTTACCACCCTTTGCCCTGCTATCAGAGTAACTGTTGCTGTTTTTAGAACTTTTTGAGTGAGTTCCCAGGAAGACACTTGTAGACTTGTTTTTATGGGTATAGAAAGTCAACACCTCCTCCAGATCTGCCTCACTGAAATGAGGAGAAAAAGTATTGTCAGAACAGGAAGCTGCTCTGGAAAATCTTTCCCCAGATTTTATTACAGAATTGGAGTAAGATGGAGAATGGGACGACGAGAAGAACTGCTGAAAACTCCCAATTCACAGATAGTGAAATACAATATAAGTAAATCTAAAACGTAAGGCCTGATAAGGCTTTATTCATTCCACAGTGAATTTTCTAGATCTGCACTGTCCAATAAAATAGCCACCAGTTATATGTAATTATTTAAATTTAAATGAGTTAAAATGAAATAAATGTAAAGATTCTTTTCCTCAGTTATACTAGCCACATTTCAGGTAATCAGTAGCTACAACATAGAAAGTTCTATTGGTTAGTCATGTTCTAGATCAGGGGTCAACAAGAATATGCTATAAAGACCACCTGCAGCCCACAGAGTCTGAAGTATTTCATACCTGGCCCTTACAGCCTGCCCACCCCACATTGGGACAACTGAAGTACACTCACCAAAGGAACCACGTGCCATTCTATGTCAGCTAAAAGGGGACCCACCAGCCTAACCACGGAAGAGTGCCCTGACCATCTATACAATGAAGGAGAATGAACTACATGTGAAATTATATGTGTGCTTCATGAATATCCACAAAATGGAAAGTACAAGGAAATAGATGAAGGCCTACCAGATTCTTCTAGTACACATCATGCATGGATTTTGTAACTATCTAGAGGAGCCTCTAATGGCTTTTTGTAATTTTTTCTAGAGTCTCACTATGTTCCAAGTAAGTAGCCTTCAAATAAGCAAAGTAGTCCTGCATTATTACAAAGAACCTATACCCCGTTTTCAGCACACACCATAATGACAACATCAAATGAATTTCAGGGTGAGTCCCAAATCTCCAAAGTAGAAAAGTGTCACAAAGTAAGTATCTCAAGTAACCACCGAAGACCTAAAGCTGAAGCTGCAAACAGGAGACTGCCTCTGTTTGTCAATGTTTTATTTGGCCCTTCACAGAATACTAAACGGGAAAGGTCAAAATACAGTGGTACCTTGAGATACGAGCAGACCAGCATACGAATTTTTTAAGATACAAGCTACGACTCGATCCATATTTTTGTCTGAGATCTGAGCAAAATTCCAAGATACGAGTTGTGATTCGGGAAGCTGCCGCCAGTTGGTGCACGGGTCCGGTATCGGCAGCACAACAGGAGCATCTCGTTCTTTCTCACGTGTTACCCGTGGAATCAAGTCGAATCTCGTGAGCTGTACTTGTTCTTGCATCATTTTTGCATTTTTTACTAACTTTTTTGTGTACTATCATGTGGCCAAAGAAAGTGAGTGTAAAGGACAGTGGTGAGAAGAAGAGAATGATGTCAATAGAAGTAAAGCAGGAAATAATAAAAAAACATGAGCGTGGTGTACGAGTGATTGAACTGGCAAGACCGTACAACCTCAATACATCTACAATTTGTACCATCTTAATACAAAAGGATGCCATCAAAAGGAACTACAATTCTGTTCCAACTAAGGACAAATATCCATGAAGAAGTGGAGAAGCTTCTACTGGTGTGGGTGAAAGAGAAAGAGCTGGCAGGAGATACAGTGATGAAGACTGTAATATGTGAAAAGGCACGTATTATTTACGGCGACTTGAAGAAGAAAGAACCATCAACCTCAAAAGAGGCAGCAGAAGATATGTTTAAGGCAGGTCACGGCTGGTTTGAAAATTTCAAGAAGAGATCTGGCATCCACTGGGTGGTGAGGCATGGTGAAGCTGCGAGTGCTGACATTAAGGCAGCTGAGGAGTACATCACACATTTTGCTATACTTATCACAAAAGAAGGCTACATCCCCCAACAAGTGTTCAACTGTGATGAAACAGGATTGTTTTGGAAAAAAATGCCCCGGAGGACTTTCATCACCGCAAAGGAGAAGAAGCTGCCAGGCCATAAACACATGAAGAACCGTCTGACCCTTGCATTGTGTGCAAATGCTAGCAGTGAAAGTAAAGCCACTGCTAGTGTATCATTCCGAAAATCCTCGAGCCTTTAAGACTCACAAGATTCTTAAAGAAAAACTGCAGGTTATGTGGCGTGCCAATGCTAGGGCATGGGTTACACAGTAGTTTTTTATTAAACGGGTAAATCTTGTCTTTGGTCCTGCAGTGAAGAAATATCTTCAAGAAAATAAACTCCTGATGAAAGCATTACTAATCCTTGAAAATGCTCCAGCTCACTCACCTGGTCTTGAAGATGACATTCTTGATGAGTTCAAATTCGTGCAAGTCCTCTACCTCCCACTCAACACGACTTCAATCTTGCAACCTATGGATCAGCAGGTCACTTCCAACTTTAAAAAGCTTTACACAAAGCACTTGTTCTGCCGCTTCTTTGAGGTGACTGAGAATACAATTCTAACCCTTTGAGAGTTTTGGAAAGATCACTACAACATCATGATATGTTTATGCATCATTGACTTGGCATAGCAAGAGGTTACAAGAAGAACCTTGAACTCGGCATGGAAAAAGTTTTGGCCTGATGTTGTTGCAGACAGGAACTTCGAAAGATTCGAACCAGAGACTGAGACAGAGGTAGAAGCGTTGGAGGAGATTGTGTCCCTCGGAAAGTCGATGGGTCTACAGGTAGATGAGGGTGACGTAAATGAGCTCATCAAGGAACATGAGGAGGAACTCTCAACTGAGGAGTTGAAGGAGCTACAGATAATGCAACATATGGAGCTTCTGCAAGAGATTAGTAGTGAGGAGGAGGTAGAGTTGGAGGAAGTGATTTCTACAAGTGAAAATAAAGACGTGCTGGCAATGTGGGAGAAGCTTTCAAATTTCACTGAAAAGAAACACCCAGAAAAAGTTTCAACTGGTTGTGCTTCAGCACTTTTTTTTTTTTTAGATTTTATTTATTTATTTTAGAGAGAGGAGACGGGGGGGGGGGTGGCAGAAGGGGGGAAGAGTAGGAAGCATCAACTCCCATATGTGCCTTGACCAGGCAAGCCCAGGGTTCCGAACCGGCGACCTCAGCATTTCCAGGTCGACGCTTTATCCACTGCGCCACCACAGGTCAGGCCGCTTCAGCACTTTTTAATGACACTTGTTTGTCATATTTCTGTAACATTTTAAAAGGCAGGCAAAAGCAAACCTCTTTGGATAGACTTTTATTCAAAGATCCTGCAAATGAAAGTGCCAAAAGTGCAGCCAAAAAGGCAAAAACAGGTGATTAAATGAAAAATATGTAATGTTAAGCTTAGGTTAAGTTTAAACTTAAGAAAGTGCATTTTTTTTACAATTAAGTTTTTGGTTTTTTTTTTCTGTATTTTTCTGAAGCCGGAAACGGGGAGACAGTCAGACAGACTCCCGCGTGCGCCCGACCAGGATCCACCCGGCACGCCCACCAGGGGGCGACGCTCTGCCCACCAGGGGGCGATGCTCTGCCCCTCTGGGGCGTCGCTCTGTCGCGACCAGAGCCACTCTAGCGCCTGGGGCAGAGGCCAAGGAGCCATCCCCAGCGCCCGGGCCATCTTTGCTCCAGTGGAGCCTCAGCTGTGGGAGGGGAAGAGAGAGACAGAGAGGAAGGAGAGGGGGAGGGGTGGAGAAGCAGATGGGCGCTTCTCCTGTGTGCCCTGGCCGGGAATTGAACCCGGGACTTCTGCACGCCAGGCCAACGCTCTACCACTGAGCCAACCAGCCAGGGCCTACAATTAAGTTTTTGTGGTTTCATTTTAAGTACAGAGAGTGCAGTTTTAGTTTTGTTTAAAGAAAATGCAGTTTTAGTTTACATTTAGTGTTAAGAAAGTGCAGTTTTAGGCCCTGGCCGGTTGGCTCAGAGGTGGAGCATCGGCCTGGCGTGCGGGGGACCCGGGTTCGATTCCCGGCCAGGGCACATAGGAGAGGCGCCCATTTGCTTCTCCACCCGCCCCCTTCCTCTCTGTCTCTCTCTTCCCTTCCCACAGCCGAGGCTCCATTGGAGCAACGATGGCCCGGGCGCTAGGGATGGCTCCTTGGCCTCTGCCCCAGGCGCTGGAGTGGCTCTGGCCGCGGCAGAGCGACGCCCCGAGGGGCGGAGCTTCGCCCCTGGTGGGCGTGCCGGGTGGATCCCGGTGGGGCGCATGCGGGAGTCTGACTGTCTCTCCCCGTTTCCAGCTTCAGAAAAATACAAAAAAAAAAAAAAGTGCAGTTTTAGTTTACATGTCTACAGTGCCTGCATCCTTTCCTCCCTCTCTCCTCCTCCACCATTCACCTCCGTTAGCCGTACTCGTCTGTCTCCAAGGTAAGAATACAGTACTAAATAACACTTTTTCTTTTATTTCATAAATTTGTTATGCATTGGTAAAGTATACATGTGTGTTTCTTAATTAAAAACGTGTCTTTTTTCATAATTTAGGATGGTTTGGGGATGTTTCACAGGGCTGGAACGAATTAAATCTATTTCAGTTATTTAAAATGGGAGAAATTTGTTTGATATACAAGTTGACTGACTTACAAGCTTGTTACAGAATGAATTAAACTCGTATCTCAAGGCACCACTGTACAAACTGCTTTATGCCTCCTGTCTTACTCTCTGCCCGCTTCACCATCCACGTTTCCCTGCCTGACCCTGCAGGTGTGTGAGGTTACCAACTCTGACAAGGGTATCCACATACCACCCGAATGTAATAAAGGAAGGGATACTATCGTCTATTTACAACAATCAACATTTAATACACACTCAGTAGTAAATTCAATCTCCAATCTATATCCAAGTCGATAGTACATATAATTCATTTTTAGTCTCAGATTAGGCCTGGTAGGGAAATACACATGACTTTTTAAAAAGTTTTTTTTCTTCTTTTTTATATTTTAGTTATTTTTAAGATTCCTAGGAGCAATTTGAAATTAATCCTTTTATTTTAAAAGAATCGTTTTCTGAACATAACCTAGTTTTTTTATTTTCTAGTTTTCTGATGTTGGTGTGAGGAACTGTTTCTTGCTTTGTTTCTATACCTGCCTTATCGATCATATTACTTAAGACCCAAGAATGTCAACAAAATGACTACATTTAATTATGAACTCCTAAAAAATGATGTGCCTGCTGTGTGTTAAGCAATGACACTGAGGCTGTGGTGGGGCTACAGGCATCAGACACGGATCACACTGTTTCGGTGACTGGTAATCTCCCACTGACTGGACTTGAACAAATCAACCAAAAGGTGGTTTTTCTACTGCTTTTCTTCCCACTGTGACTTTAATCATTGAAGATTAATTAATGGGGCTACACGAATGTTTTATCTTTTATTTTAGTGGTTTTATGTATGTCTGTTTTAGACAAAGGCTTTTAAGCATGAATTATACACGATTTAAAATTAAATACCTTTGTTCCCTCTTCCATCAGAAACACACTGTGAATGGCCTGATTTATATTAAGATAGAAAGCCAAAAGCTGAAATTTCAATCCCTAAAGGCTAAACCTTAAGCATGAAGGACTTGTTCTATTTTATATCAATTAGGCGTAACCCTCAGTGCTGAGGAATTGCCAATTCCTCAACCCACTCAGCGTAGGCAAAATTTGGTCATCTCTCTACATCAGTAGGCCAGGGGTAAATTCAGATCCAGTAAACACTAGAAGCCTCTAACTCAACTTTCCAAAGGGCTCTCTCCGCACTTTGAGTGATGTATACTTTGAAGGCTGTCTAGAAATACAGCCCAGATACCCAGCAGCAGTGTTGTGATAACTGAAACCATGACAACAGCAACATAATTGGCTGAGATAGGGAGAGGACAAGCCTAAGAAACGTTTGTGTTTTTTTTCTTCTAAGAGTAATTTTACTCACATCCCTATGTTAGAAACAAGGAAATACTGGGAATTCAATGGGGAAGTATGGAACACAGAATAAGATAGTTTTTATTCTTCAAAAATGTCTTCTACCTTGCTTTTCTGATGAACTCCCGAAAACTTTCTGCATTCACCCCATCTTCCTCTTCTTCCTCAAGTTTCTTCTTCGATTTCTTTTCAGCCATTTGTTCTGTTTCCTACCCAGTGCCCAACCCCCACAGAAAAACAACAAGATAAAACTGTCTCCTGATAAATGCACATTCATCAACTGGTTTCACAGCTTGGGTTAATCTGTCTTTATAGTCAAGATACTTCATTCCTCCATGTCCTCTGGCCACCTATAAATTTGATATATTACTTTCTGCCATTATTTCATGAAACACTGTGAAATTTCCAAATAAAAGTTGCAGAATAAATGTAAATTTTTATCATGTGTTTACTTTCTACTCACTTGGCCCTGAGAAAAGGGATATTTAGAGTACTTTTGCAAGGTCTGTGGTCACACTGGGAGCTTTAACAATATGACAACAGAGAATGCATTTTGTTACAATTAAGGAGAAGAAAGATAGGTTTTCAAAGATACTCCTCTACCAGCACCCAAACTGAATAAATTCTTCACTTATAAAAGACATATCAAAATTCTCAACAGATCTGGAATAAATCATGTCTATAGATTGGGTTGTGTTAATATTGTACCGATAACCATTCCATGCATCTTTTAAAAAGCCATTTAAAATTTCAGGCCTCAGCTTTCCCTTCTGCAAAATGACCATACATTTTATAAACAGTAAAAGATATTTCTAGCTTTGGCCAGTTAGCTCAATCAGTTAGACCAGTGGTCCCCAACCTTTTTTGGGCCACGGACCGGTTTAATGTCAGAAAATATTTTCACGACTGGCCTTTAGGGTGAGACAGATAAATGTATCACGTGACCGAGACAAGCGTCAAGAGTGAGTCTTAGACGGATGTAACAGAGGGTCATTTTTAAAAAATAAAACATTGTTCAGACTTAAATATAAATAAAACGGAAATAATGTAAGTTATTTATTCTTTCTCTGTGGACCGGTACCAAATGGCCCACGACTGGTACCAGTCCATGGCCCGGGGATTGGGGACCACTGTCTTAGACGAATGTAACAGAGGGAATCTGGTCATTATTTTAAAAATAAAACATCGTTCAGACTTAAATATAAATAAAACGAAAATAATGTAAATTATTTATTCTTTCTCTGCGGACCGGTACCAAATGGCCCACAGACTGGTACCAGTCCGCAGCCCGGGGGTTGGGGACCACTGGGTTAGAGCATAGTCCCGAAACACCAAGGTGGTGGGTTCAATCCCCAATCAGAGCACATAGGGGAAGCAACCAGTGAATGCACAGCTAAGTGGAACAACAAATGACTGCTTCTCTCTCTCTCTCAAATCAATCAAGTAAAAAAAAAAAAAAAGAATTTCTAAAGCATTCTGAAACCCTAGGATAAAAGATGCTTTGCAAAATATTATAACCAAGTAGCATATTCCCTGGGCTTCACTGTAAAGTGATGTCACTAGTTAAAATGTTCTAGAGAACAAAGTATATATAACTCTCTTGGGCAAGGAGATTATCATTATATTAAATCCACACTTTAGTTCTCAGATAGTTAATTCGCCACTGTCTACAGGCAAAATCATGACAGTGCACATTCCCAGAGCCCAGGAGTCGCCTCAGGTACAGTAGCCCAGACAGAATGTGCCTTCTGATAAGAGTTCACTATGGCCACTGGGGCCTTCAGCAGTACTATGTAAGTAGCTTTTCAGCCGGTTGGGTTAAGGAATGAGGTCCTGCTCCCTACAACAGTCACACACAGGGGATAATGATGCTAGATAAGAATGAAGGACCTCTCCACCCAGTGGGACAGAGGCTTCTAGCCCGTTTCTGACAGTGTGTGGCAATCTAAAGCAAAAATCAACAGATAAACCACCTACCTTGTTGTACACAGTGATGAAGTCACCCAGTTGGTGGGCCAGGATTTTTTTGCGTTCCAGAAATGCCAATCGTCGACTGGGTAACACCATCCTCAGTGAGTGTTGGAGGTTACTGGATGCCCGCTTGAGGAAACGAACCACTAGCTCCTATCAGTTAAGAGTCATTGGGGAAAAAAAGCAGGGATTGTGCTAAGCAACAGAAGACAAGCTATCAAGGGATTACACAACTGAGAGGTGAGAAGAAGAAAACTACATTTCAACAAGTAAGATCCAGAACAAAAAGAAGGAGGAAGGACACAGAAAGACATAACAAACCAACAGAAATGCATTCTCTTCCCTCCATAAGCTGGCAATCAGAAAATCAAAATCAATAACTGTATAATAAAGCAACAGCTATAAAACTGTCATAATTCATGTATAAAAAGTACTATTCAAATTGCAGAATTCAGTTCTAATAGGGTTATTAGGGAAAGCAGCATTCAAAGATAAGTTGTGGAAATGAAAACCATGGGAGCAGATGAAATATCAAAGGTGAAAAGGGAGAGAAAGAATCAGAAAATTGTCATGCTTAGAGATATAGGAAGGAAGAATCAGAAAAACAAAACAAAAACCAACAAAACACACACACACACACACACACACACACACACACACACACACACCCGCCATGGCAGGAACATCAGAAATGAAGAAAGAAACCCAAGAGAAAACAATGTCATGGAAGTTAGGGGAGGAAAGGGTCCCACGTCCAAAGCTTCTTCCCAAGACTGAAGCCAGCAAGGACCATGACCAAGACAAGGCCCTTGGTCAGGCCAGCATCTGAGACAATTTTAAGAGAATACTTTCCATAGAAAAAAGGGAATAGAAGGAAGCAGTTAAGAAATGCGTGGATAGTGAAGAATATAGGTGAAGAGTAGAAACTACTGATTTAAAAAGTTTAGTGATAAAGGGAAAGAAAGAACTGCCACTATGAGTCAAAGATGATATTTTTGTCTTTCCCAAGGAAAAGAAAGCCTTTAGAATTAGGAGTTGGCAGGCAGGGCACAGTGGAAGGTCATTAAGGGAAGAAGAATGCACCTTACTTGAGGACAAAGGATTTTGAAATCTGAATACACACCAATCAGATCATTCATAACATCACAAATGCTTCAAAGAAAGATTTTGCAAGGCCACAGGCCAAACACAATGAAATTGCCTTAAGATGACAGATGTTGGGACCGTATATTTGATGTGCCTTCTGTGAGTTATGTATTAAAGTCTCTAACCCTAACCTGGACCAGAGAGGCAATTCTACACCTACCTTCCTCATAAACAAGACCACTGCCACAATCCTCAGGGAATGGGTTAGGGTTTGCTCTCTAGATATATTTTCAAAAATAAATGCACAGAACTGGTATTAAAGTTTTGCAGTGATGATCCTAAATATTCTTGTGTGAATTCTGAGCCAACAGTTGCGTGGTTATTCTCTGCTGAGCTATTTTTTTCTTCTTGAATTTGATTTCGGTTCATTGTCCTTTTGTGCCAATTTGCTTCAGTATAAAGAAATAGTCTCATAACCAGAGGGTTGGATTTCATAGTTCTACTCCACTCTCTTTACTATAGGGTGGTTTAAGCTGTTATATTAAAACATTATTTTTTCACAGTGGAGCAGACAAACTGACTCTCAAAAAGGCAGTTTCAATTTTCCACTTGGAAAGAGCAGAGCTAACATTTTCCACTGAGGGCTGAAGGATTATTCACAACACGCAAGTTTTTATCTCTGCGTTGTACAGGCTACTTTAAATTCACAAGTTGTTTTCTGGGATCGCCATCATGCTTTTATAATAAGCCTGGCATATTGTAAGGCTCTTAAATGGGAAGAGCTGGAAATGATAGCATGAACACCACTGAGCTCGACAAAGCATGCAGCTTCCTCAGGCTTAAGGGCCCCTCTCTTACTTTGGTGACAGACCCCTGGGGTTAAAAAGGCTAGAGAAGGGCTGCGACTTCTTCCATCAACACTGGCTTTACCAAAGAAACTGAAGTTCCTTGTCACTCTTATCTAAAAAGGAAAACCTCGCTAGAATATCAAATTCTAGGCATGTTCAAATGACTGATAAATATAAAATTATTATACAAGTTTGTTTCCAGTAGTCTCAGAATTTTATCAAGTTACAACTAGTAAAAAGAAAATGTTAAAATGGAGGATGTTACATAGAGAGCCTATGATAATGTGCTGAATTTCAAGAACTAACTCAACACCTCAGCCCAGAAAAATAAATGCCTTAGGACTCCTGGGAACAATAGGAGAGCAAATACTGTACAATTATAACATCTGAGTTTGTGTTCCATTTCACCACACACAAGCTGTGGGGCAACAGTCAAGTTACCTCCCTTCTCTAGGCCTTGGTTTTCTCTTCTGTAAAACAGGGATGACAATGCCCCCCTCCAAGAGTTAATAAAACATAAATTTGCTTCTGAAAGGATTCTAACTGGTATTCTTTCAAGGGATCTGTAAGCACCAGACAGCTAATGAACAATCAGTTTCCATTTTCGGAACAGACACGCGGTGTGATGAACACGGCTCCAGAACGTTTACTTCATGTTAAAGTAAGAGAAATCTATAATATAAGCTAAGCCATGAAATAATTTCTTTACCAGAAGAATGCATTGCTTTTTACCCTAACAGAAAGGCGGGGGGGGAGAAGGGAAAGTAAAAGGTTCCAATGAGCAGAGCCTCACCATCTGTTCGTCTTCTTTGGCAGCCCAGCTGGCACCGCACGTCTGACCTGCGCTGTCTTTCATCATGCGGATTTGAACATGCTGGAGATAGGCAGAGAATGCTATTCGGGCCTGCACTTTGCTACAGAAATCCAAAACAACATACCGTTACGAGACAGAAGGGCAAGCCTCCCAAACGGGCACTTGCCCCTCTCAAAGTGGCCTCTGAGGATCCTTCTATTAGGACGGCTGAGAAAAATAAAGCCTATAAACCAGAGAGTAACTGAATAAAGATTCCTCCTCAACAATAAGTGAGATTGTTTTATTTTCATTAAGAAAAGTCAAGAGATTTTTCTCATTACTACCATGGGGGTGGGGGTGGGGTCAAACAAGAATAGAAAATGAGGTTTCCTACCCTTATATATCTCTTTGAACTTTTAAAACAACTTTCTTGGAGAAATGGACAGAAAAGTATTTAATCTTCACAGAGCCTTTGTGTTAATGTAGACACGTTTCTCTGCCCTGGAGGCGCGTAAGAACGTACTTATCAGTTAGTGCAGTAGAACGGCTTTTGCTATGGAAACTAATATTTCTGATGTGCAAAAGCCTCCAAAGCAGGAAACAGATAAATCCTACAAAGGAACTTTTGAGACCAAATTTTAAGGTCATGCTTTTCTCAACTACAAGTCGGGAGTGGCTGAAGCCCAGAACAAATGAGCGAGGTCCAACAGAGTTTGGCACGGACAGGCTAAGACAAGCCCAGATGTTCAGTGGGAAAAGAAATCCTCACATACAGTAAAAAGCACCTCAGCGACATCAGTGAAGAACCCACCTGACTTCTGACTGGAGGTCTAGGTAGGAAACAAGGACATCTGATAAGTGACAGTTTGCAAGACAGAAGTCCCCAAGAGACACTGAACGGTTTTTCCCTTTAGCTGCTAATTGTAGCCAATCTGTTTTCTTCCAGGAGAGATGATGGTTACTTCAGCTGATCGGCCTCCTGACACTCTAGCCAAAATTACATCAGTGAAGATTGGGGCTCAACACAAACTCTGTTTACAATCCTCACATATGCAATCATTGAATGCTTTCTACTCACTGCTCCTCCAAGGTTAGGATGAGGATGAGGGACCCGTCCAGAGTAAACTGGAAATCCCAAGAGGGTCTAGGTCTAGCTTCTTATGTGTGTGTTGGAGGTACTGAAGGTGAGGAGACTCAGCTTGGGGATCTATTGCTTTTGCAAGTTTAATACATAAGATCCTCAGAGCATGAAACATAAGTAAGGCTACATCTTTGTTATTAATAGGGACAGTCAATGGGAGTACAGTACGATTTTGAGAAAATAAATTTATCCAAACGTTTCTCAACAAGGACAACAAGTATGTATATTCTTGTTCACCTGGGGACCCTATACCACCTTCCCCTCAGCCATTCCCATAAGCTTTACCTCCATAACAAATTCCTTTCAAGTCAAATGAAAAAGATTCTCCATTTTTTTCAGCGATTGCCCTACAATATAATGAGCTAGAAATAGCATGTGTCAGAAACGTCCATGTGTGGCAGAATACCCAATTTTATTGATTAGTCCTTTAATACTAAAACATGGAGGTCCTTGGATAAGGGAGTTATGGCTTGGAAGTTAAGATTTCAATCATTATTTTGATGCAAATCATTGTTGAAAATCAAATGAACAAGTACTGAGTCTTCTCCTCTTGTTAAAGAGATCCCTGAGATGTTAATCCTGAATTTATCCCTAAGGTATTAGACACACTGGTCAGCTAGTCATTTGAAACAAACAACCCCCCCCAAAAAAAGATGCAAGAATGAAAATTACAATGATTTACACTGAAGAAACCTATTTAAAAAAAAATACGACTGCTGGTTCGAAATCCTGGGGCTTTCCCAATCAAGGTACATACAAGAAGCATTTACTACGAGTTGATGCTTCCTGTTCCTCCCCGCTTCTCGCTCTCCTCTCTCTAAAATCAGTAAATAAAATCTTAAAAATAAAAGTCCCTAATCTTGAAAATGTCTCATATCTTTGGCTCTGGCCAGCTTGTTCAGCATTGGCCCAGCGTATGGACATCCCTGGTTTGATTCCTGGTCAGGGCACATAAGAGAAACGATCATCTGTTTCTCTCACCCCACTCCTTCTCTTCCTCTTTCCCTCCCACAGCCAATGGCTCAGCTGTACAAGTGTCAGCCTCAGATGCTAAAAATAGCTCAGTTGATTCAAGCATCGGCCCCAGACAGGGGTTGCTCGGTGGATCCCAGTCAGGGCACATTCAAGAGTCTGTCTCACCATCTCTCCTCCTCTCACTTAAAAAAAAGGTAAAAATAAAAGCCTATGTTTATCCTCAGTATACAAAATACACAACGGGATGGGGTGGGGGCTGAAGTCTTGAATCCTTGCCATTGCCCTCCCCCAGCTTCCCAGTAGCCACTGAGATGTCTCACAGAATGATGGGCAACTACAGGAAATAGTCTAAAAACCACTAATTTATATTAACCCACCCTGGAATTACAACAGTTTACTCACTGAAAGTGAGATCCATAAGATTTATGAAGAAGTAATTTATATTCACAACAGCTAAGTAGAATGTTATTGCTGGAAAGGACCTTAGGATATAGTCCAGTGGCTTTGAAGTTCTATTTTAATTCAGTGGAATCTTTTTTCCCCTCCAGAAAGCAGAGTTTGAAAAACACTTGCCTAATCCCATTCTTTGGCCTAAAAGAAAAAGAAACTGAGGCATAGAGAAGCTCTCTGACTGGTCTGTGATCACTCAGCCAGTTGGTAAGCACTAAAAAGCCAGAGCCCAGGTATCCCCACCAAGTGCAGTGTGCTCTTTACTAATGAAAATATTCTCCTTCTCTACGACACTGTATTCTGCTCTTTGATAATCACATGACTTTCCACCTTCTCATATCATTCAGGACTCACCTCAAAGGTTACCTCTTCATGTCTAAACACCAATTTAAAGAAAACCTCTGCCCAATTACACTCTAACACCATACCCTGCACTGTCTTCATAGCATTTCTGACTGCCTGAAATCACCTTGCTTCTGCTTACTGCCAGTCCTCCCCACTACAGTAAGCTCCATGAGCTTGTCTTGGTCTCCACTGTAACACTATACAGCCTAGCACAATTCCTAGCACAGAACAGGTGCTCAGTAAATATTCAGTGAGGGACTGAAGGAATGACTGTGCGGTCACACATCTGTCCTCATTTCCTCAACTAGCTCTCCCACACTGGGCTGGTCCCTCCAAAACACCCTGAAATCCTACTCATCATTCAAAACCTGGTTCAAATATTGCCTCCTCCCTAACGTCTCTCTAGCCTTCCCAAGTAAGACCAATCAGTGTCTTTTACTGTGTCCTAAGAGGACTGTGTTCATATTGAGGTCATAACTCCCACTCTTTAAGTGTCCCTACACTAAACCACGAGTTGCCTGAGTTCCTATCTCAGTCACCTTGTGCTCTGACAGACACCAAAACCCAACCAGTATTCACCCAGTCAATGAGACCTGGGTTAGTATCCTAGCTCTAAACCTTGGACAAATAACTTCCTTAATAATAGCAAATCACAGTCATTACCTCACAGGACTGCTGTGAATAAGAAGTGAAACACGGCTGTAAAGCCGCCAGCACAATACTTGGAACACAGTACAAGTCAGCAGTTAGTAGTTTTACCATTATAATTACAGAAGGTACATACCTAAGATTGCCATTATCTTGCAGAATCTGCATCAGGTTAAATTTAGGTTCTGGCTCCTGAGTGTCAATTCTGCAGCACTGTTCACCTTTATCAGTCCATTCAGGAACTTTCATGGCATTTTCTTTGGGTGAATTCTCTACCATAACGGCCAACGAAGATGTGTATTTGGCTTGACTTTCTCCCAGGGACCCTGCAAACTCCTCCTGGGAAGCTTCCTGCTCTTCATCTTCATTGTCTAGTGCAACTTCTTCCTCTTCACTCTCTGTCTCAGTTTTAACATTCATTTCAGCTGGTTGGGTAATCACTAAATGCGAAGAATCACTAATGTTGCTGAAAAAAGGGTTAAATGTTCCTCTCTCCCAATACCTTCATCTTTTTAGTAAAAACCCCTATCTAAATCAGATCACAAATAGCATAAAATTAATAGCATATAAATGTCACTCTCCAATGTTATATATTCTAAACACCTAGAAATGATCTTCATTACAGTTGATGTCTCTCCTCATACTACCCATAGCTCTCTCACGAAGTAAGACAAGAAACAGTAATCTCTAGAGTGTATTAGAGGTTGTCAGAAGGGCGCCTTTCATGAAGCTACAAAGAGCAGGGGAATATCTTTCTCTCCAATGTTTATTCATTATCTTTCTCCTTCACTGCCTTGGAAGGTCTATAAGAACAAGGACCAAATCTTTTTTATTCACCATGAAACCCCAGTGACGAATGCGCCTAATACAGGTGCTCAAAAAATGAGGGAAGGAGAGAAAAAACGAAGTCAGTTAGTGACAAATAGATATGGGAAAATCTGGGAGAGAAGGAAGCTCCCCTTTGTTCACGTTTAAAACATTTACACCATTCGGCAATGTCAAAGGATAAACTGGACTTAATACCTAATCATGGAAAGCCTGAACAATACTGCTCAGGATTCTATTAAACTCAAGCTAATGCCATTTCTAAAGTATCAGGCATTAAATGATGCTGAAATATGAGCAAAAGCCAAAATGTATGTGCTTCAGATATTCAATACAAATATTACAGAATGGAAGGTTAAAAAACTTAGAATCCTTCTGAAATTCAGTTTCAGAGAAAAAGGACTACAAAAAACTAAGTATAAGTGATCAGGAAGGTTCTGATTCATGGAGCATTAGGAGCTGATTAAATGAGTCCGACAGGGCCCGGATACGGGCCTTTGGTGCAGGCTCCCCAGCACGTACCTGGGTATTTTGGCCTCATCATCTTCAACCTCCCAGTCCGCCGCCTCCGTTTTCGGACCTCCAAGGACAGGAGCTTCCTCTCATAAAGAGCAGCATGCAGCCTGGCTTTTGAATTCATACTCTCTACCCTCAATTCTGGTGCTCCATCAGTAGTTATTCTATGGGGGGAAAAGCAATCTTCAGAAAGTTCTCTCCTTTATTCTAAGGTTAAGCTTGGCAGAAATCTGTAATAATGACACATGGGGCACACACAGTAGGTAATGCTAGTGAATTCTAAAAGCTTTGATAGATGAAGCGAAATGCTGGAATCTACATTAAAACTTCACCAATGACCTAAGTTTGTTAAGCGTTCTTAACAAAAATATATCTGAAAACCATGTTTAAGTATTTTTAAGTATTCAGTAATATTAGCTATTTATTGCAGCAATCACAAAGTGCTACCCAAGACCTGATACCTTAAGAATAACTGGGAGGTACTGGTAATATTTTAATTCTCAGGCTAGGTGGTGGTGACAGGTGTTTATTTTATCGCTAATCATTATAGCTTAGAATTATAAAAATAATCTTTTGAATGTACAATATTTAATAAATATAGCAGAGGCTGAGACGAGGGGAGGAGTGGCTGGTAACCTGTGAATATGGTAGCACAGAACTGACTGAGACTCACAGGCAAAAAGTTACCAAGACCTTGGGACAAACCAGGTCTCAAGCACTCCAACATGAGCCACGCCTCCCTTAGAGCCTGCTTATAGGAGTAGGTGGGGAGAGGAGGCAGGGACTTTCCAGGTGTGGGGTGCAGGTCAGGAGTTAGAGCTGGAGGCACAGACAAAAGCAGGCAGCAGATGTAGCACAAGGTCAAATTCAATCAGCTCATAAACAGGAAATGGGATGGGAAAGGGGGTGACGGCAGCTACAGTTGCCATTAAAGTAAATCACAAATTAGAGAAGTGACAGGTATCAGCTCCAATCCAGACAAGGACCAGGCAGAGTGCAGGGCAGCAGAGATAACCAGGTAACCAGAGAGAGAGAGGGTTCGTGGTCATTGGGCCAGAGAAGTATCCCTGTTAGTGTCTGAAAGCAGGACACTTTGAACTCTCTAGAAATCATAGTATATTCCCTCTGAGGTCAAAGACTCATTCTCACTCCTCTGGAAGTGTTCAGTCTCTGAGTTCGATGAAAAGCCTATGTCTTTTGGTCCATTTAGGACTTTCAGGGATTTCTGGGTGGGTGAACAGAACAGTAAATCTTTTGGAGGCCTTCTCTTTAGAGAAGGAAATTGAGCCAAGAACAGGGAAGGTCCTGAAATTAGGGCCAGAAATGGGAAGCAAATAATAAACTTTAACAGTTCAAATTCAGCTTATGATAGTCCCAGAAACTGAACACTGTCCCACCCTCTCTCATACACACACACACACAGAGCTGTGAAAATAGATTTTTAGCCAATTAAATAATAAAGAAAACAAAACAAATCTGATAAAATTTTAAGACAGATAAATGGTAAGCAGTACAAGGGATGGAGACAGGCAATGCTAGGGAAATCAGAGATCTGTAAACAGGAGGCAAGGAACACGCCTGTCTTGTTGATGACTGAACCAGTGATGATCATGAGACGGTCCAGCACACAGCTGACATGTAAATATTTCCAAATTAATAAACAGTTGAATTCTCTATAAATAAGTGTAATACCTTTCAGCTACATCCACTTCATTTTATTTTGCCAACAATTTTTATAAATATTTAAATGAACAGAAAGTTTAAAAATTGTACAGTAAATATCCATTCCCTGCTGCGTGGTTTCTACAATGACTATTTTACTGTATTTGTTTCATCACATGAATATCCAGTCTTCCATTCTTCTACCCATCCATCAATCCAATTCATTTTTAAAGCGTTTCTTTTTTTTTTTTTTTGGAAGGAATCAAGATCTTTTTAGAATTTTTTAAAAATTTACTTATTTTAGTGTAAAGAGAGTGAGAGTGAGAGACAAAGAGAGAGAGAAGGAGGGAGGAGTAGGAAGCATCAACTCCCATATGTGCCTTAACCGGGCAAGCCCAGGGTTTTGAACTGGTGATCTCAGCATTCCAGGTCAATGCTTTATCCACTGCGCCACCACAGGTCAGGCTTTAAAGTATTTCAAAGTTGGTCACAGATATCAGTACCCTTCGATCTTAAACACTTCAGTATATGTATCATTATCTAGAATTCAATATTTGTTTTGCATTTTGGGGGTTTTGGGTGAGCTAAAAACTAAACACGGTGAAATACACAAATATTAAATTTCCATCTAATGAGTTCTGACAAACGTCTACAGTGATAAAACCCAAACTCAGACATTACTGTCCCTCAGAAAGTACCCATGCCCTTTCCCATTCATTCCCTTTCTCACAATGCCGAAGAAAACCGCTGTCCCCAATTTTTTCATCTCATATTTAGGTTTGCCTTGTTTCAGAACCTCATAAAAGTGAAATCAGCCAGTATGAACCCTTTCGTGTAAGTGTCCTTCCATACAGCATGTCTCTGCGGTTCAGCCATGTTGTGTGGATCAGTAGTGATCCCTTTTCATTGCTGAGAATTGGTCCATTGTATGAAGAATCCATATTTCCCCTACCCTCCTGTCATTAGACACCAGGTTTCCAGTTTAGGGATATAATGAATGAAGCTACTTACTGTAAACATTTTAGTAAAAGTAATTTGTGTGGTTATAGTTTTCATTTCTACTGGGTAAAGTTCTCCAAGTGGAATTTTCTAGGCTTTCTAACCAACTGCCATGCTCCTTATAGAGAGCTCGTACTGGTTTATACCGCCAGTGAAACTTGTGAGTTCCATCAGCTCCATGGCCTCACCATTAGATGTTGTCAGTCATTCCCCCTAGCTTTCCTGAGGTTTGATTCACAAATAAAACTAAAATATTTAAAACATATGTGATGATCTGATACAATTTTATCTATTCTGCTGGATGTGTAGTGGTATCTCATGACTTAATTTGCAATTATCTGATAACTGCTGTTCAGCACACTTTCACAAGCATGTTGGCTAGTCATATATGTTCCTTTGATGGCTTGCCTAGTTATTTTCTTAACAGTATCTTATGATAAACAAGTTTTTTATTTCGAGATAAATCAAACTTACCATTTTTTCCTTTTTATTACTTTCTGTGTCATGTCTAAAAACTTTTGCCAAAAGTCACAGATACTTTCTTCAAGAAGTTTCATAGGAATAGCTTTTATGTTTATGTCTATGAATCATTTCTAATTTTTGAGAGATAGGGGTTGAGTTTCATTTTTAAAAGTATTGATATCCAGTTTCAGCCCCATTTGTTAAAATTTTCTTTCCCCACTGGATTACTTTAAGCCTTTTGCTGAAAGTCAAAGGATCATATAAAAATAGGCCTATTTCTGGGTTCTTTATTCTGTTCCAGTGATCAATTTGCCACAGTTCTGATAACTTTGGCCTTAGAGAATTTCTGCAAGTCAGGTACTCTAAGCTTTTTCCAAGATTACCTTAGATATTCAAAGTCCTTTGCATTTCCATATAAATGGGGAATAAACAGTGGGTCAATTGCTACAAAAATATCAACTAGACTAATAATTGTAATTGCACTGGCTCTTTAGGCCAATTTGGAAAGACTGGATATTTATAATATTAAGTCTTTTAATCCATGAACATGATATATCTCTCTAGATTTGTGTGTGTGTGTGTGTGTGTGTGTGTGTGTGTGTGTGTGACAGAGACAAAGAAAGGGACAGATAGGGACAGACCGACAGGAAGGGAGATGAGAAGCATCAATTCTTCCTTGCGGCACCTTAGTTGTTCATTGATTGCTTTCTCATATGTGCCTTGACTGGGGGGCTACAGCAGACTGAGTAACCCCTTGCTCAAGCCAGCGACCTTGGGCTCAAGCTGGTGAGCCTTGCTCAAACCAGATGAGCCCACGCTCAAGTTGGCGACCTCAGGGTTTCAAACCTGGGTCCTCCATGTCCCAGTTCAATGCTCTATCCACTGCACCACTGCCTGGTCAGGCTGTACTTTAGATTTTTAAAAATCTCTTTCAGTTAGTATTTAGTAACCTTTACTGTGTAGGTAATGAACATGTTTTGTTATATTTATCCCTAATAACTTTATATTTTCGAATGCTATTATAAACAGAATTTTAAATGTCACATTCTAATTATTTACTGCTAGTATATTGACCTTATATCCCAAGATCTTGCTAAGTATACTTGTATCCTCTTGTATTCTCTAGATACCTTGGGATTTCTATTAACTTGATCATGTCATTCAAGAATATAAACAAGTGTCTATATTCTTCCTTTCTAATATATTATTCCTTCCTTCCTTCCTTCCTTCCTTCCTTCCTTCCTTCCTTCCTTCCTTCCTTCCTTCCTTCCTTCCTTCCTTCCTTCCTTTCTCCCTCCCTCCCTCCCTCCCTCCCTCCCTCCCTCCCTCCCTCCCTCCCTCCCTCCCTCCCCTCCTTCTCTTCCTCCTTTCCTCCCTTCCTTCCCCTTTATTGTACTGCTTAGACCCTCTAGTACAAAGGGAATACATGTGGTGAGAGTAGGCATCTTACCTTATTACTAATCATAGGGAAAAGTCTTCAATATTCACCATTTGGTATGATATTGGAAATAGGTTTTTCACAGAAGGCCTTTAACAGATGAAAAAAGTTCCCTTCTATTCCTAATTTGCTAAGAGTTTTTCTTACAGATGTGTTAGGTTTCATCAGATGCTTTTTTCTCTTTTTTCACAGGTAATAAAATGATCATCTGATTTTTCCCCTCTATTTAATATAATGAATTATATTCACTACTCAAATGTTGAACCATCCTTGAATTACTGAGAAAAATCTCACTTTACAAATTCATATGTATTATTCTTTTTATAATATATACTGGTGGATTCTATTTGCTAATATACTTTTAAAAAATTCTGTGTGTATGTTCATGAAGATATTAGCCTGTGATTTTTTTTTAATGTCTTTGTCAGATTTGGGTGTCAGCTATGCTGGCATCATAAAATAAATTGGTAAGTGTCCCTTCCTAGATTTTTTTTAAAAGTCTGTGTAAGACTGGTATTCTTTCTCAAATGTTTGATAGAGTTTACCAGCAAAACTACTGGGCCTAGAGTTTTCTTTGTAGAAAGGTTTTTGATTACAAATTCAATATAGTGAATAGATACAGTTATTCAAAATTTTAATTTTGGTATATTTCAGTTTTGCTATGTGTTCCATCCCCACAAGGAATTCAGACAATTCTCTTAAGTTTTCAAAATAGTGGAATGAGGTTAATAATATTCCTTAATATTTTTTTATGTCTGTAGGATCTATAGTGATATCCCTCTTCCCTTTCTACTCTACACTAATTGGTAATTAGTATTCTGGTTTCTTCTCGATGGGTCTATAGTAGAGGTTATTAATTCTGCTATCTTACCAATAAACAATTTTGGATTTTATTAATTTTCTTGTTTGTCTTTTTATTTTTTTTTATATCTACCCTTTATTATTTCCTTGCTTCTACTTATGCTGGGTTGCTCGTCTTATTTCCATTTTCATAAAATGAATATTAGACCAGTGATTTAGTCCTCTGTTTGTTTGTTTTTTGTGGCAGAGACAGAGAAAGTCAGAGAGAGGGACAGATAGAGACAGACAGACAGGATGGGAGAGAGATGAGAAGCATCAATCATTAGTTTTTCGTTGTGACACCTTAGTTGTTCACTGATTGATTTCTCATATGTGCCTTGACTGGGGGGCGACAGTAGACCGAGTGACCCCTTGCTCAAGCCAGCAACCTTGGGCTCAAGCTGGTGAGCCTTGCTCAAACCAGATGAGCCCGAGCTCAAGCTGGAGACCTTGGGGTCTCGAACATGGGTCCTCCACATCCCAGTATGACGTTCTACCCACTGTGCCACTGCCTGGTCCTCTGGTCAGGCTGGTCCTCTGTTTTCTAATATGAGCATTTGAAGATACAAATTTCCCTTGACACACTCCCTTAGCTACATCCTACACATTTTAATGTTATATTTTTATTCTTGTTCAGTTCAAGAATTTCCTAATTTCCTTTATGACTTCTTCCTTCTCCTATGGATAATTGAGAAATGTGTTGTTTCATTCCTAAATATTTGGAGACTTTCTATTGTTAGTGATCTCTAATTCCACTGTGGTCAAGGAGCCTATTCTAAATGATTTTAACCTTTTTAAAGTATACTAAGACTGGTTTGACGCTCCAGCATGTGGTCTGTGGTGCCCCGTCATTACCTCTATACCACCAAAACCCCCTGATGAGGGCTGTATAGAATGAGTGGCAATTGATAGTTCATACTCTAAGAAGCATATTCCTTGATTAAAAACTGGAGAAAAGTTATAAACTAAGTGTGACTTTTGTTTGGAAACAAGCTACAAACTTGATTAGTCTCAGTTTCCCTTTAATTAAATGGCAATGTTTAGTTTTCCTTTTTTTAAAAGAAAAATCAGATCTATGCTTCAAAAGATTTGGATAGGAAACCAACTTTACTTTCATTCTTTTTCTATTTATTGACTTTATTGGGGGTGACATTGGTTCACAAAACCATATAGGTTCCAAGTGTCCAGCTCAATATAAGGCCATCTGCACACCGCACTGCACACCCTCTGCACCGAGCAGAGCTCTCTCCATCCCCACTCCCCCCTCTTTGCCCACCTCTCTCCATCCCCACCCCCCCTCTTTGCCCACCTCTCTCCATCCCCACCCCCCCTCTTTGCCCACCTCTCTCCATCCCCACCCCCCCTCTTTGCCCACCTCTCTCCATCCCCACCCCCCCTCTTTGCCCACCTCTCTCCATCCCCACTCCCCCTCTTTGCCCACCTCTCTCCATCCCCACTCCCCCTCTTTGCCCACCTCTCTCCATCCCCACTCCCCCTCTTTGCCCACCTCTCTCCATCCCCACTCCCCCCTCTTTGCCCACCTCTCTCCATCCCCACTCCCCACTCTTTGCCCACCTCTCTCCATCCCCACTCCCCCCTCTTTGCCCACCTCTCTCCATCCCCACCCCCCCTCTTTGCCCACCTCTCTCCATCCCCACCCCCCCTCTTTGCCCACCTCTCTCCATCCCCACCCCCCCTCTTTGCCCACCTCTCTCCATCCCCACTCCCCCCTCTTTGCCCACCTCTCTCCATCCCCACCCCCCCTCTTTGCCCACCTCTCTCCATCCCCACTCCCCCCTCTTTGCCCACCTCCACTCAGCCCCCACCTCCTTCCTCTCTGCTACCGTCATTGTCTGTGTCTGTGTACAAAGGGGATGTGTGTGATGTCTCAAACCACAGGGCGTGTGTTTAGGCTGAAGAGGTTTTGCTGTGGTTGGAGTCTTTCCTTAGGTAAGGCCGTCCCAGCCCTTCTTCTAAGACCTCTGTCCTCTGCCAAAATGAACAGCCACAGGTATTCTGCATACTTGTGATTCCGTGGCAAACTGGAAACAGTTCTACTCAGCCCCATAAGGTACAGGGCTATATGACCCAGGTATGTGAAGGCCAAAACATAACCTCTTATTTGAATCTAACATGAAATAGTCTTGAAATTGCATTCATACTTTGGTCTCTCTTATATAGTCAAACAAGGATACTATTATTATCAGTTGAAATAATATACCTATAGTTATAAATAAGTGCATAAATCCCAAACTTCATTTATAAAAAGTTGCCATGGAATAGTGTTCCAATAGAAAACACTTTATGTTATTGCTCAAGTTTAGCCAAACTTAAAATGGTTATATGAAATATCTATCATGCTTAGTTTGTGCATGGTCACATATTATGCACATGGAAAAAATTGCTCAACTTTTAAAAATCAGTTACCGTGTTCTTCCTGCCAATAAGCTTCTTCTTGGGTTTCCCCTACAGAAGTAGAAAGGACAAGTGGGTTAGAGCACTATGTGGATAGTCTCTCCTGAGTTCACACACACACACACACCTGCAATTTGTACTGTAGAGATTCAACACAGAATTATGCAGGGAAGGCATCTTGAGAGAGAAGCAGAGAGATGAATTGAGAACACACTCAGAAAAAAATAGAGTACCCTGAGCTTGAGGGAGGGTCAATAAAAAACAAAAGGGATAGAACAACTGAATTCCAGAGAAAAATCACAACAACGACTTGCATGTAGTATATATATAGTCACACTATCCTTCACAATTATCAAGTGAAGGTTATTATTAGCTCTACTTATAAAAAGACCATTCTGTGACATACCAAGGTCAGAGTGTAAAAGTTATAAATTTGAACTCAGGCCCTGGCCAGTTGGCGCAGCAGCACAGTGTCGACCCAGGTTCTATTCCTGGTCAGGGCACACAGAAGAAGTGACCATCTGCTTCTCCACCCCACCCCCTTCTCTTTTTCTCTACCCCTCCTACAGCCATTGCTCTACTGATTCAAGCATGCTGGCCCCGGCAATTGAAGATTGCTCCTGAAGCCTCTGCCTCAGGTGCTAAGAATACCTACAGCTCGGTGGCCAGTGGCCCCGGATGGTCAGAGCGTCGCCTGGTAGGGGGCTTGCTGGGTGAATCCCGGCTGGGGCACATGCAGGAATCTGTCTCTCTATTTTCCTACTTTCACTTAAAAAAAATTAAACGCAGGGTTTAGGTCTGACACTCCAGGGCTTTTCATACTTTCACTGAACTATATAAGGAAAAGAAACCAATCTAAATTCTCATGAGATTCAAAAAGCTGCTCAGGAGAAACGGGTTTTCCATCAGGGACATTCTGTGTCATTGTCGAACTCTAACTGGAGGAAGTGAATGCCATTCATGTTTACATTGGCTTTTGTTTTTCTTTTAGAACATTTTCTCCACATTCAATTCTCTTTTACCTAACACTCTTTTTAAAATTTCCCCTTTTACTTGCACTCATTTGTAATGTGTATGTTTGGTTGAGTACAACTTTAGTATATGTGCTGCTGAAGCGAGCACTGGTTGAGTACAACTTTATGTGCAAGTTCATGTATCCAACTTAAGGATCTCATGTTGCCCTTTTATGAGAACACACCTCTTACCTAACCCTAGCCTCCCTGTAATCTGTTCTACATTCTAAAATTTTATCATTTAAAAATGTTAAATAAATAGAATCACACAACATGTAACCTTTGGTATTGGTTTGTTTTTTTTGTTTGTTTGTTTTCTGTATTTTTTCTGAAGCTGGAAACGGGGAGAGACAGTCAGACAGACTCCCGCATGCGCCCGACCGGGATCCACCCGGCACGCCCACCAGGGGCGACGCTCTGCCCACCAGGGGCGATGCTCTGCCCCTCCAGGGCGTCGCTCTGCCGAGACCAGAGCCACTCTAGCGCCTGAGGCAGAGGCCAAGGAGCCATCCCCAGCGCCCGGGCCATCTTTGCTCCAATGGAGCCTTGGCTGCGGGAGGGGAAGAGAGAGACAGAGAGGAAGGAGGGGGGGGTGGAGAAGCAAATGAGCGCTTCTCCTATGTGCCCTGGCCGGGAATCGAACCCAGGTCCCCTGCACGCCAGGCCGATGCTCTACCGCTGAGCCAACGGGCCAGGGCCCTGGTTCGTTTTTTAAAGACACAGATGTAATCAATATCAAGATTTTCTACCTGTAGCAAATCAAGTGAAAAGTCTGTCTTCACCAAAATGCTTTGTCTTTCCCTTCCCATGTCTTCTATTTGTGCTAATGTCCTCATACTGTCATAATGTCATCAGAAAGCTAATGCTTCACATTAGCATCACTTAGACAGCTTTTTGGTAAGTACTCATACTTCAGTCTGGGGGTGGGGCCAGGGAGAAACATGGTTTACAAGACCTCAGGTGTTACTGATAAGACAGGGTTAAAAATACTGCCATATGGTGAGAAAGTATAAATATGTAAGATACTGTTTGCAAGAGCAGAGTGGGGAGGTGAGGTAGGAGTGTGGGACAACAGGAACAAAATTCACCTAAATGACTACAGAATTAGTTTGAAAGTAGGTGTGACGACAATACAATGGAATCTGCAAGAGGGAAAACATCCATTCAGATAAAAGAGAACAGACTTATTGGAAGATGTTAGGGCTTGCAATAAATACAGTATCAATTTTTTTCAATGCATAGTTTTTTGTGAACATAACAAAGTACTGCCTGACCAGGAGGTGGTGCAGTGGATAGAACGTCAGCTTGGGAAGCTGAGGACCCAGGTTCAAAACCCTGAAGTTGCTGGCTTGAGCACGGGCTCAGCAACTTGAGTGCAGGGTCACGGGCTTGAGTGTGGGATCACAGACATAACCCCATGGTCGCTGGCTTGATCCCAAAGGTCGGTGGCTTGAGCAAGGGGTCACTGGTTTGCTGGAGTACCCCAGTCAAGGCACATATGAGAAAATAATCAATGAACAACTAAGTAGCACAACTATGAGTTGATACTTCTCATCTCCCTTCTTATCTGTTTATCCCTGTCTCTCTCTTTCTCTTACTAAAATAAAGTAAAACTCTTTTAAAAATCTTTTTAATTTTTAAAATTTATTGATTTGAGAGAGACACACACATCAATTAATTTGTTGTTCCACTTATTCATGAATTCACTGGTTGCTTCTTGTATGTGCAGGGGATCAAACCCCTGCAACCTTGGTGTATAGGAATGATGCTCTAATCCAGTGGTTGGCAAACTCATTAGTCAACAGAGCCAAATATCAACAATACAACTATTGAAATTTCTTTTGAGAGCCAAACTTTTTAAACTTTAACTATATAGGTAGGTACATTCCTTACTGAGGTAGCGCCTACATGTGGTATTTTGTGGAAAAGCCACACTCAAGGGGCCAAAGAGCTGCATGTGGCTCGCGAGCCGCAGTTTGCCGACCAGGGCTCTAACCAACTGAGCTACCCCGCCAGGGCCAGAGTTCCTACTCTTAAAAGTCAACTTGTAAAGTAGACAGACTAGTTAGTAAACAGGCAATTATAATATAATATAGGAGTCTAAATCAGAGTGAGGGATAAAAAGAGCTGGGAGAAGCTCCTCTTCATCTGGGTGAGAGGATGAAGGACACAGAAGAATTTAGGGATGGAGTGAAGGTCACTATAAGGAGTGGTGAGTATGTAAGTAGACCAAAGGGCATGAAAAAGTAAGTGGATGTCGTCTGGCTGGTCGTGGCTGTGTGGAGAAGTGCAGATTAGGCTAAAAGGTAGTCAGGAGGAGATAATGAGGGCCTTTCTTTGCTAAACAGAGAAATTCAGGGTTTTTTGAATCCAAGTTTTTAGAATGCAGAAGTGTTAAATGGGGCCTAAAGAAAGATGTCAGGGAGTGAGTAGAAAAAACATTAATCTTTTTAACTGAAACTGAGCATTTTCTTCATATACATGTAGGAAACAATCCTCAATAGTACTAGTGTGACTTCATTACCTAAAGAAATAACACCTTTTCCCATAATACTTTAGAGCTGTTAACAAGTGTCTCAAAACGTTGCCAATACATCATGTTTTTTTAAATTATGGTGGTTATCAGACCCACGGCTAGATTTTGTTACTGAATGTGTTAATAAATATAAAGTACATGTTTTATTACATCTCTAATTTTTTTTTTTTTTTGTATTTTTCTGAAGTTGGAAACAGGGAGGCAGTCAGACAGACTCCTGCATGCGCCTGACCGGGATCCACCCGGCATGCCCACCAGGGGGCGATGCTCTGCCCATCTGGAGCATTGCTCTGTTGCAACCAGAGCCATTCAAGCACCTGAGGCAGAGGTCATAGAGCCATCCTCAGCGCCCGGGCCAACTTTGCTCCAATGGAGCTTGGCTGTTGGAGGGGAAGAGAGAGACAGAGAGGAAGGAGAGGGGGAAGGGTGGAGAAGCAGATGGGCGCTTCTGTGTGCCCTGGCCGAGAATCGAACCCAGGACTCCTGCATGCCAGGCCGACGCTCTACCACTGAGCCAACCGGCCAGGGCCTCTCTAATTTTTTTTTTTTTATTGTATATTACCCCTATAAGAATGTTTCCTAATTTTGGCTTTTGTGGTACTCTGCCTTCTTTGGCCTCCATGGGAAGCCCAGACATGGAAAGACATAGCCACACACACAAAGTCCATGTCAGATCAGAAGTAGACCAATATAACCTGTGAGGAAACTCATGCAACCTGCCCACCCTAGGTGAACAGTCCATTACTTATAAATATGACTAGAAATCAAAGATCACCAAATATTTTTCTTTGACAGACAGAGGGAGGGACAAACAGAAAAGGAGAGATGAGAAGCATCAATTCTTCATTGTATCACCTTGCCTTTTTTTTTTAAATTTTTTTTTTTTAATTCATTTTAGAAAGGAGAGGGAGAGACAGAGAGAGAGAAGGGGGGGGGAGGAGCTGGAAGCATCAACTCCCATATGTGCCTTGACCAGGCAAGCCCAGGGTTTCGAACCGGCGACCTCAGCATTTCCAGGTCGACTCTTTATCCACTGCGCCACCACAGGTCAGGCAATTCTTCATTGTATCAATAGTTCCTTAGTTATTCATTGATTGCTCTCTCATATATGCCTTGACTGGGGGGCTCCAGCAGGGTGAGGGATCCTTTGCTCAAGCCAGTGACCTTGGGCTCAAGCCAGTAACCTCGGGGTCTCGAACCTGGGTCCTCTGAGTCCCAGTCTGACAATCTATCCACTGTGCCACCACCTGGTCAGGCAGATCACCAAATATTTGAGGAAGTAACAATATAAACTAGAAAGAATGACACGAACAAACAGAACTAATACAGAAAATGAAATATAATGCAAAAATACCAAAACAACACCAGAAAGAACCAATAAACAAACTAGACAGTCAAAGATATGTGAAAAGATATTATTTATATCCATAAACTATGAAAACTAGTCAGAAAGCAAAAATAGTTCTTTGAATTAAAATCATACTTGACAAAATAAAAAATAAATAAGTTGAATAATCCGCTTCTGTACTGGTCTTAATAAAATAGATAAGGCTGAGGATTTTAGAGTTTAGATTTACTTAGAGTTTTAGGAGGCCCTGGTCAGTTGGCTCAGTGGATAGAGCATCAGCCTGGTGTATGGACATCCCAGGTTCGAGTCCTGGTCAGGGCACACAAGAGAAGTGCCCATCTGCTTCTCCCTCCCTCCCTCTTCCCCTTCTCTCCCTCCCTCCCTCCTACTTGATTGGTTCGAGTGACCCACCTCACCCAGGGCAGCACCAAAGATAGCTCGGTTGATTGGAGCATTGGCCCCAATGGGGCTTGCCAGGTGGATCCCCTTTGGGGCGCATGTGGGAGTCTGTCTCACTATCGCCCCTCCTCTCACTTAAAATATAAAAATTAAATTAAAGAATCATAGGAGACAAAGGTTAAGAAGTCTCACAAAATTTAAAGCTAAGAGACAGTGAAATTAAAAGTATGAGGAAAAAAGTAAAGAACTATGGAGGACATAGCAAAAGACCCAAAATTCATCTCAAGGAAGTTCCACAGGGAGAGGAAAGATGAGAGGTATATTTCCCACAGCTGAAAGACCTGGTCTTCAGACTGGAAGGACTCATCCAATACAAAACCAAAAGAATGAAAAAGTTACACACTAGAACACATCTTGGTAAAATCTATTAACTCTAAACTGGGGAGGCTTATAAAAAACTAGGCTTCTATGTCTTCTAAGTAAATCTGAAGATCTCTTTCATTAGAAATTGCACAGTGTAATTAATTAATCAATGGTAATAACCACAAATTTACACAGAGAAATTGCAAATCCCATATATATTTCCTGATAACAGATCATGAAATTACAAGAAATGACTGAAATCTATTTTCAGAATCCTGCAAAAAAGGACATATACCCTGAATCTGACATAGGTTTCTCTCAACAACGAAGGCACCTTATTTTCATAGTCAATTACTGAACTGTACTGTAATGCAGCTATGTCTCAGGGGCAACAGAACTATGTGGGCCTAAGGGGTCTCTGACTGCTGTGCTATTTGAATTCCAATGTCTGTTTTCCATCATTTCCTCCTATTTTTGCTTGTTTCGAGGTTATCAGTTGTCATTTCTTACAATTCTCAGTGTATTTATTTTGTGAATTACCTTCCCTCCACCTTTTCTAATCTGATCATTCTAATCTCTTCTCGTCTGGAAAAACAGATGATCGTGTCTGCTAAAACTGTGGCTAAAGTAAAAAGGCACCAAATGTAAAGTTTAGGGCATCTAAACTTTATTTAAATTTTTTTATGGTTTAACTTTTCAAATTAAAAGATCTTTAAAATGTATGGATTTTTATGCTTTAATCCCATCTACTACTATTTGCTTGATATTCGAAAACACCAAGCAAAGTGGTTAATATTCAATAAATATATTAATAAAAAGGCCTGTTCGTCAGTAGGTAAACACATCTTCCCCACATAAAAGCAGCTCAATTAGTTTACCATTCTTAGCCTCTGGAAAAGTTACAAAGTGCTGAGAGTAAATGAATTCTGGAAAAATGGGCTATTACGTTGTGTTTTCTGCAAGGCCCCTTCTATAAATATAAAAGATTTTACAAGCTTTTATAAAGTTTTTCCTTCATTTGCATGTATTATTTCTTAATACTGTGATCTCGTCGTACCAAATGTATAAGAACGGCAAACCTCACCTGTCCTGGAAGAGCCGTGTTGCCAGCATATAGTTCATGGAGGTCTTATGTTCGAGGTAGGACCTGAAAGACAAAGAAAGGAACTGGTTCTTATTCAAGCTTATTGAAGCCAGAAAATATAGAAATAAAACCCTGAACCAAGCACAGCAGTGACAGGTACTAATATACTATACTATTTCTAAAGTAGCAAAGGAGGAGGCAGCTGCTCAAATTAAAACAACAATATGCTAGAGTAGCAGCAAATATAATAAAATGAAAAAATTTAGAAACGTAGAAATAAAAACAGAATTTCTTTTATTACTAAAAGGTGACATACTAAATTCAGAAAATAAAATTGAAAAATAAAACAAAACAACTGCCAAAAGTCATATATAGCTGGGGGAAAGGTCAACTGAAGCTGGGCATGGGGGTGCAGAAACGTGACAATGTGGACAGATTGTTTCAACCAAGATATTCCTCAAGAACTTCCCATGGCTCCTTGATGCCTACTGCTGGAGGCATACACTTTCTCTTCAAAGCTTCAAAAGTTGGATGATCTATACCAGTGGTAGTCAACCTGGTCCCTACTACCCACTAGTGGGCATTCCAGCTTTCATGGTGGGTGGTAGCAGAGCAACCAAAGTATAAATAAAAAGGTTTAACTATAGTAAGTTGTTTTATAAAGATTTGTTCTGCCAAACTTAGCGAAAATCCGACATAAAGTACTTAGTAAGTAATTATTATTATATGCTTTAAGTTGCTGTAACTCTGCTTTATAAATTTTATAAAGTAAAGTTACTTCCCAACTTTATAAATCACCATTACTGTGGAACCAGTGGGCAGTCAGAAAATTTTACTACTAACAGAGATACAGAAGTGGGCGGTAGGTGTAAAAAAGTTGACTACCCCTGATTTATACCATCAATTCATTCACAAGCTGTCCACACAAGTGCCCCAACAGGGATCTTGCAGCACAGGCAGACAAGTGTCCCCAATATCCTCTCACACCACACTTCCAATGGTGCCTCTGTCTGGACACCAGTCATAATCTATTCTTCAAAAGCAGCTCAAGCCCCCTTGCTACAGGAAGTCTTCCTCATATGAGTGCTCCAAGTCTACAGGGGTGCCCTTGTCTGACTACCCTGGCCTTTGGTGCATGTCTGAGGGACCTGTCATACATTGTCACATAGAGTAAAATTTTTCTTCCCGGAAAGCAATTTGATGGAGGAAGAAAAAAGTAGGATGTGGAGTCAAAATCCCTGAATCAAGTCCCACTGTGAGATCATGGATAAGTCACGTTATTTTATTGAGCCTTACTTTCCCTAACATAAAATAAGAATAACAATGATGTGCATTAGTATATTATTATTCACAGAGCTACATAAATCAGAGCTATTTTTATTATATGTATAATTTCTCCATAATCATACTGCTAACTCTCAAAGAATAGGGATTCCATAAAATATTTGTTTTAGACTCCAAAGAATCAAAGTGCTAGATGCTTGATTAATAATAAATATATATTAACAAAAATTTGGACAACTGGATTTCACCGAAATTTAAAACTTCTGTTCTTTAAAAGCTACTGTTATAAAAATGAAAAAGCTAGCCAAAGACTTGAAAAAAAGTCACAATATAACCATCTGAGAAAGTACTTATATTGAAAGTCCTTTATAAAACAATAATAAAAAGATAAAAATCCTAAATTTAAAATAGAAAAGATAAACAAATAACCAAAAGCACATGAATGCTCAATATCATTATCTATTAAAAAAGCAGTTAAAACCACAGAGATACGTTACTACTAAAATGCCTAAAATTAAAAATCTGACAATAACAAGTATTGCCAAGAATGCCAACTGTTTCAGTATATGAACAGAAAATAGAACGGGGAGCAACTGCAACTCTCACATGTCGTACCGGTAAAATGTGCAATGGTACTACTGTCCTTTATCCCTTATCTTAGCATCCACCTATTCCGTTCCTAGGTATTTATCCAAGAGAAGTAAAATCATATATCCATACAGGGACTTGTACACGAATGCCCAGAGCAGCTCTCTCCATAATAGCCCCAAACGGGACACAGCCCATACGGGACACAGCAGCAGAATGAATAAGCCAAGTGCGGTACGTTCCTATACTGAAACAGTATGGGACAATAAGGAGGAAGGAACTATTTAAACAACAACATGGATAAGTCTCAAAAACACCGCACCAAACAAAAGAATCTGGACACCAAAGAATATATACTATATGATTTCGTTTATATGAAGTTCTAGAAAAATTAGAGGAACATAAAGTCTCAGCAGATACCTGAGACTTGAGGTAATGAAGGGACTGACTATAAAAGGGTATGAAGGAACTTCTGGAGGTGACGGAACTGTTCTGAATCTCGATTGTGGTGATGGCAGTCGTTAAATTGGTGTTTATATTTGTTAAAACTCATTATCAAACTGTACACTTAAAATGAATGCATTCTACTGCACGTAAACTAGATCTTGATGACTAAAAATAAACAATATATTATTTTGGCACAAATATCGATGATGAAACTTTTTTTTTCAAACCAAGGTAATGATGAACATAAAATTTAGGAGGGCCCAACCCTGAGTTGGAGGGATAGTTAGGAGGCTAGTTAGGAAGGAGGCAGGGAATTATACAAAAAAATAGGGAGTGAGGGGCAGTGATGCACAAGTAGATAAATTACTGGTAATGCTCTAGTTCTTGGGTTGGGCAATATTCATACTCTTATAAATAAGGAAGCAAAACAGGAAAGGCACCATGTGGAGAGCAATGATGACAGTGTGTCATAATTAATCCAACTGTGTGAACTTGAAGTAGAGATAAAAAAAAAAGGTAGTCACCTCACCCATATATTTCCCATGTCTCTGATGTAGGGAATATGCGAATAAATCCACCTCTCCGGTCATTCTCTTCCTTCACCCTCCGCAAAACTTTGATCTACATGGAGAAAGAAAAATAAAATGAGTGTCTATTTTGAAAACTGGAATCCATGTGGTTATAGGACAGAAGAAGAGAGTTATGACCCAAGAATATGAAAGAAGAGGGAGAAATTAACTACACTTAAGATGCTGTTTTCTGAGAAGAAATTTTCCCCGTCTTGAATCTTTCTCTTTTCAATATAAGATGGGAGTTGGTCATATATATTACAACTAACTCATTTTCCCTGGCCCCTGTGTTAACCCACAGAAGCCTGAAATGGAGTTCTCTTTACCTCCTCCATCGACAGACCAAGCACAGAACCACCTAACTTCCCTGGCGCCTTCTCCCGGGCTGAGCCCACGAGGTTCCTCATCTCCGCATCGCTGGCAGAGAGTGGACGGGAACGCTAAAAAGGAGGAAAAACAAAATCAAACAAAAAAGCCATTTTCGTTATCTTCCTTCATTTCCCTCTTCGGCCCCTTGACATCATTTTTCCGAATGTGTAAGCTCAAATCCAAAGCCCGTTTTCTGTAATTAATCTCTTAGCTTGAAAGCCTGGGAAATAGATAAAATTTAGTAAACTCAAGGGCAAGAAAAGAAAACAAAGAGAAGGAAAATACTATGGGTTGAAAGAAACAAGTAGAAAAAAGGAAGATGTTCACATGTCTTGCTAAGCTAGTATTCCTAATCTTGGTTGAGAATACATTTAATAGTTTCAAAATATGGAAAGAATTCTGAAAAACTTCCATATAAAGTTGTGTACTTATTTCAGTAACTGTATTCTTTTCAGCACTGGGGAAGGAGAATTAGAATTGAGACCTAAGACAGAAAACCAAGGAGCAATCTATAATGTCACAGACGAAAAAGTCGGGCTGCCAGATGTATTAGAACTTGAAGGGGAAATACTGACATCAGTCCTCAAGTGACACACAGAAGAGCTGTGACCCAAGACGACAACCTGAGAAATACTTAGGCTGCTGGACTCTAAGAGACCTGAGCTGAGGACGACTACCCTGGGAGCCCACGCAGGCAAACACATGGGCCAAGCTTATCATGGCTCCCCAAAGATGATCTGTGCTAGTTCCCCTTCTGAATGTTCAGGAAGGTCATTTGAGAACAAAAGTTTTAAATGACTCTGATGCTCTGTGAACAGAAAAATACAAAGCTAACAAGGAAAGTCAGATTGATATAAAGCATGAGAACAGACTATTACTGAAACAGAAGAAGTCACTGATAAGACAAATCTACCAAATAGAAGAAATTGAAATAATTCAATTAAAAAAACTGAAATAATTACGTAAATGTAGGTGTAAACTAACTTTCTAAATTCCTAGAAATAACTTGGACCAGAGAGAAGCCCTATTGTCAGAAGCTATTACTGCATTCACTTTTCTTGGTGTTGACTACAAAAAGGCATTCTGCTAACTCACTTTGACCTTTTTAGCAATACTCACTGTTACAGACTGAATGCTTGTGTCCCTGTAAGTCTGTATGTTGAAGCCCTAACCCCCAGCGTGCTGGTATTTAGACGTGAGGCTTTTGGGTGGTTATAAGGGATAGATGAGGTCAGGAGGGTGAGGTCCTGGTCTGATGGAATTGGTAACCTTAATAAAAGAGACACTAGAAAGCTTGTGTTCTCTCCCCTCTCTAACAGCCCTCCGAAGTGCACACAAGGAAGTGGTCATGTGAGAACACAGTGTGATGATGGCCACCTACAGTTAAGAGAAGAGGCCTCAAGTGAAACCTGCCTTGCCAGCACCTTGCTCTTGCACTTGCCAGGCTCCAGAGCTGAGAGAAAGAAATCTCTATGGTTTAAGCCACCCAGTCTATGATTATTTTGTTATAGCAGCACAAGCTGACTAATACATCCCTGTATACAAATATCCATGAATGGCTTTACCTTTGGACACAAGGGAGACCAATGCATACTAATCTTCAAAGCTAGCATGGGAGTTATAAAAAATAGATTTTCTGATAGGTAACTCCATGATGAGATATCTATTGTATATGAAGAAAACTATGAAATAAACAGATATAAGCAATGCATGAAGGCAGGGACTTTATCTGTTTAGCTTTGCCTGTGGTATCTTCAGCATCCAGAATAGTTCTCAGCATAGAGTAGGATGCCAATAAATATTTGTTGAACAAATAAATACATGAGTGTGCTGAAACACAGATCAATCATGGGTAGAATAAAATTTAGCAGAAGATTTTGGGAAAAATTTTAGTTCCCTTCCAATCTCTGAAAATACATTAAGCAGTACATGCTGGGATGAAAGGGGAATAAAAGAAAAAGTTTAAAGATTTAGAAAGGAAATCAATATAAATAATACAATCTTTAGAAGAGATGGTTAAAGTGTGAGTGCTGTCTGACCAGGTGGTGGTGCAGTGGATAGAGCACTGGACTGGCACACAAAGGACCCAAGTTCGAAACACTGAAGTCACCAGCTTGAACAGAAGCTCACCAGCATGAGCACAGGGTCACTGGCTTGAGTCCCAGGTCGCTGGCTTAAGCAAGGGGTCACTCACTCTGCTGTAGCCCCCCCCCATCAAGGCACATATGAGAAAGCAATCAGATGCTGCAATGAAGAACTGATGCTTCTCATCTCTCTCCCTTCCTGTCTGTCTACCCCTCTCTGTCCCTCTCTCTGTTTCTCTGTCTCAAAAAAAAGTGTGAGTGCTTATTTAGTGAATAATTTGGAAAAGTCAAAATATTAATGGATGCTTTAAAAACTTTTCTTATTTTCACGCACTGTTTGCTAAAAACACTTATCTACTTCACACGTTGCAGCATGACTCTGATCAGAAAGGCACAGGCAGTAACTCCCCCAAAGACAAGTTACCTCACCTCACACGACTAAGTACCTTAAAGTCCCTGAAACTATGTAGGAAGACAGTACAAAGTAAGCACACATTCAAAAACATTAAAAGTTTTAGAACAGAAAGAATATTATTTAAAAGTGTTGATAAACTAACATCTGTATTAAAAGGTTAATAAAAACAGTTTAAGAAAGTTATTAATTATTAGAATAGTTTGTAAAAATGCAGGGTCATATTTATAAGAACATGGATCAACAACTACTGTATAACATCTAATAAACACCCCAATTTTTTTAATTAAAATTTTTTTATTTTTGTCTTTTTGTTTTTGGTATTCATTTTTTTGTGGTCTGTTTTTTTAATTTTTTTAATGTTTTCTTATTTGTTGTTCATTTTTCTTTTTATAACTTATCATTTTTTTCTTTTCTAGGACCTAATTTTCACCTTTGTGGAGCTACTTCATGACAGAATGAATGATATTCCTCACTCCTGGAGATTGGGAATATAATCATGCTACAATTTTCCTCTACTAATCTAAATCTGTTGTGTGAACAATGAATTAGCACCCCAAAACTCTTTTTTTTTTTTTAGTGAGAGGGAGAAAGATGGAGGGACAGAAAGACAAGAAGGGAGAAAGATGAGCAGCATTGATTTGTAGTTGTGACACCTTAGCTGTTCATTGATTGCTTTCTCATATGTGCCTTGACGGGGGGGCTGCAGTCAGGCCTGTGACACCTTGCTCAAGCCAGCGACCTTGGGTTCAAGTCAGCGACCTTGGGCTTCAAGCCAGCGACCTTGGGGCTTTGAACCTGGGTTCTCAGCATCCCAGGCTCTATCCACTGCACCACTGCCTGGTCAGGCAGCACCCCAAAGAAGGAAGAAGCAAAAAATAAATCCACTATCAGTAATAATAAAAGTTATAAGGAAACAAACCACTGGGTAAGAGGGTAGAATTTGTAGCTGACATTTTAGAGTGGTCAAAGTTCACTGTCTTTCACATACAACTGAGAAGAAAAGTCTAAATTTAGTGTTCTCTATTTTCCAGTGATGACTGATATAATTTCTGTTAATGATTCTTTTATATTTATTGGGATGACACTGGTTATTAAGAATCTGCCAGTCACTTTCAAAGAGTTTTCTCCTATACACATTCATAACCACTCTTTTTTACTCATAGCTCACAATTTTAAGTCTAGCTACTGTGGGCATTTTTGTGGGCTATTTGATGGAGCTGTAGAAATTCAGGCAGGTGCTCCTGGCTGGGGCATTTGGGAGATTTGAAAAAAGGAGGGGCTGAGGACTAATAGTGGTTGTTAAATGATATCCCAGCTCTTAACTCCCTTAAGCTTATGGTTTTACTCTTTCATTGTCACAAATATCACCAGGCTGCAAAGAAAATGTCAATTCTGCTCCAAGAGAAAAAGCATGGCTAGAAACTGCTTTAGACTCTCCACCTATTTATTTCCATCTAACCTATTAAAGTAGCTGAGAGAAAAAAGATGGGAAAAGTTGTAGCTACTAAAGTCTAGGTATCTCAAATGCCTCTAAAAATCCACCCAGGTTTCCATTGTGTTTGGGGAAGCTACTAGATTAGGGGTCGAAAACCTATGGCTTGCAAGCCAGATGTGGCTCTTCTGAATGGCTGCATCTGGCTCGCAGACAAATCTTTAATAAAAAAATAATAACATTAAAAATATAAAGCATTCTCATGTATTACAATCTATTCATTTCCTACTGCTCATGTTCATGGTTGCGGGTGGCTGGAGCCAATCACAACTGTCCTCCAGGACAACACCAAATTTTTATTGGATAATGCTTAAAGTACACGGGTCGTTGTGAGGTCAGGAAGTAAACTTCCCTCCTTTTAATCAAGTAGTCAGCTAGCTAATTGCAGAAACCCTTTTGATGAAGAAGATGGTTAAAAGAAAAAAAGATGAGGAGTATCGTACTTTTCAGCAGAAATGGACAGAGGAATTCACCTTTGTGGAGACAGCAGGTTCTGCAGTGTGTCTAATATGCAATGATAAAATTGCATCGATGAAACGGTCAAATATAAGGCGGCACTTCGACACACATGCCATACTACATTTGCATCAAAATATCCAGCGGGGGACAGCAGGAAGAAAGCATGTCAAGAGCTACTGTGCAGAGTGCAAGCTAGTCAGCAGCAACTCCGTGTTTGGACCCAACAAGGTGACTGGAATTCAGCTAGCTTTGCTGGTGCTTTAGCAATTGTGAGAAATGAAAAGCCATTCACAGATGGGGAGTATGCCAGAACATTCATGCTTGATGTTGCCAATGAACTTTTTGACGACTTTTCGGATAAAGACAAGATAATCAAACGAATAAAAGACATGCCTCTGTCGGCAAGAACTGTTCACGATCGTACCATCATGATGTCAAATCAAATTGAGGCAACACAAGTGAAGGACATAAATGCAGCCCCATTCTTTTCTCTCGCGTTGGATGAGTCAACAGACATAAGCCATTTATCCCAGTTCAGCATTATTGCAAGGTATGCTGTTGGTGACACACTACATGAGAAAAGTCTTGCTGTTTTGCCTATGAAAGAGACAACAAGAGATGAGGATTTATTCAAGTCTTTCACTGAGTTAGCTAAAGAAAAAAATCTACCGATGGATAAACTTATTTCGGTGTGTACTGATGGTGCTTCGTGCATGGTGGGGAAAAACAGAGGATTCGTAGCGCTTCTTTGTGAACATGAAAAGAGACCCATCCTAAGTTTTCACTGCATCCTACATCAGGAGGTGCTTTGTGTTCAGATGTGTGGCGAGCAGCTTGGTGAGGTGATGTCGCTGGTCATTCGGGTGGTCAACTTTATTGTTGCCCAAGCTTTAAATGATCGCCAGTTTAAAACACTGCTGGATGAAGTTGGGAATAATTATCCTGGTCTGCTTCTGCACAGCAATGTGCTTTGGTTGTCAAGAGGGAAGGTGCTCAGCCGTTTTGTGGCTTGTCTGAGCAAAATTCAGACTTTTCTTGAAATGAAAAACGTTGAGCATCCTGAGTTAGCTAACACTGAGTGGCTCCTGAAGTTCTACTATCTCATGGACATGACTGAACATCTGAACCAGCTCAATGTGAAAATGCAAGGCTTTGGAAATACAGTCTTATTCCTTCAACAAGCAGTGTTTGCATTTGAAAACAAGCTGGAACTCTTCATCGCCGACACTGAAACAGGTCGTTTACTATACTTTGAAAAACTGGGAGAGTTTAAAGATGCATGCACAGCAAGTGACCCTGCTCAACATCTTGATCTCCAGCAGCTAGCGGACTTCACATCTAATCTCCTGCAGTCATTCAAAGCGCACTTTGGAGAATTTCATGAGCACACTCGTCTTTTTAAGTTCATCACCCATCCACACAAGTGTGCAGTGGATAGCGCCGACCTGAGTTACTTCCCCGGTGTCTCCATCAGAGATTTTGAGCTACAAGCTGCTAACCTGAAGGCCTCAGACATGTGGGTGAATAAGTCACTGAATAAGGATTTGGAAAGACTTGCATGACAGCAAGCAGAGTTGGCGAACAAACACAGTGGGGAGAAATGAAAAAACTTCAACCCGTGGACCAGCTGATTGTCAAAACTTGGAACGCGCTTCCCGTCACATACCACACACTGCAGTGTGTGAGTACTGCTGCACTGACGATATTTGGCTCTACGTATGCATGTGAGCAGTCTTTCTCACATCTAAAGAACGTTAACATCAACCTGTGATCTCGTTTAACGGATGGAAGTCTCAACGCGTGCATGAAGCTTAACCTCACCACATTATTAACCAGACTACAAAGCCATCAGCAAAATCATGCAGCACCAGAAGTCGCATTAATGGTAAGAAGTACTTTATTCATCATTGGTTAGCAATAGCATAACAACGTTATTAAAAAGAATTCAGAGACTTATTGTACTTTAAAAGTGTTGGTCTTACATAAAATGTACATATTTATTTGTATTTAGTGTTATACATATTGTACGGCTCTCACGGAATTACATTTTTTTTTTTTTGTATTTTTCTGAAGCTGGAAACGGGGAGAGACAGTCAGACAGACTCCTGCATGCGCCCGACCGGGATCCACCCAGCACGCCCACCAGGGGCGATGCTCTGCCCACCAGGGGGCGATGCTCTGCCCCTCCGGGGCATCGCTCTGCCGCGACCAGAGCCACTCCAGCGCCTGGGGCAGAGGCCAAGGAGCCATCCCCAGCGCCCAGGCCATCTTTGCTCCAATGGAGCCTTGGCTGCGGGAGGGGAAGAGAGAGACAAAGAGGAAGGGGGGGGGGTGGAGAAGTAAATGGGCGCTTCTCCTATGTGCCCTGGCCGGGAATCGAACCCAGGTCCCCCGCACGCCAGGCTGATGCTCTACCGCTGAGTCAACCGGCCAGGGCCCGGAATTACATTTTAAAATATGTAGCATTCATGGCTTTCTCAGCCAAAAAGGTTCCTGACCCCTATACTAGATAATATCAGACTAGAAAGTCAGAAGTATTTTGCCAATCTCAGCTTTTCAATAAATTTGAGATTAGTGAGTTCTTTTTGTAAGTGAGAAAGAAACTGAGAGAGAGAGAGGCAGGAAGGGAGAGAGATGAGGAGCATCAACTTGCAGCTGTATCACCTTAGTTGTTCACTGATTGCTTTCTCATATGTGCCTTGACCAGAGAGCTACAGCTGAGCCAGTCACCTCGTGCTCAGGCCAGCGACCTTGGGTTCAAGCAAGCAACCTTGGGCTTCAAATCAGTGACCTTTGGGCTTGAGCCAGTGACCATGGGATCATGGTGATGCCCGTGCTCAAGCTTGCAACCTCAGGTTTTTGAAATTTGTCCCTCAGTGCCACCACCGGTCAGGGTAGAGAGAATGTTTTAAATCAACATAGTATGGCCTGACCTGTGGTGGCGCAGTGGATAAAGCGTCGACCTGGAAATGCTGAGGTCACCGGTTTGAAACCCTGGGCTTGCCTGGTCAAGGCACATATGGGAGTTGATGCTTCCAGCTCCTCCCCCCCTTCTCTCTCTCTGTCTCTCTCTCCTCTCTCTCTCTCTAAAAAAAATGAATAAAAAAAAAATTTTTTTTAATTAAAAATAAATAAATAAATACATAAAATTAAAAAAAAATCAACATATTATGTGCTATACTGGTTTATAGAGAAATGTATACATAAACAATAATGCATTATTATACTAGACCATTGGTGGAATCCTACCAATAATTGTTAATGAAATAAACTATTAAAGAATGTGACCCAAATTATAGAGACAGATGTGAGAAAAGGCAGTAAGAAAAAGGGAGAACAGAGAAGGAGGAGAAAGAAGAAAAAGAGAATAAGAGGAGTAGTTGAGGGGGGAGGAAGGAAGATGCTTATGAATGCCAAAGAGACATACCTGGAGAGTAAAAGCAAAGTAAAGAAAAGGAACTGACCAACTGAAAAGATCATTAAGAACTACCAGAAACAAGAGCAAAACAGTCCAAATGCAAGCCACTTTGTAGTTCTGACTTCGGGCATATCATTTCAGCTCCATTCCCTAGGCGACAGAATAAATCCTCATATTCCAATGGATTGACTGAATGCACTAAAAAAACAAAGCATCTCTGAACTTACAGAGAACCACTGTTTCTGGCTAGATGACACATGATTTAAACTATGGGGTGCTTATAGACTTTAAACTGCAAAATACTGCGTAGGTAAGAATTCTGCCACACAACATGGGTCAAGATGTTAACTTATCATTAATACAACTTATGATTCAGAAATATACTTAGAAATACACATCCAACCTTTACTGCGAGGGAAGAACTGCCTGAGAATGTGAAATTATTAAGACAAAGAACCACTCGTCCCCACTAAAAGCAGTAGGAAACAGACATTGAATCAGAGTAATGATTCTCAGCCTAAAGAAAGCTGGCAAGGACCAGCAATGAGAAGAACTGGACAAAACACAGAATATGGAAAAGGTGAGGCATTTTAAAAGACATCACAACTGAGGGACAAAAGTAAAATCTGTCTGACAGAGGACACATGCAAAGAATAAAAACATCCCAATGCTATTTACACAGTTTAGAATTCTATGTTAAAACAAATGAACTAGAAATAGTTCAATTTATTTGTGATGTATGTTGTCATCTAGGAAATAAAAGGCAAAATCAAGTTTAAAAAGCAAAATGAATTACTTCTTTCAAATTAAAGAAAATGAACAAAAAGGACCAAATATAAATAAATCTGAGGTCAAGTAGACAAAAAATGGCTAATAAAGAAGGTTTAAATATAACAGTAACCAGAAGTATACTTTGAAATTAGGAGGTAAAAAAAAGTAAGTTACAGACTTGTGTTATAATAAAATAGAGATTTGCAACATCTGGAAATTTGGAATAAATGTAAATCAACAGGTATGAGGACATGCACCTCTTATCAAGGGAACTGGCTTTAAAAACAAACAAAACCCCACAACCACTTATATTAATGTCTGAAACATAGTGAAGAACTGAGGAGGTCCCAGAGGACTAGAAAATACAAAGGAAGCACCAATCTTCACAAGCGCAGTAACTGTGCTCCTGTGGTCACTGCCGGGTAAGTCTACCTTGAATCCCTAGTAAAATAATGGAACAAATAGTAAAAGATAAAAATCTATAAGCATTTAGTTTAATGGACTCATGAAGTATAGTAGCATGAAGACTGCTTTATGTTAAAACATAATTTACAATTTCAATTTTTAGCACATAGTTACAAAAAAGGGAATATAGCCAATACATTTAATGTCTTCGGATGTTACAAAGCAGCTGTAAAAATTTCAATAAACTTTTTATTCAAAATTATATTCCCAATCATGGCTTAATGTCATGATGTAATGAATAAAATACCCCAACAAAACCCAAAAACAGTTAAAAGATGTAACTAGGATAAGCTATATAGCAGTGAATCATGTGAGGAAGTGAATTGCAAAATGGGTCTTAGGCATTATTTAGAATCTTCATTAATGTATGGGAGGATGGCCTGACCAGGCAGTGGCGCAGTGGATAGGGCATTGGACTGGGATGCGAAGGACCCAGGTTCGAGACCCCAAGGTTGCCAGCTTGAGCGCAGGCTCCTCTGGTTTGAGCAAAAAGCTCACCAGCTTAGACCCAAGGTTGCTGGCTCGAGCAAGGGGTTACTCGGTCTACTGAAGGCCCGCAGTCAAGGCACACATGAGAAAGCAATCAATGAACTACTAATGTGTCGCAACACGCAATGAAAAACTAATAATTGATGCTTCTCATCTCTCCGTTCCTGTCTGTCTGTCTCTGTCTCTGTAAAAAAAAAAAAATGTATGGAAGGATGGATAGATAAATAATAATTTGCATTTGTGGATGACAGCAAATGTGAAAAACTTAACTATAGAAAAATGAGTATCAAAAAACAAACAAAAAAAAACACCAGACACTATCAAATGGATAAAAAAAAAATCAATAGAATTCAAAAGTGCACGCCCTGGCCAGATAGCTCGGTTGAGCATCATCCCCATACACAAGGTTGCCGGTTCAATCCCCGGTCAGGGTTCTTACAGGAACAACTCAATGTGTCTATCTGTCTCTCTCTCCCCCTTCCTGGGAAGTCTAACTTGAATCCCTAGTAAACTACCCCTCTCTCTAATAATCAATAAACAAAATTAAAGAAAAAAGTATGAAGGGGATTAAATCTTCTGAGGGTAAACTATGTCTCCAGAGCTATGCTAAGTATTTTACCATTTCTTTCTCAGCATAACGCCATGTCTGTATTACTATTCTCGTTTAATAGATGTGGGAAGTGAGCCTCAGAGACTTAAGGGAACTGCCCAAGGTCCAACAGCTAAGTTAATGGGAGAGCAAATCTGAACTCGGGTCAATCTAACTCTCAAGTCCATGTTCTTTCCACAAATCCATGCTGCCTCCGCTGGAACACTGACAAGCAATCTCTGGTGAGAAATTGAACCATCAAATTCAAGGCAAGGAAAAAAATGTACAAAGAGATAATAGATTAAAAGGAATAGTCAGACAACCAAGAGGCAAAGAACTGTGGCTTCACAATCTGACAACCACAGAAGAAGAAAACCTGACATCGTCTAAAAGCCAGAACAGAGAATTCTTTTCTTTTCTTTTCCTTTCTTACCGAGTTCTGACTAAACGACTGTGGAGTTGAGAGTGCCTCATTAACAGAGACAAGTATAACACTGCAAAGAACAGTAAGAATCAAAGAATTCCACAAGTATGAAGTTTGCTGAGTAGAACCGGTAAGGCTCTGTTCCACATTAGCAGTGTTCAAAGACACGACTGCTGGAGAGGCCTTGCTCACCCACAGGCTGGTGTACCTGGGGCTTTACTGCAGTGGAGTGGATGTACTGGAGTTCAAATGGAAAGGGAAATTAGGGTTAGAATTACACATCAGACACACTTCCTCAAAGGCAAATCCAGAAGGCTATGAAACAGTATTTTTCATGTTCTCCTGATTAGTCTAAGTTATATTTAGAATGTAAGCTCTCTGAAGTCAACAGCCTTGGATTTGGGGGAGGGGGCTTGCTTGTCTGCCATGGGGAGCAGCTAGCATACTTAGGTACTTGCTAAATATAAAACACTCAGTATTACAGATTTGAATTCTACCAACTAAACACCGAAACACCTATTACAGACCCACATTAACTAGTTACCAAATACCAGACAACCAATAAGTTTCCTTTTTTCATTTCTTGGATTCAATAAATAATGCGAATCACTTTATCAAAAACAGTAGCTAAGAAAGTCATGTTTCAAGTTCTAAGCTTACCAGAAAATGATTCAGAGTACAAATGTCAAAATAAACATGCTGGAGCTTGCTGCTAAAGAACTAATAGCTGCAAGTGACACACTTACGTGTGAAAGAAACATCTTCTGTCCCTGATATCAAAGCATCAAATAGCAGGAGCAGGACTCTCACTGCTAGCTTACCTCTCAAAACGATGCTAACAAGAACAATAAGAGGGCAAATGCTGATCATTAAGAGAGAGAGAGAAAATATTTTGTCTTTATTTTAAAGGTAGCATGTGAGACATTATGCAGAGTTTCTAAGAGTCATGTAACTACAAACCACTACATACAACAAATGTCATCTATTGAGAAACTCCACTACAGCCTGATACCCAATGTGAAACGTTTCCAATATTAACCTACAGACTACAGTATATGAACTGTTGTATTTCCCTTTTGGAATAGTTTGGGTAAAGCCATAGCTATGACGCTAAACACCGTTCATCATTTAAATTCAGCTGCCTCCAACACAGCATGATCGAGAGAAGAGGATTCATAAATTCCTGCAACCTCTGCTCTTAGGTTCTATATCCAAGAAGACCTCGGTGCATTCATTTTCACATATTCTATTTTATGCTAAACTATTCAAAAAGCAGGTGCATAAAATATGTATTATGAAAGAGAAAAGCTAAAAGGAGTTTCATTCAGGGAATGAAAATAAAAATCAGAATGAAGTTTCCAAATGATCCAGAACTTACCTGCTTAGTGTTTGATGACTGAAACTGTGCAGATACTGGACGCTATAAAAGACAGAAAAACGAAATAAAGCCTTATCTTTTCCTAGCATGCTTATATTTTCCAACTCCTAATCTATGATATAAAAAATAAAAAGATGACTGCCATGCAAAAACCAAAAGCAAGTAATATGAGCATTTATTGTTTTTCTCACTGCTTTCTCCTACAGTGTATTTATTCTAGTTTCTCACCACTGAGGACACAACCCTACTGTCACCTACTGAAGCCCCTCCAGTTAACTACTCGAAATAAATGTGTTTCGCACAGTGCACACAAAACAAAACAAAAAACCCTAGTCTATAGTTTCTTTAGCCTTTAATAAATGTCCTGTAGGCTACTTAAATGTCTGTAGGCCCCTTCTGAATGAGGTCATGCCATTACCTACCAGGTTGCAAAACAAATGGTGATGAATTGTCTATGATTTGCAAAAAGCCCACAATAGAAGCTGACAAGGTAAGAAAAGGGAGCAGGCCTAAACAGGCAGTGGCACTGGGGATAGAGTTGGACTGGGACACTGAGGATCCAGGTTCAAAACTCTGAGGTTGTCGGTTTGAGGGCGGGCTCATCCAGCTTGAGCGCAGGGGCACTGTCTTGAGCATGGGATCATAGACATGACCCCACAGTTGCTGGCTTGAAGCCCAAGCTCTCTGGCTTGAGCAAGGGTCACTTGCTCTGCTGTAGCCGCCCCCCCCCTTCAAGGCACATATGAGAAAGCAATCAATGAACAACTAAAGAGCCTTAATGAAGAAATGATGCTTCTCATCTCTCCCCCTTCCTGTCTGTCTGTCCCTATCTGTCCCTCTCTGTCTCTGTCACAAAAAGGGGGGGGGGGGATCAGGATCTGGATGGTGGCTCAGTGGATAGAGCATTGGTCTGGTGTATGGATGTCCTAGGTTTGATTCCCAGTTAGGACACACAGGAGAAACATATGCTTCTCTTTCCCTCCCTCTTCTGTTCTCTCTCTTCCCCTCTAGTAGCAAGTGGCTTGACTGGTTCGAGCGTGGCCTTGGGCACTGAGGATAGCTCAGCTGGTCCAAGTGCATCAGCCTGAGGTGCTGAAAATAGCTCAGTACTTGAGCATCAGCCCCAGACAGGGTTGCCAGGTGGATCCCAGCTGGGGTGTGTATGGGAGTCTGCCTATCTCCCCTCCTCTCACCTAAAAAAAAAAAAAAAAAGAAGAAGAAAAAGAAAAGAAAAGGGATCAGTTTATCCAATACTGACATACAGCTCCCCCGGAGTAAAAACTTGGCAGAACTATGTTAAAGCTGTAAAGGAACAGTCACAGTCTTGTAGCTCTGGCCACAAATACTGCAGAAAACAATTTGCAAAGGAATGTGACTGCTTAAATTCAGTTTTCCTAGTATACCTAGGTTAATCCTCTACTTTTTCTTATTAAAAATTAAAGAAAACCCTTTGATCTGTGAAGATGTACTGATCAAGCACAACCCTGCTATCTGGTTTTACTTCTAATCCAAGACAATATCCCTTAAAATATAGCACACCCTGTTCCACACCACAACACTGTCCACAGCAGGGGGTCACAGGCAGGTAGTCCACAGACTGCGTTCAGTACAAAGACATGGTATGTTGGTCTGCAAAACATCTTTTTTAACTGAACTAGTTGCCAATATTTTAAAATAAGATTTCTGATTCCTCTTGATAGTAGGACAAGCTGACAACACTTGGTCTACACTCAGAGATGGCAACATCTGGTCCACACTCAGAGATGTCAGCTAGAGCACATTAGTGACACAGCTGCCCCTTTCCTAGGAGGCATGCCCGCGCCACTTTCCCGCGGTCACATCGCTCTGGGCTATGTTCACCTGGCCCTATTTCCTCCTTGTGGGCCTATAGCCCCTATAGGCGTTTGAGTTTGCAAATTCTGTTCTAATGAAAAGTAATCTCAGTAAGTAGTATTATATGAGCATGACAAACAGAAATAGCATTCCTCTAAATAAGACCAGCAGTCAGGAGGAAGAGGAGGGAGAGGAGGAACGGGAGTGGAGAAGGGAGGAGAAAAGGGATTAATGGAAGGCTAAATTGGGGGAGGCAGGGGAGGAAGAGCAAGGGAAGCATGGGGAGAAGCCGCTTCTGCCTTCAGAGAGCTTACACTCCAGCCCAGGAGCAGTGGACCATTAAAAAGCCACACACCAATGAACGCAAAACAACACAACAGATAACAAGTAAGTAATACTGAAAAAAAAAGTAAAGGTAATGACAGAAGAGGATAGATTTAAAGAAATACTCTCCAAACTTCTGAGCAGGCAAGGGAATCCAGACGGGAAGAGAGGAGAACGTGGACCTTTTAGGTAAGAAGAAATGTTCAAGACAAAGAAACAAGTGGAAACTAGCCAGGTGTAGATAGGCAGGGACTGATTAGATGGTGGCATGAGTACACAGAACGATTAGCTGATCGGTATAGTGGAACAAAAACACCAAGACTGGAGCAGCGCTGGATCCCGTGATGTTTCAGACACACACCGGTTTCCACACACATTTTATCTCGTTTAACTGCCATCAACACCTCATCACCACCGATTCTCTCCTTTCCAAGAGAATCACTTGTAGAGATGATAAAATTTCAATTGAACATCTTGATGAGGCTAGTCTGAAGATCGAAAAGAATGTGGCAGTATTGACTAGGAACTTGTAGGCTCCCTCTCTTGTGCCTTGTTTATGAGCAGATCAACTTGAGAAAGAAGGAGGGCAATTTTCAAAAGGAGAAAGAAATAAAAGAGCAAAGATAGTGGGAAAAGAAGCCAAAAGAAACAAAAAAACAGCAGACCGTAAGTGTTTGAAAGTGAAAGCTAGTAGCCACAGCTGACTTACTGCCGTCCATCCAGAATGGTCCCCAAATTCTCCGGCTCTGAGTGACGTCACACCCATGGAGCTCAGATCCCTCACTCTCACTTCCAGTCACCTCCCCAGGGCTCCCTGAGGCTGAATTTGCTTACCTGAGGTTTCTGGAAAGGGTTTCGTTTGGTTGATTCAAACGTGGGATAAATTGGTCGGGTTGACGCCCGCTGGGCAGGATCTTGGCACACAAATCCTGAATGGAGAATGGGCAACATTAAAACCTGCCATTTTCTAAGAAGTCAGCAGGTTTAGCTGCACCTTTTCTTTAAATGGGTTAACTCAGTTTCAACATCATAAATATTACAGAGGTCCATCCTCACGAGGATTAGACGTGACTCCTATACACACATTCTGCTTGAACTTCCAACCAGCATGACTGGGAAGAAGAAATGAAACACACAGCTACGTCAGTCTTCCTCGTTGGGGAGCTGAAACGGGACTGGCGGAAAAGAGATGCACAGTTTTGATGAACTTCAGTACAAAGGTGCAAACCACTATTTAAAAACACACAGTTGTTAATGCAGACAAATTATTTTAAAGCGGCTTCCTGGATGGAATCTGGAAAATAATGCTGTTTTTACTGGGAGAATACAGAAGCAAGTGAGGAGTCTTGTCCTGTTGCAGGCTCCACTTCCAGAACTGCTGAAGGTGTTGTTCTAAGACAACTTTCAAAATGAGCTTTGTGGGGGGTACGTGGTGATGAACAGAGACTTGACCTGGGGTGCTGAACACACAACACAATGTACAGACGATGCATTATAGAATTAAACACCTGAAACCGATATAATTTTATTAAGCAATGTCACCCAATAAATTCAATGTTAAAAAATCAACAACACACAGAAAAAAGGAGCTTTGTAGCCTTTCTATGGCTTAAGAGATTAGGTGTGGGCTAATTTCACTTAAACCCTAAAAGGAAGCATTCCCAAGGGGGAGAGTACCTAGCTTTTACAGCATTTGCTGGTACACCGAGTACTAGTTCATTTCAAATATATTTTATTATGTCTTTCGAGCATACTTAAAAAAACAACAAAAAAACCCACAACGCACCCACCTGACTGCCCATCTCCATTTCAAAGTTTTGGCTTATATACTCAGAAAGGGATTTCTTCCTTGAACTGCTTCAGTTATAACTAATTCAGTTATAACTGCTCCAGTTATAACTACTACAGAGATCATGTTGACAGCAGCAGAGGCTGGCGAGCAGAAACACAGGCAGTCTCCTCTGCAACAAAGCTTCTTCAGTGGGTTTCACTGTCCCAGCTCAGAGGAAAATATACTTTCTCCAGATCTTTGCTTAATTCTCTTCCTCAGCTCATAATCCCTGTGCCCAGGAATTAGGTCTCAGCCCTAGTTGTGGTTCAACCTCAGGACAGGATGGAGCCAGGGGGAGCAGAAACACATAAACACTTCTCTGAAAATATAATTTTTTAGTACAAAACATCCAGCATGGCTTAGGAACTGCCAATTGGCAACACCTATAGAGCCTGAAAAAATGGATGCCCTGGGTAACCTTTCTGTGCGTTTTCAGGAAACACCACTACTCACCTACGACAGTGAACATATCTGAAATCATACTGGCTTTAATCTTTAGGTCCAGAGGTGCATCACTAACAGAACAGAGAGAGAAAAGCGCAATCAATAGTTTTATAAGTTAACATAATAGCCGCCCCCAACGGGCCCCAATACAGCACAGCTTCCAAATGTGGATGAGCAGCAACACATAAAGCACATCAAATTTGTGGAAAAAGAAAAAGAAATCTGGCAAAAATACTAGAAATAAAAGCTCAGTGTTCAACTCATCCTCTGTAAGGCAGGCCTGGCACCAAAGTGTTGATTCCCTGACATGCTTTTTTTTATTATTCCAGAAGGTCTTGTGCAATTCAAATTTTGCACAAATCCAGAATACTGCAATGGTCAAATCGCAGCCGCATGCAGGAGACCTCGGCCATCTCCGTCCTTTTTTTCAGACTTCACTTTCTGTTCTAAATCAATTTGCTTAAGCTCAAAGGCTTGCAAATGAGGGCCTTTTAAAAAAATACAAGCTGTACCAAACTATCACCAGAGGATGCAGCAGGAGCGCAGGTGGGAACAGAAACAACCCAGACTGAGAGCCGGAGGCCTCTCTGCAGCAGGGGCTCCCTGTCGGCCGCGGCACTGGGTGCTTTCTCCACAACCCAGAGCATCGGGCTGCTGGGCCTGGTGCAGCACTCTGGGCATCTCTAACACTGCCCGATGCACCTTGCTGGGCAAGCTGATACACTGAGGGCACGGAAGTGTAGCACAGCACCTGAAGCATCGATACATCCAGCTCCACACCTTACTCTCGGGACTAAGCCAAACTCCCACCCCACAAAGTAGTCAATCTGTCTTTATTTGATTCCTTGGCATTTTGCCAACATTGCTCATCCTTAAAAACACAGCAGCAGGGTGGTCCTGGAATAAATCTCTAGCTGTTTAGAGAAGCATTTACCTAACAGAAACTCCAGCTGTAGCTGCAGATATAAGCAGAACCTTCTCTAGGATTGAAAAATATATTTCTTTCCTTCTTCTAATAGGTAGGTTAAAAATGGTTTGTAATTGTTTGAAGGTTTTAGATTTTAATCTTGGATGGAGACCGGGACGTGGACAGGGCAAAAGGACCAGCCGTTATCTACACTACTCACAGGCCCAGCTCTGTACGTTTATAGTCTATGTGAATTTGAGTTGGTATAAACCTTTCATAATAAAGGAAATATAATACCACATGTATCTCTTTAGCCATAGCAGACACCTACAAAGTTAAAAGAGAGTGAGAGCAAGAGCTGGGGATAAAAATGAATCCAAGCCCTGGCCGGTGGCTCAATGGATAAAGCATTCTACCAGGGCACCGAGGTTGTGGGTTTGATCCCCAGTCAGGGCACATATGAGAGGCAATCAACGAGTGCATGACTAGATGGAACCACTAAGTGGAACTACAAATTGATGCTTCTCTCCACCCCCTCCTTCCTCCCTCTTTCTCAAATCAATGGGAAAAAATAAAAATCCAAGAAGCATCCCTTAAAAGCCCAGTAAGCCAGTAAACACGGCGCAAACTGACTGGTCAGATAGAAAGCATGGTTGCCTGCCATATGGACCTGGACAACATGCCACAAATCTCCCAAATTTAGAAATTCCAGACATCTCTATCTAACGACTAAGGAAAGAAATCTCCTAGTGCCAAAAGAAATGACAAAAAAAAATGTTTAACTGCTATTTACTGGGGGATTCCCCTTTTATAGTAGATGGAACAGACTACTTACCAAGCCAAAGAAGGAGAGAGATTCACTTCCAACAACCATGGCTTCAGAGTGGAATCTATGAGCACGTCAAAGCCATAGAGCTCTAGAAATACAACACAACACAATACACAAGATCATTTTCCATGTCACAACCAAGGTGTGGAGGATGCAATCCAATCAGCTCCAACAGAGGCCGAGAAACTTGCTGACTATAATAAGTGGAAGTAGAACCAGAGAATTTTTCAAGTGAAGAGAAATTGCTCAAGCTCTAGAGATAATTAGAAAACAATGCTATAAAATTCCACAGTTTTTGTTATCTACTGTACTGACATTCCTGAGTTCTCCACCGAAAGCAGCCTGACCCTCAAGGCTGGGGCTGAAACGATGTGGGGAGAAGGCGCGCCCCAGTGCACCCAACATCAGCGCTGCTCTGGGCTTGCTCTGGATTGTCCCCACCCTTCCCCACCACACCCCGAAAACAGAAAACTCTGATGAAGGTTCTCTCTAGGGTCCTTCCATCACATTTTCTTAAAGCAAGACCTTGCGTTTGCTACCTAGTCAAGATGACATCTAAGTGTAAAATATATATATATATATATATATATATATATATTTTTTTTTTTTTTTTTTTTTTTTTTTACAGAGGTAGAGATAGACAGGGACAGACAGGAACAGAGAGAGATGAGAAGCATCAATTATCAGTTTTTCATTGCGCGTTGCGACTTCTTAGTTGTTCATTGATTGCTTTCTCATATGTGCCTTGACTGGGGGCCTTCAGCAGACCGAGTAATCCCTTGCTGGAGCTAGCGACTCTGGGGCCAAGCTGGTGAGCTTTTTTTGCTCAAGCCAGATGAGCTTGCGCTCAAGCTGGCGACCTCAGGGTCTCAAACCTGGGTCCTTCCACATCCCAGTCCGACACTCAATCCACTGCGCCACCACTTGGTCAGGCATAAGTGTAAAATATTTATATATTCATTCCCTCCCTTCCCTATAGCTTCAATTTCCCTTTGAAGATAGAAAACAAAATACACTGTCTGGGGTAGTGAACACACAATACAGTGAACAGATGGTGTGTAGTAGAATCATGCACCTGAAACCTGTATACTTTGTTAACCAGAGTCACTTCAATAAATTCAATAAAAAGGGAGAAGAGAAGAAAAGAAAATTCACAGGCCTGACACAGAAAGACAGAGAAACAGAAGTAAGGAAGAGGAAAGCCAGTGGCAGCAGAGCAGGACTGTGACAAGCCACCTTGCAGCACTAATTTTAAGCCCCTCTGCACCTCCGGGAGGGAGCCGGAGATCAAATTCCCATGGCTTCTGGGTCCTTTACTGCTTCTCTTACCCTGACTCCCCAAATGCTGCAAAGAGCAAAGCAAGAACCATGAGCAGACTCTTCTCCCAGAAAGCAGGGATGAGAGGCTAACCCTGGAACCTCGGCTGGTAACCCTTACTGTCATTATTAGTATTACTGAAGACACCCTCTCCGTGGTCCTCCCTGGTATACACATAGAGAATACATCAGACTTCCGGAAGTCCATCATTCCTAAACATCCCACTCTGTTCTTCAAATAAACTGTTTATACCTTCCTTACAGGAGAAAACACTAGCTTCCTTACAGCTCACACCCACAAAACACCACCAGGTATTTTCCAGAAATTTTTTTTGAAACAAATTTCTTTACAAGAAAGATTTTTCCCATTTCTCAAGCTTCTCAAAAACATAAAGAAATAAATGTAGGATTCTAAAAAGATGGTGCCAAAGACTCTCTTCTGGAACATAAGGAAGTCTGACGGCACACCGAGAATCCTGGAATGGGAGCCCACAGACCTGGCTCCTCGTCGGGACTGCACCACTGATGCGCTGTGAAACCTGGGGAAAGCAGCCCTCTCCGACACTGCTTCAGCGCCCTCCAGTTCCCCTTCGCTCCCTGGTAATCAGTATTTCTCAGTATGTGTGCACTCAGTCAACCTACATCCAGAATTCCTATTTATGCAATAAGGATTCAGACAGACATTCACATTTAGCTTTTCTCTTGGGAAATGTTTCCACGAGTGAGTTGGCTTATTTAAGATGCCATTTAATTTGCAAAAGTAATCACAAACTATTAAGAGTCTGAGTTGGGATTCATCTTCATTGTATCTACACAAAAGTCACATATTAACTGTACTGTAAAATGTAAAGAAAAGTCCTTCACCTATCTTTCGGTAATGAATTATATCTTTTATGATCAGTACACTCTTTTAGATATTTTACCTAACCTTCAGTCATCAACAGAATATTCCCCTGACAATTGAAGAAACATCCCTTGTGATATGGCATTAAATAAAGTATTTGAAAGGAAAAGTTTAACTGCAAAACCAACAAGTCCATGTTAACAATACACAAGCAAGAGAGAAGAAACTATGAGCCTGATTCAAGCCAAAGAACATTCTCTTCAGTGCTTAAAAGCTGAAGCACAGGATTCAACTGTTTCACAAAGTGCTCTTGTTATTGATAATAAGAGTATGAGGAAGAGGGTGATAGTCATGATAAATCCCCATACTGATCAGATTTGTAAATCAGCCACAAATTAAGACAAACTGAAATCAGAATAACAACCAATGAGACCCACTGTCTCAGCACCTCGTATTAAGAGCCAACACATTTACTTAATTCGTTCCCAAATTAAGAGGCAAATTTCAAGAATCTCAGTTGAAAGGCTGAGAGCCAACATCTGACAAGAAAAACATGACCCCAAAAGAGAAAATACCTTTTATAGAGACACCTTAATTTTTACTGGGTGAATAAAACCCAGCAGTGCTAAACAATCTCATAATCAGCTTTGAATCGAACTACATCTGAACAGGTGCCAGGCTTGGATCTACCACCACGTCTGAGTGGGATGCTGTGATAGCACTCCAGTATGGTACAAAGCCCAGTGCGCCTGAGAGGCTGGAGCTGGGGGAAAGAAAGGGGATAGAAAGATACCATCTGTACCAGGTTTATCTCTTAAAACAATCAGCGCAGCTTAAGAAAAATAATTTGGGTCCTTTGCAAGCTATTAGAGTCCTGATAACCCTTCTAACTTATGATTGGTCTGTTTGTGGACATTCAAGGTTTTAAAAGGTAAGAAGTAGGTTACACTGAGAATATTAAACTTCCTCACCCTTTAATATTGTGTGTTTTAGCAGCAGTGTCTAGAATCTCAAAAAGTCAGTATCGAGGCTGAGATCTACCAGTGCTCATGTCATAAAGGGTGCAGGCAAGCTGGCTGTCCCAGCTCGGAGCCACTGTCTTTGCTCCCCTGTGTTGTCTTCATCACGCCAGGAGAGCAAGTATTTTTGAAGGACTGTTGCTACCACCTTATTCAACAATGTTTCCTCAAGAAATTTTTCCTTGGTGAGAAATACTTCCTTCAGCCCCCAGCGAAATCAAAACAAACTTGAAGATTTTACTAGTGAAAGATAAGAAGCAGACTCCGCTTCCTACCGTTACACTGGCACCTTATCTCCCCATGTCTTTAAGGCAGCTTCTGGGAAAAGTAATCCACTCCTAGCTGCCTATTCACTCCCCAACCCCTAGGAATCTGCTTCTGCTCCCACTCTCTCTCTAGTTGACTGTTCTCACTGGGATCACCTAAGACCACCTACTGCTAAGCTGACCACCTTACTGCTAAGCCCCAGCACCTGAAACTGCTGACCACCCCTTCCTTACTGGAACTTCCTTCTCCCTTGGCTCCAGGCCACTGCTCTCTGCCGAGGCTCCTCTTCCTTCCTCTCCTCCTTTCATTCCTTCTCTTCTGCCCAGCTATTCAATGGTAGGTTTGCTCAGGGTCGCTTGTTCAGATCTCTTTCCTGCTCAATTCTACTTCTCTTCTAGGGTGATCACATGTATTCTCATGGCTGTAATTAATATTATGATGATGACATTCAAATCTACATCTTTAGTCAAGTGTCTTCTGAATACCAAATCCATAATTACAACTGCCTGCCAGATTTCACTGCATATCCCACGAGCACTCCACACTCAACAAAACATAACTCGTTATCTTTCCCCCAAACCTGTTTGGCTTCCCATTATTCTTCACCTTGGAAAATGGAAACTCCATCCATCGGTCTCCAAAGCGAGAAACTCTATCTTCACCACCTCCCAAATCCAATATATTACCAGATCTCCGCTCTCTTTATTTCTCTTTAATCCAAACCTTCTATACATATATTTCCTTTTAAGATATAATTTACAGCCTGACCAAGCGGTGGTGCAGTGGATAGAGTGTCAGCCTGAGACGCTGAGGACCCAGGTTTGAAACCGTGTGACCGTGGGATCATAGACATGACCCCAAGGTCACTGGCTTGCGTCCAAGGTCACTAGCTTGAGCAAGGGGTCACTCACTCTGCTGGGGTCCCCAGTCAAGGCACATGAGAAAGCAATCAATGAACAACTAAGAGGCCGCAACGAAGAACTGATCTCTCTCCCTTCCTGTCTGTCCCTGTTATCTCTCTTTCTCTCTTTAAATATATATATAAAATGAAATGAACAGATTTTAAGTATAGAGTTTGATGAATCTTGGTAATTGGATATAATCATGTAACCCACAATCTTATCAATCCACCCAGAACATTTCCATCATCCAGGAAGGTCCATGTTCCTTCCTGGCAAACACCTGCTTCCCATGTCACACCCTCAATCACTATTCTTCTTTCTTCCACCATAGACTAGCATTGCCTGTTCTAAAATTTCACATAAATGTTCACATGCAGTATATACTCTTTTGTGTCTGGCTTCTTTCGTTTGGCATGTTTGTGAGATTCATCCATCACCATTTCCTGTTTTAATACAGGTTTATGGAGGCATATTTACATATAATAAAATTCCCACTTTTAAATTGTAGTTTGATGAGTTCTGACAAATGTACACAGTTGTTTAATCACCACCCTCACAAATATAAAACAATTCTATCACAAACGGTACTTTGTGCCCCTTTGTAGTCACTCCTCACTCCCTAGCCACCAGCAACCACTGATCTGATTCCCGCCTTTTTCCAAAAAGTCAAATAAAATCATATAGTAGTTAGTCTTGTAAGAGTGGCTTCTTTCACTTTGCATTGCACTTTTGAGGTATCTATGTTATTATATGTATCATTTAGTTCATTCCTTTTATTACTGAGCAGTATTCCATTTTATGGACACATCACAATTTATGTACCCATTCAACAGATGATAAACATTCGTTCTGCTTCCAATCTCTGGCAATTATCAATAAGGCTACCATAAACATTCATTTACAGATATTTTTGTGAACATATGGTTTCATTTTTCTTGGGTAAATACTTATAAGTGGGGTTGCCAGGTCAAAGGTAAGTATATATGATCACTGCATCCCTCTTCCCTACAGAATTATTTCCCTAGCCTAGTCTCTCCCCACTGCAGTCCATTCTCGGCATGGCCATCACAGTGACTTTTCTAAGACATAAACCTAATACATAAATACAGGCAGTAACTGTTAGCAATAGACACTGATGTAATGTTGAACAATTTCCCCTTTGTTGTAATTCTATCATACCAAGCTTTGGGTCAGTTCATGATAAAAGTTAAAGAAAATAATAATAATCCAATTGCTTCCCCGCTCAAAAGCCTGCAGTGGCTGTCAGTTATCCGCTGGGTAAACACAAGAGTGTCAGGCCTTTACAACTGGGCTACAATCGATTTCCATAATCTTCTCTCCCACCACCATCCTAGGCAGGTTACATTTAGTCACACTGAACTTGCCACTTCATAAAAGGCCACATCCTGTCATGACACTGCATTTTGCATGTCACAGTCCCTCTGCCTGGCTCCCCTAGGCAAGGCTGGTGACTCTCGTGTGTGACAAGAGCATCTGAGCCACTGCACTACTAGTGCTGCCCACTGTCATTTCATGTCTGCTCCTGCACCACCAAGGCAGGTGCCACGTCCCACTCACCCACCGTTACAGAACAAACAGCCTGCACCATATAAAGAACTTAAGAAGCAACCAAGAAATACTGAAGAAGAAAAAAAGGAAGGAGGAGAAATTTTTAAGTAAAAAGCACTGTACAACTTTTGAGAAAGATAAAATAATTTGCAGGTACTCTCCCAAAATATCCCTGATCACAAGACTTGAAATATTTATAATAAAGCCACTGACCATAAAGAAAATAAGAGAACTTCTCACTAAGATTTTGACATACTAAAGAAAAGCTTGATAAAAGATGGGTCTAGGAAGGGAGGGGAAAAGAATGATTTGATAGAGAAAATAATAATGCATCCAAGGCCTAAGAGATTACTAACTATATCTCACCACTGATTTTGGAATCAATCCACTAACCCTCCCCAGAACTCAAGTCCCAGCTGAAGCTGTAATCCCTAAGGCAGGGGAGAGTGCTGACATTAGCCAGTACTTGCTGTCAGTCAAATGCTATTGTATAAAGGAAATTCTTTTTCCCTAGCCTTTGGATTTGAGTTGAAAACCTAAGGAAGAAGTCTTTATCTGGGGTCCAGAAGGAGAATTTGGAAAAAAGCAGATCAAGGTCCCATAGGAAAATGAACTAAATAAAAGAAAAAGCCCAGAGCCAATCTGTTAACTAGTCCAATAAATCAATCCGGTATCTGGCTACCACATGTAAAGGTAGATGTGAAAGGAGTAGCGAGGACTTAGTCCTGCTGAGTAGAGCAGAGAGCATGTCCATGTTCAGGCCTGATCCCCTAGAAAGGACGGTACCGTTTTTCCTGAGATTTAGTTCCAAGAGTGCAGGAGAATCCAGGAGGAGATGGGGCTAGCCAAATGTGGCCAGACACATCAGAACTTGTCTTTAGGTGGGTAGAGAAAGAGCCAGGGAGACCTGCCTCTCCAATTCGGCTTTGCCACTTATTAACTGCATGACCTAGGATAAATTACCTAACCTCTCAGAATATTCTTTCCTTGTCTATTAACAGGAGTAATAAGTATAAACTGTTAAAAGAACTAAAGGAAAGAGCCAATGAAGAGTGCTGGACAAACTGCTTTCTACTAAGTCCATTCTACAGTCAACTTCCCTTCCATCTCGTGGAATATGGGGTGAACCAGAAAAGACGACTATCTCAAAAAGAGAACTATTTGATGACTTTCATTATCTTTTTGTTGGTCAAATACTTTACATTGTTGGAAAATGTGTATTGCCTCCTCTCATCCTTTTAACAAATATTTATGGGCATTCTCCCTTTAAGAAAGTAAGCTTATCCTGACCAGGCGGTGGCACAGTAGATAGAGCGTCGGACTGGGATGCGGAGGACCCAGGTTCGAGACCCCGATGTCGCCAGCTTGAGCGCGGGCTCATCTGGCTTGAGCAAAGCTCACCAGCTTGGACCCAAGGTTGCTGGCTCCAGCAAGGAGTTACTTGGTCTGCTGAAGGCCCGTGGTCAAGGCACATATGAGAAAGCAATCAATGAACAACTAAGGTGTCGCAACGCGCAATGAAAAACTAATGATTGATGCTTTTCATCTCTCTGTTCCTGTCTGTCTGTCCCTGTCTATCCCTCTCTCTGACTCTCTCTCTCTGTCTCTGTAAAAAATTTAAAAAAATTAAAAAATAAAAAACAAAAAAGAAAGTAAGCTTAACCTGTAAAACAGTCTAGAACAATAGTAATGAAAGGTCAAACCAGCATTCATTGTGCAAAAAGAGGTATACTGAGCATGGTTTGTCCAGAGCCAAGATGTCACCGATCTCTGACCTAAACAAAGCCAGCCATCAATCTTACAAGTGGTGTAACAGCTAGTTCATATAACCCCAGGCTGAACAGGAACAAGGCCGTAGTCCGTCACTGGAGCCATCTTCACACACAGACAGATAACACCACTGTCAGCTGCAGCATCTTTAAAGAGAAGCTAACATCCTGTTGTTTTTGGCTGTTTTTCTCCAACTGGTTAGACAGCTATTCTCATAGCCAGTTATCCCACAGTGCCAATTTCCTAAGCATATTTAAAAGGTTGCTGTTTAAGCATATATTTCACATGGTACCACGTTTTCACAATCTCGAAGGCAGTAAAAATTAGATTGTTAAAAATCTGTTTTATTGGGAAAGGCATCAAAAGTTCTATAAACCACGAGTCCTATGATCAAGGTGACTCATTGTCAAAATTCATCTTCTGACCCCTTTCCTCGAAGCTGAACTGCTGTCATCTGAGTCTTCTCTCACTAGTTCTAGAACCGGAAGTAAGAGTCTTAATTTCTCAAGATCTCAATTTCTTTATACAGACTAATTATTCTCTGAGGTCCTTTCCAGATGTACAAATCCATGAAAAAAACATTAAATGGCTAAGTTTTGGGTGGCTTGTGATGGTTCCTATGTCTACATTTAAATGTTAAAATACAATGCAGATATATGTATATATCATCCCATGTAACATCTGTTTTGAGAGGAACAAACTCTTACGATATATGCTTTGCACAGAGCAAAAACTGAAAAAGTGTAATGCATAAATAAACAAATGAGCGGGAATACTGAAGGTACCTGGAAACACAGTCAGACATTAGTGATGGCGAGGTGGAAAGAAATGACAGGACAGAAGCACTTAGATAGAAACTGAATGCTCCTGGCAAGGATCCAGAATGTGGAAGGGCAGAAAAGCAAGCAAAAGAATATAGTGAACCCATCACCGGACTATTGGCTTCCTCTAAAAGCATCAAATGCTCTGTTCAAGCCAAATTCTTCTGGGAAGCTCTCAATTCCTGTTTATTCTAAAACAAATGAAAAATAAAAGGAGGGGAAAAAAACAGCTTATTCCTTGTAACTGAAACCCGGGGGAGGTTAGGAATCAGTGGGAGGCAAAGCGATTCACACAAATATACACACGTTTACAAAATCGTATCTGATGAGGGAGGCGAATGAAGCACACAGGATCCCAGGCTGACAGGAAGTGGAATTACAACCACAAAAGCCAAGAAGACAGTCAACAACTTAAAAAACTCCAGATGCACTCAGTTTATTAAAAGTGAACACTAGTAGGGAGGGGGGAAAGGAAACCCACAGCTGATGGCATGGACCTGGAGTACTTCAATGGACCAGACAAAGTCACTATAGTTCACATCAGAACTTCCACTTCCATTAAGTTTAAGGAATCCTTAAACTTCCAAAAGGCAATCAAGCAATAAAACAAAATAGAAAAGGAAACATTTAGAAAAACTTGTGTTGATTTCTAGAATAAAGATTTTTTCATTTATTTATTTATTCTTTTTAGACGGGGGGGGGGGGGGGGGGGGAGAGAAGGAGGAGGAGCAGGAAGCATCAACTCCCATATGTGCCTTGACCAGGCAAGCCAGGGTTTTGAACCGGCAACTTCAGTGTTTCCAGGTTGACGCTTTATCCACTGCGCCACCACAGGTCAGGCCTAGAATAAAGATTTTTACACCGAGAAATTACCCTCAGATGAGCCAAGAAATGTGGAAAAGAAACTTTTATTTATTTTTTTAATCTAGTAAGGCTTTTGAAGTTGGAATTATATTCCCTACACCCCCTCCTCAAACAGTTTGCAATAATTCTAAGAGCTGCAGGCTCTGACCAAACCAGACTCACTGTGAGGCCCACTATCAGGCCACCAAAAGGCAATTTAAAAAAGTGTCAATCAGCCACTCAACAAATATTTTTTAAACATCCTTTATGAGCAAAAAATACGCTGCATCCCTAGGAGGGGCAGAAACGAGGAAGCTATGCGGCTGCCCCGGGAGCTCCCGCGCAGTGTGGGGACAGACTCGTACACGGTACCAGACACCATGCAGGGACCACTGCAGGGTACGAACAGAGTGCCGGTGGCAGGGAGGCTGACTCTGCCTGGAAGATGTAGGAGACACTTCCCCGACGAAGTGATACTTGACTTCATCTTGAAAGCTGTCCTAATCTGCTAGGTAAAGTAACATGAGAAAAGTATTTCAGACACAGGATAAAGCAGGTAACAAGGCAAAGGGCTAGGAAAAGACTCGGAGGTCCAGGGACATGGTGAAAAGTTTGGTTTGGCAGAAATAATGTGGGAGGGGCAGGGGAGACAGTGACTACTAAGAAGTCACAAAGGTAAGCTCAGCAACCACCAGGGCGGTATACGTGTGAACAAACACCACAATTCAATAGGAAAGGCATATACCAGAACAAGTACAGAACAGCACGGGGGAGCAGACACAACAGGACACTTTGTCACACAAGGATTCCTGCAAGAAGTGATGAGAAGCTGAGTCTTGGAATATAAACAGGAGAGTGCAAGGCAGATGGACCGAGAATGTCCTAGCCGGAGAGCAGAACATGTACAGAGGCACACAGCATGGAGTGCTCGGGGTATAGCTGGGTTACAAGGTCTAAGAGGGGAAACAGAATTCTAGAAAAGTCAGCTGGGGTCAAATCCTTCGAAGCTTGAAGTTATACCAAATTTCTGTTCGGACTGAAACCTACAAAGCCATTTAAGGGTTTTAGAAGATAACATAATTTGCATTTAAAAAATATATCACAACCTCTTCTTTTCCTATATAATTTTAGGTCCTGGTTTATCTGCCACTTTCTATTTAGTCTCAACCTCCCCCTTTGTTTAGTGTCCCAAAGTACAGATTGTTATGATAATCCATTAAAAGAGATTAATAAACAATGTCTAATTATAGAAATAACAAAAAAGTTTTTATTGAGCACAAATGAAGAGCCAGACATGTGCCAGGTGCTCCACATGCATCTCTGCACTTGCTCCACATGGGCTTCTCAGGAGGCAGGTGCAGCACTGCAGCCATTTCACAGGTGAGGACACCGATTAGAGCAATTTGGTGGAATCAGAACACTATGAGAGGCACAACTGGGTCTCAGATTCAGGCTGTCAGGCTCTAAACTCCACATTCTTTGCTTTTCTGTTGCCGTGCCTCCTAAACAAGCAACGACTTACTACAGTATTACTTCAATTATCCCCCATCAATGGCTCTAGTGTGTTTTACTAACAAAGCTAACACCTGCTGAGAGCCCACGTGACTTTTCTGGCACTCATAAAAGAGTTCACGTCCACGCAGGGAGCAAACACTCCAGCCCCAGCTAGTGGGTCAGAAGGCAGTAGGCTTCCTGACCCAGTAACTGTGGACGGTCCTGCTCCTTCCCTGTGCAATCAGGGCGTTAGGGGTGGCAGAGAAGGGGAGGAGAAGAGATGGAGGAGGAGAACGCAGAAGAGGAGGAGGGGGAGGGATCCACTAGAGAAGACTGAAACAAAAAGGAGGAGTCATCAGAAAATGGGAGAGAGCACACGCTGGTACCAGCCAGCGCTTCTTGGAACAGTTCCCAGTCTGGCTGCCAAAGAGCTCTGGAATATATTTGTTAGAGCTGGATTCCTGTACAGTCCATTGCAGACTTTTTCTGATTACACTCTGACAAAGAGACCCATACTTTAGTTCCAATCCCTGCTTCCCACACAGAAAGCTAGTTAGCTCTCAGGGGACCTCCAACTAAGCTCACCACTGGCCTCTTAGTACAATCTTCATGTGAGTTCAAAAAGACATAAAAATCCCCACATCCCTTCCTTCTGTAGAATCTCTGAACCTCTCTGCTCTGGGATCCCGTCCCCAAGTGCCCTTCCACACAGCACTTTAAGCTTCTTGAGTCTCCTTACCAAAACAGCTGCTGCGATGAGGAACAAAGGTTTTACAGGCTGTAGCAATAGCTAGTTCAGCAGAGATGACGGTCTTAATGATCAGGTCTTCTACATGGGCCATCAATGCTACAAAAAACAAAAAAGGGAAGAAGAAGAAGGAAGAAACACTACAATGCATGGATTAGAAAGACTGGGTTCCAGAACACAATCTGATACAAAAGCATGTGCACTCATTCACAGTGTTTCTAGATGGCAGTCTCGTGAATGCGTGCTCCAGCAGCAGGTGTATCTGTGACTAGAGCGACACAGCCGAAAGACACCACAGAATGGAAAAGGGGCCCTATCCCCCTCCCTTGTTTCCATCGCCTTCCCTTGTGGACTGGACTGCGACAGGCCTTGAGGCAGCTGCCCCCTCTGCTCGAGGCTCAGCAATGGTGTCCATTTTTATTCCAGGCCCTGCACTCAAATCGACACTGTCCATTCTCCAACTTAAGCAACATGAATGAGAAATGAACTTAGAAAAATTTGAACTTGGGCCAATAAGGAGAAATTTTGTTATTTAAAAAGTTCGGCCTGACCTGTGGTGGCACAGTGGATAAAGCGTCGACCTGGAAATGCTGAGGTCACCGGTTCGAAACCCTGGGCTTGCCTGGTTAAGGCACATATGGGAGTTGATGCTTCCAGCTCCTCCCCCCTTCTCTCTCTCTGTCTCTCCTCTCTCTCTCTCTCTCTATCTCTATCTCTCTCTCTCTCTCCCTCTCCTCTAAAATGAATAAATTTAAAAAAAAATAATAAAAAAATAAAAAGTTGGCAGTATTTTATGTAGCAGTTCAACATTCACGAAGGATAAATTCACTAAAAAGTAGAAGAAAGAGTTATGCCTTTCAAACTAGAAACAAGGAAAGGGATTTCAAGGGTCACGGAAAGCCTTTTCTCTATCTTGTAAAGGGCAGGAAAAACTGACACCAAAAACAGTGAGGCCGTGAGCTGTCTCAGCAATAGCATTAGAATAAGAAAAAACGACTGCTGGTGAGAGACAATGGTCAGTTGACACAAACAAGGGAAATCAAAAAGAAAAAAGGCCTGGTACTCACCAGTTGTATCTTTGCCTTCTTGTTTCAGATACCTCAGCATAGCACTCATGCTCCATTTGTTCCCATAATCCTCCACGTCTGGGTCATCACAACTAAAACAAAGTCATAGATCAAGGTCACATAGGCTACTAGGCCTGGCGGTAGAAACAAATGTTTTTACAAATCACTTTCCTGTGCTTTTAAGTCTTTAGAAAAACATCCCCTTTTGCTGACTTCCACTTCTCGCACTTTTTCTTAATCCTTTTTGTCATAGGTCCCTTTACACCAATTTCTTCTCTCGAAATGAAAATGCATGTAGCTTGCCTTATTGGGGTATAGGGGAGCAGGTGGCCAGTTCTTCCTTAACCAAACAATTATGCATCATGAAAGAGCAAAAGAAACATGTGAAAGAAAGTAAACAAGTTTCAGAATGGTGACAAATACACTGACAGACTGAAAGGTTTGGAGTGAAAACCTAGCCTTTGCGGTCAGTGTCACATTAGCCCACAAAACAATTTCTGATGCCACTTTCAGACCAAAACTGAGTCTGGATGGCCAGCAAGATAACGCAATGTAGTATTTTAATGAGCTAACCAAGCAAGAACTGCCTTAGCATCGGAAGCAAGCTCCTGTCTGGTGGCAGACTCAGCTCTTTAAACATACCTCTGGGCCTATCCCTGAACGGAGAATGTACTGCAGCAACAATGAAAGTGATGAAGTACAACACCACTACAGCAGCCGAGTGGCACTCCGGGCAGACCCCCGTGACTGTGAGAAGGGTCCTGCAATCTGGAACTTGGGTTTTGTGGCTGCCCCCTCACTCCCTACCACGACCCACTGCCCACCAGCTGTCTCTTCTAAAGTGAAGGATATATCTTCAGCCAATTGCTAATACTGGTCACAGGATCCTCAATGAAATCTCTATCGCTCAGCCACCATGCTGTCACTTTATGCTCCCTCCCTCCCTCCCTTCTCTTTCTTTCTTTCTCTCTTCTCTCCCTCTCTTTTTTTTTCCTTTGGACTTTCTAGGCACCTATTTTTAGTCTGAGTAAAAAGTAACTGTTTGGGTTTCTTTTTTATTTTTCCACTTTATGACAAAATTATCAGGATGAAAGAAAACAGGGTAGAAAGAATATTTCCACACAGCTGGGCTGGTACTCTCTTCCAATGAATCCTTTCCTGAGATGGCCTCATTTCTTTATTTAATTTATTCCTAGGTTTTTTCCCTCCTAATCATACAACTATTTATTTTAGAAAATACATAAAAGCTCCGAGAAGAAAACAGAAATCACACACCCATAACCCTACCCACTACGCTTAAGAACTGTTAACATCTTAGTATAATCGTTCTAGTTTTCACCCCCTTCAGCAAAAATAAACAGCTTTAGTTATTTTATATGTTCAAAAAAGGAATTAACTGCATGTCGTGTCCAATAATCTGTTGTGTCTACTTGACAGTGTGTCGTGATGGGTATTCTTGTCCCTGACCTTGCATGTACAGCCCTTTGTTACTTCGTAAGGTTAACGTTCTAGGAATGGAATTGCTGGGTCAAAGGGTACAATACTTTTAAAGCTTTTGGCATATTTTGCCAAGTGCTGGAATGACCTCATTTCTTGATTTTTAAAAAGTCTGCAATGAGTATTAAGGTCCCACCCCTAAGTCAAGTGAGGGAAGACAATGAGGATGATGAACCTTGGGCAGACATACTCTGGCAGAGAAAGGCGATGCTGTAACAGGGTAAGCAATGGAGAAGCAGCAGCAGATATGCCTCCAAACTTTGTGAAATGACTCTGACAGCTGTTTGTAAGTTACATGGATACAGACACACAGCCAGCCTCCAGTGCAGCACGGTGACTGTACTTCTACAACACCCGCCTCGGAGCCTGATGTCTCCGGCTCCTGGCTCAGGCGCAGCCAGTACCTGACATAGTCTCCACTCTTCTTATTCACACTGTAGTTTGTCAGGTGCATGAACTGGTTCCGAATGTTCTTGGCTCCTTGATCATATCGCACAGTTGCAAACCTGATAGAAAGGTCACAGGTTAAAAGCCAGAAACAGGTTTCAAGGAAATAAAAGCTAGAACTCAGGATCAAGAAGATTTAATAAAAGGAGGGGGACATCATTAATAAACACTGAGTATCAACTGCCATACTAAGTGTTTCATATAGAATATCACACTTGATTCAATCCTTAGAGCAATTCTGAGGTAGGAAATGTAATTTTTAAAAACAGGTATCAAAACTAAAATGTGATCTAGAAAGATTAAGTAAAATCACACTGACTCCAAAACCCACGTTCTTAACCACCAGATGCTGCTTCTGTTCTACAGAACCTTAGACCGATAGGAAGAATGAAAAGTGAAAAGAGAGTTATTCACAACCTGGGACATTGTGTGTAGAATGCTGCAGATGACAAGGCATGTGCGAATGCTGGCCAAGAAACACCCAGTGAGTGAGTGCCCCATAGCGCTCGGTCCTCCGCCACTCTATGGAAAATACTAAGCAAAAAGAAGAAAAGGACCGTGTAACAACATAAAGTCTTAGAACTCATATCCAAAGAAACAACAGAACTGATGCACACAGTTCATTTAAAAACAACATGTCAGCATTCACAGCAGACAAAGCCTGAGTAGGCAGAAGGACATAAATACAAGCACAGCACAGAAGGCTGGTTCCTGATTTGGAACGAAGGAAAAGACAGAGATTAAACATGGAGCCCACTGAAAACAGGGCAGCAATCTGATATCCTGGACTCTTGTCAAAAGAAGACCAACACATGAAATCTACGTGCCTCTGAAGAAAACAACCAGGGCAAGAGAAAACTTTCCAGCGATGCTCAACATCAACAAAGGGACACTTGAGTCGAACGGTTATGGTAAATATCAACCCCTGTTTACATACCACAATAACCATATCACCCTTCACTAGCATGGTTTTCCCAAGAGGCACATCCAAGTGTGTGAAAAAAAACCCTCCTGGAAGTCCACAAGTTTATTTTCATATGATTTACAAATTATTTACATATGCCATATGCCCACTCAGACTATGAAGTCAACACAAATTTTTACCACATTAAAGGGCAGCATTTAAAAGTTTTCCTTGTCTCTATTTCTTCTCACCACCCACCCACTATATCCACCCCCTAATTCCCTGTATGAGAAATATAGGAGCCAAAGAAAGAAAAGTGCAAAAACAACAATAAAAAAACTAATAAACCAAAATAAACGTGAGGCCAGGAAGAAGGACATGGACAAAGAGCAAATGCTGACCGGGCGTGAATGGCTAAAGTGCAGGTGTGATGAGCATTAGGTTTACACACAGAGGAAGCTCAAATTTCCTAGAAACTTCCAGTAGTCACCACCTAACTTCTAGCTGTGTCGCTCCATGGTGAGCAAACCTTGCCTGGATATACCAACCTTCCTTCTACTGATTTTCTTCAAGCCGAGGGGACACAGTCATCCTCTGAATTCTTGTAAAATGCAAAGGGGGCCCATGCTGACCCCACAGAGGCTGCCTGCCTCATCCAGACATTACCTCACAGTGACATACCTCCTGCCATCCTCTCCCCCCAAAGAACAATGATTTAGAGGGAGGGAAAAGGTTATGCTTCAGAGAAAGAGATTTTCCGTCTCTCCTAAATAGGAGCAGCTGATCTAATCGGTCAACACCATGAAAAGACTGGCACAAGCCTGTGGGTAACTGTCACCCACACACCCGTCACTCCTTTTCAACAGGACTGCCTCTCTCAGAAATAAGTGCTCTTCTTCCTAATCTTCCTTTTTGCTAGGGAATTTACATTCTAAACCCCACACTAACAAGATGACTAATGGCAGAGCGGGCTTTTATAGGGCGTAAAAAGTGAGTAGAAGTAAAAATTAGAGAAATGAAACAAAAAAATGTAAGCTCAATCAAAAAGTTACCCAAGAGGACAAAAGTGCTACAATCTATTTTACTTAGAGTGATGGGACCTGCAGACGACAGTGTAGAAGAAAGGTGGGTGTGTTTCCTTGTCTTTCCTCCTGACCCAGGAAGACCTATGAGTATAACTAAAACCCCTATTGCAGACCACATACATCTCTGATCATCATTTGCAATACTTCCTTCTTCTTATTGTTCTAGACCAGTGGTCCCATTAGTCTCAGATCTGACATCAGAATTAAGTTCTGATTCACCTACAATAATGTTCCAATTTTAGTTACTTGGCCAACTTTAAAAAAGCAGATTTTCCTTCCTGCAGCCTAGTGGCAACCAGTGCTCATGTGAGGAAGAGGTGGACAGGATGGGAAGGCAGCCCAGAGGCAGTAGTAAATAAGGAGGTTATCTAAGCAGACTAACCCAGATGGCCCCACGGGGGTCAAAGTCCACACAGGAGGGCATCTGAGTGGGGCAGCAATCAGGGAGAGCAGGAGACTGGCTACAGACAAGAAAATTGAGTAAATAAATTTTTTGAAGATAATGGGAGTCAGATTTTTCATTGTTGGAGAGATTTTTAAAAAAGAAAAGGAAAAAGCTAGAATGAACCCTGTAGTTCTGAAATAGAACAGGAGGTATTAATATGAACCCCTGCTTTGCAATACAGGGTGGGGCAAAAGTAGGTTTATACTTGTTTATTTGGTAAATATGACAATGATTAGTAAATAATAATATAAGAATAAGCTGTGTTTTGCATATTCACAACTATAAACTAGCTTTGCCCCACCGTGTATACAAATACAGAGGCAGATGTGTTAACAGTTACAGCTGTAAATGTGTATGCACATTTACACGAGTGCCCACACATACCCTATTTCCCTGGTCTGTCCTGGGACCGGAGCCTGAGCGCAGAGACATCTCAGAGCAATGCGCATTATCTAGCACCCAGGTCTTCACCCCTAAATGCTATTCGCCATTAAAAGCAACCAGTGCTCCTTAAAGAAAATGACTGAGTCCAGGGCTGGGACACAGAAAGAACAAGATGAGCCTGATACATCATGTGCTCAAAGAATAAGGGAACATGTCAATAGAACAACAAAAAACCAATTTAAAGGGGCTCCCATTGTCCAAATCTGGAACCACTGGAGCATCAAAATAAATCATGACAATAAAGAATTATGGTCCACTAAATAAAACAAGGATCCTTGAGTCCATGTGGCTGTATATAAATAAATGAATAAATTAATGAAGAGAAGCTTTTTCTTGGAGTAAAATAGCAAATAAAAGTAAAAAGAATGACGAAATTAGAAAGTCATCATTTGGCCACCATCATAGTAATAATTCACTCAGGCAAGAAGCAACAATGGATATTAAAATTATTAGGTGAAAATGAGATGAGGAATGAGATTTTACATGGTCCCAAAGTATCTCCTCAAAAGGCACTTATGAGTTACAGAGGGGAAACAAAGTAAGTTTGTGGTGGGGAAGCCTGGCAGACACATCTTAGTCATGTGGTCAAACACATCTAGTTGTCAAGTGCCATCAGATATAATGAGGACACGGCATCACTGCTGTGGCATTCTGGCCAAAAATACACAACCTGAGTCTAATCATAAGAAAATCTCAGACGAACTCAAATTGAGGGACGTTCTACAAAATGACTGGCCCGTAATCTTCAAAAATACTGAGGTCATGAAAATCAAGGAAAGCCTGAGGAACCGTCTCAGACTGAAGACTATGGAAACATGACAACTAAATACAACAACATGTGGCCCTGGATCGGGTCCTTTTGTTAAAAAGAACATTATTAGGACAGTTGGCAAAATTTGAATGTGGTCTCCAGATGAAAGGTAAAAGGCAATTCTCCATATTATTTTTGCAGTTTTTATATAAATTTCAAATGGTTTCAAAATTAAAAGCCTACAAACAAAGGTAAGTCTCTAGATAAAAATCTAGATTTTTCAGTCTCCCTTAAAACACACACACACACACACCCAGGATCTGGCAATATGATCTGTCTTAGTCATTCGGGCTGCTCTAATAAAATAATATAGACTGTATAGCTGATAAAAAACAGAACTTTGCTCCTCACAGTTCTGGAGGCTAGGAAACCCAAGATCAAGATGCAGGCAGGGCCTGGCCTGTGGTGATGCAGTGAATAAAGTGTCAATCTGGAATGCTAAGGTCACCAGTTTGAAACCCTGGGCTTGCCTGGTCAAGGCACATATGAGAGTTGGATGCTTCCTGCCCCCCTTCTCTCTCTTTCTAAAATGAATAAAAATCTTTTTTTTAAAAAAATGTGATAATAAGCCCTAAGCTTAATGTCCCCTCTCTCAACAAAATTTCTAAAAATAAATAAACAAAAAATAAGATGCAGGCAGGTAAACTACCTTCCTGCTATGTCCTTCCATGGTGGAAAGGGCGAGCAATCTCTCTGGGATCTCTTTTATAAAACAGCACGAATCACATTCGTGAGGACTCCACCCTCATGACCTAATCACCTCTCAAAGGCCCCACCTCCTAACTCTATCACCTTGAGGAATAAGATTTAAAAATGAATTTGGGAGCCAGAAAAGACAAACATGCAGAGAAATTCAAAAATGAAGAGAAAGCTGAGACTCAAAAGCGTCACAATAGAAGAATTAGGGAAGATCACCAAGGACAAAGATGTGTCATTAGAGACCAAGGCTAAGATCATCCAAACCCTCACATTCCCAATTACCAAGTACAAATGCACAAGCTGGAGGGTGAAAAGGGCTGACAGGTAAAAAACTGACTCATTTGAAATATGCTCTAAGGGTACCTGGACTGTCAGAAAGACAATCAAGTGGGTCCTGGAGCAAATTAAGTTGGAAACATCACTGGAGGCAAAAATGGCAGAACTGAAGCTGTCCTACTTCGGACACATCATGAGAAAGCAGGGTTCTTTGGAAAAGACAATAACGCTGGGAAAAACAGAAGGCAGCAGGAAAAGAGGAAGAGCAAAGAAGAAAGGGATTGGCTTCATTAAAGAAGCCACAGATGTGGGTCTACAGGAGCTGAGTGGACCTCTACAGGGGCTGTTGAGGATAGGACAATGTGAACATCATTCTTTAAGTTGCCAGGAGTCAGAGTCGGAGCCGGAGCCAACTCAAGGGCAGGTAACACACGAAAATTCAGAGCACAGCGCCACCGCACTACAATGACTTGCTGGCACTGCCAGTAATGCCCTTTGGGTGGGCATGTGATCTCCAGTTCTCCAGGGTCCACCTGGCCAGCTTTCCAGGGAATGTCCTTGTGAACATTTAGGTTTGTGTCTCTTGATTTAGGCTTTCACATATCAAATTTCATCCTATTTAGGTCTGAAAGCTTCACCACAATTTCTTTATTAGAAACTGTCTGAAGGGGTCATTCTCTGTTAGGTGCCCCAGGATCAAGTTTGCAAATACTTATCCTAACACATACTGAAATTTACATGATGAAGTAAGTCTTGAACCTCCCTCTTAATAAAATCCAAATTTAGGGAAAGCTCTCGTGACAGAATTTTATAGCTTTGATCTTTAAGCAAAAAGGGGGAGAGGGACTCTACTTTCTTCGTCAAATCTGAAACTGGGTTCTATTTTGCAGCCTACTGATAAATGAAAATACTCCCCTTCTTTTTTTTTTTCTTTTTTTTTTTTTTTACCACACTAAAGCATATAGGGATTACCTTTATTCTGACAATACATTCTTTAAACAAAAGGTACATTTCCTTTTCATTTTTTAATGTTTCCTGATGAGAATCAAGACAAGGGTAATTTGCGTGAAGGAAGGATTTCAATGTTGGACATACAGTAGGTACTTGATAGGCACTAACTGAAACTGCACCTGAGTCACTAATTCCAGGCTCTTTACCAATATAGAACCAACGCACGAAGGCAAGCACAGATAGTGAGATCTTTAAAACTCTCTTCCCCATTCAAAAACCATGTTGTTCTTCTAAGAGTACAAGACCATAATCAGAGTCGCAGCTAGTCTAGATGTAGGACAGTTAACCACCCCCTCTCTGATAGTTGCATATTCTAACACATATTCCCTGCAAATGTACAAAGAAAACAAGGAGGCTGGCCCTGAGGAGACCCTGGTACATGAGTTATCTTTCAGCAGGTGTAGCCATTCAGAGCCAAAAAGGCCCAGAGGATGGAGAGACAGCACCTCAGGCAGCCCTGCCAGGAGCCACTGGGTTTCATCCTCGCCTGACCCAGAAAAATCTTATGGAAGAGAACAAGGGGCCCAAGAGCTCTCTGATCTGCTGTCAACCAGCTGCAGCCCGGAGACTGCCAAGTGCCGCAGTGACTCGGCAGGCAGCGCCCTACGGAGCCGTCTGGGAGGGGATTACCAGCCTGATCCCCTGTCTTTAGAGCCAGAAATGACTCAAACTTCACAAACAGCAAGGGCCTGCCAGGGAGGGTGACAATGAGCACTGGAGAGGGTTTGCTCCCCCTCGCTGGTGTCTCTCCCCCTTCTCGCTGCTATGGCAGATTCTGGACAGTGTACAGCCTGTGAGGTAATATGAATTCCTTGGCAACCAGCAAGTACCTGAATTCTTTCAAAACCACAGGAATCCAGCAGAGAAAAGGTAAATATCCCTGCGGAGCCAGTGTTAATTAGCAAGGAAGGCTACTGAAGAAGGAGCTGGGGGTGGGGAAGAAGGGGAGGCATTACAAATGCTTTGGGGTCTTTTCTAAACTTCCACTGAGGCAGAAAGAAGGCAGTGGGTGGGGGGCTTCAGTGTCCTCTCCCTGCCCCTGCGTGAGCGGGTCTCTCACTTCCCTGGAAGGGCACCTTCATTTCACCCGCGATGCTAGTGCTACCTATCTTTGAATCTCTGACAACACATTTGGTTTTCAACTCAATTTTGTTTTAATTTTTTTAGCGTTTTATTTTTCCTGTTTCAGTGAAAATTTGGCTATTAGCTCTGTCTCAAAAAAAAGCCCCGTCAAATCGTTTAGACCACATACTGGATCCACCTAAAACTGTAAAATCCAGGACAAAGTCTTTCTGGATTCCCCCTCTGACAGGAAAAGAATCTACACTTTTCGGGAGAGAATGCCACCACTCTCTGGAAAGCGAGTGTCCCCTGCTGGTGCAAGGCAGCACACGCACGTTCAGTCAAAAGCAGGGGGGACTCTGGAGCAAACTGCCGGACCCAAATGCCAGAAAGACGACTTTTTTGACCACCTCAACATTTTGCCCATGTATAAGCAAATGACGAGAGTTTTCCTACTACCTATCTTAATAAACAATAAGAACTACTGAAATTATTAATATAGAAACAAACTATTGAAGATCCTTTTCTTCAGTAGGTTTAAGAAGGTAAATAATTTACACAAAATACTTATTTCACATACTGTCTTAAGCAATGAACTTAATCTTTCTGTCACCTAAGATTTCATTTGATGCCCAAAACAGAAAAGACAGGGGATAAAGCCATTCCTTTCTAAAGAAGGAAACCAATTATATTTGCTGCAGTTTTGTCTCTTCAGGAAAGATTATGGTTTTCCTTGCTGAGCCTCGAAGTATAATGACTTTGTGATCTCATCCCAAACTGATTATCTTAGTAATGTCTACATAAAACGCACGTGACCCAAGATTACTACAGGCTGCAGACCTGGAGATGCTAGAAACTCTTGTTGAATGTAATGACACAGTCGAGCAGATCCTGAGGATTAAAAAGCAGCAGCCAAACGCCAAGATACACAGTGAGTTAAGACACAGGAACACAGGCACATGGAAGTTAGCGCAGAGAGCAACATGCCCTCCCAGGACTCTGGCTAACAGACTGTGTCATGTGCTCTCCTTTTGACAGGCTTTCACATTCACCTATACTTTTACATAAACGGAGACAAAGCCCTGAAAAATTCATAGTTCTTGGGGCAATTTGGCCTGAGTTTTTAAAAAAGCTATTCCCCAAATTATTCTGAGAAGCATAAAATATACCTTCAAAAATATACGAGGGTGGGCAAAAGTAGCTTTACAGTTGTAATACAAATAAATAATACAAGAATACACTATTTTGTGTACTCACAACTGTAAACCAAATAATACAAGAATATACTGTTGGCCCTGGCCAGTTGGCTCAGTGGTAGAGCGTCGGCCCAGTGTGCGGGGGACCCAGGTTCGATTCCCTGCCAGGGCACATAGGAGAAGCGCCCATTTGCTTCTCCACATCCCCCCTCCTTCCTCTCTGTCTCTCTCTTCCCCTCCCGCAGCCAAGGCTCCATTGGAGCAAGGATGGCCCGGGCGCTGGGGATGGTTCCTTGGCCTCTGCCCCAGGCGCTAGAGTGGCTCTGGTCGCAACAGAGAGACCCCCCGGAGGGGCAGAGCATCACCCCCTGGTGGGCAGAGCGTTGCCCCTGGTGGGTGTGCTGGGTGGATCCCGGTCAGGCGCATGCAGGAGTCTGTCTGACTGTCTCTCCCCGTTTCCAGCTTCAGAAATAAAAGAAAAAAAAAAGAATACACTGTTTTGTGTAGTCACAATTGTAAATCTACTTTTGCCCACCCCTGTACACACACTAAGTTTCCACTGGAGGCAAGAGGAATTCCTCAGCTCAGAGAACTCTGACTTCTGACACAAGCAGCCAAGGCACTGGCTTTTCTGTAGTACTGTCTATTCTATAATAAACATTGGTATTGCTCTCTTTTGTGTCTGAATCATAGAGGTCTTAAAACTATGCCACATTTTAGCAACAGAGAGGGCTATTAATACTGTGGGTGAAATATCTTTGAAATAATATGCAAAACATGTTGGTATGATATATATTTTTTTCTCTTCTTTTCCAAGTGAGAGGAAGGGAGATAGAGAGACTCCCAATGCGCCCTGACTGGGATCCACCAAGCAACCCCCATCCAGGCCGATGCTTTTCCTATCTGGGGCCATGCTCTCAACTGAGCTATTTTTAGCGCCAGAGGTGGAAGCTCCATGGAGCCATTCTCAGGACCCAGGTCAATGCGCTTGAATCAATCAAGCTATGGCTGTGGAAGGGGAAGAGAGAGAGGAAAAAAAAAGAGAAGGGGGAAGAGTGGGGTGGAGAAGCAGATGGTCACCTCTCCCAGGGTGCCCTGACTGGGAATTGAACCCGGGACATCCACACACCAGGCCGACGCTCTACCACTGAGCCATCTGGCCAGGGCCAATATATTCTTGAGAAATCATGAGCGTCCCCTTGAGGTCTTTTCCCTATTCAGGAAGTCTACCTTGTGGCAGGACGCAATCAGTCCCGAGATGGGAACAGGAGACAAGCTGGGATGAGGACAGGTAGAGAGGAGGGGAAGAAAGCTCATGGTACACAGAGAGAAAGCTCAGATACCTCAAACTACAAAACTGAAAACCCTTAGCACATTATACACTTGAGCAGAAGTAAGGGGTATATTTTACCTTCTTTTTGTTCTAGGTAATATAGAGACTAGGCTCTTTTGGGGAGTGGGGGACTTTTAAAACTGTACTTCAAAGCACAGGTGCATGTGGCTACAAACACTATAGAAAACTTCTTTCCTATGAATCTGATTAGAGCTAGTAGTCAGTACGTGATCAAGTGCCTGGTTCAGCCCTTTACCTAAAAACAGAAATATTTTAGAGTTCCCCTCCTCAGTTTTAAGGAAAGAATGAGAATAGGGAATATGTAAAATAGAGTCATTTAACTGAACTGCTAAAATTATTGCCATTATGAAGGTAGAGGCATGAGGAAAAACTCTATATTGTTCCAACTAGTCTGGGAAATTAAACTTGTTGAACTTTCCTGTCCTACATCCATGCCTGCATATACCATCTGGACAAACACCAGACTTCCAGATAACCCTGTGATCACCTCCTGAATGACTCACGTATCCAGACTACCTGACTTCCATTATCCAGAACCCTGGATGTGACCAGCCCAACCTCCCTCTGCCAGGCCACCTGACATCTGACAGAGAACCACCCTGGACCAATCCTACCACTAAGAATGCAGAATTGATTGTTCTCAAGAGTGTACTTTTTACTACAAAAACCCTTCACTTTTCTTCCTTCTTTGGAACCCTTCTGGATTACTGCCTAGTGGTGTTCCCAGTTTGCAAACTCTAAGACCCTTGAATAAACCTTTATCATTCACTTCTAGCCAAAGCTTCCAGACTCCTTTAAGTTCAACAGATAATTTTCAAGGAACCAGAGGCTAGAACTAGGGAACCTTAGTAGCCTCCAGTGTTCTAGGGCTCAAATTCATAAATCTTAGTTAAGAATATGGCAGGGCTAATAAATGCTGTCACTGCCACCTAGAGGTGAAGGGAAGAAACGGCTCAACCAGCCAGAATCTGATTAGCCCTTTCTCACTCAGATTATAGTCACAGAATATGTCAGAAAATTTGAGTATATAAAATAATTAAAACACCATTCTAAAATAACAGTCGTCAGAGTACGGTAGTATGTGTCAAAGCACTTAAATAGGAAGGTGTCTTTTAACTATTGTATTTCCCATCTTCAAAGTACATTTTCTAAAATAAAAAAACATACAGACCAAGCCTGTCATGACTGCTCACAGATGGAAAACCACTTTCTAAACTGATATGTTCTAGAAGGCCACTCTGCATAAAAGGAACTTCAGGAAAAGCTAGTTGTTAAAACACACACACAGCCTGACCAGGCAGTGGTGCAGTGGATAGAGCATCGGACTGGGATATGGAGGACCCAGGTTCGAGACCCTGAGGTTGCAGCTTGAGCGTGGGCTCCTCTGGTTTGAGCAAGGCTCACCAGCCTGGACCCAAGGTCGCTGGCTCAAACAAGCGGTTACTTGGTGCTGTAGCTCCACAGTCAAAGGCACATATGAGAAAGCAATCAATGAACAATTAAGGTATAACAAGGAAAAACTAATGATTGATGCTTCTCATCTCTCTCCATTCCTGTTTGTCTGTCCCTATCTATCCCTCTCTCTGACTCTGTCTCTGAAAAAATAAAATAAAATTGAAAAAAAAATTTATAAAACACACACACACACAGAATGGAGCAAAAGTAGGTTTACAGTAGTGACTATGCAAAACACAGTATATTCTTCTGAGTTAGTAAGGCTATTATAACAATCATAACATGCATGTCTTTTTCCATACGAACTGTAAATCTACTTTTGCCCACCCATGTGTGTGTGTATGTGTGTGTGTGTGTTTTAAATGTGGGAAGAACAGAAGCAAACCAAAGTTATATACCTATTTAAACTATTTAAAGGGTCTATGAAAACACTGTCACCTCTAAAATTCTCTAGTTAAGGGAAACAAAACTTCAAATTATTATAGCTTGAATTGAATTTTTTAAGTCACATTATCATAAAACCCCAAAAATACTACCACTGTAAAGTATATTACTTGCAGGTTAAAACAAAACAAAAAAACCAGCTAACGTCTCCTAAACACAAAAGGGCCTGAAACAGCTCAGACTGAGCTCTGGAGCTGAGTCCATGAATTCAAATTCCTGTTCCACTACCAACCAGCAGGGTTATCTCAGAAAAGTGACTTCAAGTTCCCTTACCTCTCTAACCCTCAGTTTCCTCAACTGCAAAAATACATCAACTATAAGGTTATTGTGAACATTAAACACCTGGCATACAGTGGATAAATGTAGGATTTTTTTTATTCTTTATAGATCAATTCCAAAGAACCATTACAGATTATCTTAATACCCTAGGCTCATCACAGCTGCCACTGCATGAAAATACAATGTGATCCTAGGTCGCGGCTGGGAAAGGTGTGTGTTTCCGTACACGTGCTTATTCATACGTGTGTACATGCAAGTGAGACTGTACATGAAGACCATCTGAGTACACTCTCTTCCTGAGTTGAACTTAGCAGAAAGAAAAAGCCTGATCTTCACATACTTTTTAATGGGGCTGCTCTAATAAGCACCCTCCCTCCAAAAGGCCTCTTACCTAGCCAATCCTTCTTCATAGAGATAGATGACAAGAGGATCATAGGAAGTCACAAGCACATAGAGGCGCACATCAAACTTGAAATCTAGGGGAAAAAAATTTAGAATTCACAGGAGAAACTGAATTCACTTGTTTTCTGTTACAGAAGAAACAAGACAATGTAACAAAGAAACATAAAAGACCAGCCTTCTTCTCCCTCCCAAAATACACACTGCCCACATACCTTTTGAGGATAACTAATAAGTAAACCTTTCATACATATCTATAGTAAAACAGAATTTGTATATATGTACTATACAGTTTTCATATATATATATTACTGAATAGCTTATAAAACACTTTCTTTTTTACTATCTCGTTTCATCTTTAAAATAATCCCATGAGGTAGGTAAGGAACCAGCCTCAGCTCTAAGTCACAGTTAGCAAGAATTTCACATTAGCTTAATAAAGACTTACTAGCAAAAACTATGAGAATGTTACAAAATTCAGCAAGATCTAATCCAATCCAGCCAACAGCCTGATCACAACTCACCATCTATGAGCAGGGGGTTGTTAATGTAACGGGAGACCAGGATGTTCTCTTCCAGGGAAATCTGGTTTGGCTATTAAGTAAAGAGAAAGAATGAAAGGACAGAAATGCAAAGAAACCCTAATTTACAATACAAGAACAAGGTTCTTAATCTTCTAGAAAAGGATAACATAAAAAACTAAAACCCTAAGAAAAGTTTTCCTCTAAGCAATAACCCATATATTCAATTGGCCATATATCATACCACTTCTATAAACACTGTAGGTTTCCAATTACAATGGGGGGAAAATAAATTTATACAGCATCTCTCACATAATAAATAAAGCCTAAACAGCTTTAGAGATTTATACACATGATATTGCATAGTTACATGCCAAGAAAATAAAAGGTACTTAAAAATAAAAACTTGCATTCTCCCAATGTAAAGTATGATGCAAATTTAAAAATACTACCATTATTCTTCAATAAAGGTTTTCGTCAAGTTGCTTAGAGAATTTACAGATGTTTCCCCTGTAAAATGGGATGGCTGGTTCACTGATTCACTCATTGGTACCTGCTATGCACTGTATGTAAAGACAGAACTAGACATTTTAAAGAGCTTTTCAATGTGAAGTGTTGCTTTTATAGTAATTGTGAATATTGCTGGATACTTTATAAGGCACTAGGCAATACACTGATGAAGTAAAAAAATATAATCCCTGCCTTGGAGCTTAATCCTTACTCCCACAATATTTAGGTAGACAGATGGCAAAATATAGAACTGAAAAGAACACAAAGCAGCATATCTGCAGGTGGCAGAGGTGAGGCTGCGAAGTGGAAAAGCTGACTGGTGAAGTGGGACCAGTCAGGCTTGTCCCGGAAGAGCAGGTGCAGAAGTGAGGGTTGGACGCTATCAAGCACAGGAGGGAAAGACCCCACTGGCAAAGGGATCTGAACCCCCAGCAAGGGGAGGTTAGGCTGAACATGGTGGGAAGCAGGAAATTACTGTGGTATTTTGATTAAATAGTACAATTAAAATATTTGAAATAGAGGACAACTCTATGTGAGATTAGATTAAGATAGGAGTCAGCTGAAGTCACCACCATCCACATGGGACAAAGAACTCCAACAGGGAAGTGGATGTAATAACTGTGATGACAATAGCTGCAGTAGCAGCAACAGAGATAACTACTAACATCTGCAGCAAAATACAAAATTTAATAAATGTATTGACTATTTGCTATGTGTTGTTCTAATTCAGTGGTTTTCAACCTTTTTATACTTGGGACTGATGAAAATAAAAGAATTATTTTGGGGAGTGCTAAGGCAGAAATTACCCTAAGCATAGCACATCCAACTAAGATCATGGGTTTATAATCTTCATACAACAGCATCAGAATGGTTACTTTTGTTTTTGTTTTCGTATTTTTCTGAAACGGGGAGGCAGTCAGACAGACTCCCGCATGCACCTGACCGGGATCCACCTGGCATGCCCACCAGGGGGTGATGCTCTGCCCATCTGGGGCATTGCTCTGTTGCAACCAGGGCCATTCTAGCACCTGAGGCAGAGGCCATGGAGCTATCCTCAGCACTCGGACCAACTTTGCTCCAATGGAGCCTTGGCTGCGGGAGGGGAAGAGAGAGACAGAGAGGAAGGAGAGGGGGAGGGGTGGAGAAGCAGATGGGTGCTTCTCCTGTGTGCCCTGGCTGGGAATTGAACCCGGGACTCCTGCACGCCAGGCTGACTCTCCACCACTGAGCCAACCGGCCAGGGCCAGAATGGTTACCTCTTTTGTGGGACGGCACAAACTTCCTGGCGGACCAGTCTGTGGGCCGGCGGTTGAAAAACACGGTTTTAATTTTTCACAAGTATTTGTCGTTTAATCCTCACCTAACTCCATGACATCAGGTATGTCACTACACAAATATCAGAGATGAGGAGAGTCAGAGAGGGTTAGAAACCTGCTTGAAGTCATATAGCTAACCAGGGACAGAGAGCAGTGTTTGAACCCAGGCAGGCTGCCTTAGAGGCTTGACTCTTAAGCAATATTCTCTTCCAAAGTTCTGAACTAAAAACGATTGTCCCCCAAAGGTAAAAGTTTGCCTTTATAGTAATGCATTTTCTATCCCTAATTCTGCAGTTATCATAAAATAGGGATAATTTTGTGACATACAACATTTTACAACCATGACGAGCAACTCCAGAGTCAGGAGAATGAGATTCCCCTCTCATTTCCCACTGTTGCTACCTTAGACTCAGAACACAACTTTCACAACCCATACATCATAAGGACACCCTGACATCAGTGCTGATTCATACTTATGGACTCAGTCACCCACACCGTTTCCTGACTCCCTTACATTTCTTGATCACTTTCTCAGGAGTACTATCTCCATTTTGAGTCAGCTTAGTAAGAATTGATACAGTCACAGTACAAAACAGCAAGCTGCAGGCTGCACTCCAAAACTAAAACAATTGCAGCTCTCTTTCCAGTGAGGAACACCTATAGGCTACAACAAATGTATGACCACTCAACTTGCCCCTGAACCAGAGAAGATGCTGGTAATGGTCTTCATTCCATGATGCATCTAATGTCCAGCCCACTTCCTCTCTCTTCTCACCACACTTGTCCTCTGAGTTATGCATAACATACTCTCTTATATTTTTGTCCAATGCTCCTCTCATTTTTATCTGCATTAGGAATTAAATTGTAAGCTCAGAAAAGAATGGTTTGGGTATAGTTTTGTGTGTTTTTTTGTATATAATAGAAAATTTTTATATCTTCAAGCCTATTTCCTTTTTATCAATATCCAATTAATTCATTTTAAATTATTTCAATTCCAGAATCAAACTGCCCTCCCAAGTAGGCAAAAGCAAGATCCTGAATTGTTGAGAAAGTTGGGAATACCCATTTTTCTAAGTGGACTTTAAGACGAAAGCTCATAGTATCTGTTATGTCACTGTAAGGTAGAACGGTATACTGGTTGGAATGTATGCTTGGGAATCAGCTAGACCTGATTTACACTCTTGCCTCTGCCACTTACTAAGGCTTTAACAGTAATTGCCCATAGGGTCCTTATGAAAACTAAATAAGATTATATTGGGGGGTGCAAAGTGGTAGGTACATATTAAATGCTCAAGAAATACTGGATGCTACTATTACTCAAACTCAATAGTATCTATGTGGTTCTATTTACGAAGGTCCATAACTCAGGAGCACACCCAAGGCAGCAGGCCACATGCCCTTCTACTCAGAGCAGTGCACTGAGTTATAATGAAGAGCCATAAGAACTAGGAGCTAGTCCTTATCCCTCAAAAGGTTTTAAGGAGTGACTGCACTGGGCACACAGCAGGCACTCCCTAAACAGTTGTTGAACAACGAGAAAAAATAGACTGCACATAAGATAACAACATACAAACAAACAGAAACTAGAGAGCTGTAGAGATTACAGCTACAAGTATAGGCGAGACTAGAACAACCTAAACACTCTTCTGCTACTTTAAAATTTCAGAGAAATATTAATTTTGTATTTATCATGAATACTGTATGAGACAAAGAAGACTAAATCTGACTTCTATGAACAAATTCATACCCTAATAAGAAAATACCAGATCTTTCCCCTCCTTGATTTGACTATACTAAATTGGGAAAATATGGTCTTTAGTCACGGTTACTAAAGGGGCTGTATCAAACACAACTCTGTTCCTGTATGATGTAGTTCTAGAATTAAAGAACACATTACTAATGTGTTTTACATTCGCCAGTTGGCCAAGATGCTTCCATCTGTAGGCACTCACACTTCTGTCTCCAGTATTACATAAAAGTAATGCTTTTTCTACCCTTTATCCTATTCTCGTAATGGTAAAACTCGCTATTTGCAGATATTTTCCAAAAGGTTATGACTGTTACTGGGTAATAAGAGGGCCTCCCACTCCAGCAGGAAGACAGGGAATGATGTTTCCATTTGGCCCTCACACCTAACTCCACCCACACCGCTCCTTACCCACTCACATTATCACACCTAACTCCACCCACACAGTTCCTTACCCACTCACATTATCACACCTAACTCCACCCACACTGTTCCTCACCCACTCACATTATCATACCTAACTCCGCCCACACCGCTCCTCACCCATTCACATTATCACACCTAACTCCGCCCACACCGCTCCTCACCCACTCACATCAGTGCTGTGCACAGACCCTCTGCTGCAGCACTCCCTCCTACTCCCCAAAATCTGAAAGGAAAGCAGGCAGCAGCCCTGGAAAGAGTTACTTCATCCAGTTGGCTAATGGGTCACATATTCCATGGGAAAGGATCCAGGTATGGAAAAGAGGGACGGTTAGGCCTTGTGTGTGCGGAGAGAGAAGAGCATTAACTATAAGGTTCTTAGGTCTCGGTAAAAGGTGATAAAATTCCAGTTTGGGAGTGAAAGAGGAATCTTTCCCATCACATCCACATGTTGCCAGCTCCCCTGGTGCCCACTGGCATCCTCCCAGGCTTCTGTCTGGCACCTCCACCAAATACCTCAAAGAATCAGACTCATTCCAAAGCTTCTCTGAGGAGGAGGGGGGCCAAGGGTCCAGCCAAGTACTTTGATCTATGCAGGGGGTCTCCAGGGGTTCAGCCCAGGGAGAGGTGGGAGAAAGGACAGCCTGCCAAATGCATACTCTAAAGACTTGTCACCCCCTTTATGAGACTCAGCATCCAGGGAAGAGCCAGGGCACGGGTTCTCAGCCCCACCAAGGAAAGTTTAACTTTTCTATTCTTTACAATGTTAGTTTTAAAATAACAAATCACTAAGGCAAAATAGCATTCCAAAAGAAAAGGTTCCAGATGAGCCAGGAATAGATCCTATTCTTCTGGACTCATGTCTAAGAAAATCAAAAGCAAACTTGTACCACCACTGACTTTCAATAGCAATTCCATTTGGCAGCTAAAAACCCAAACCCAAACTAGCGCTGTCCGTGAGGCTCAAACAACACTGGCGCTCCTGGCATGGAGCCGGTGGAAAAACTGTTGGACAGGAGCCCTCACGCCAAGGTCAGAACAGAGACAAGGAAGGAGAGAGCCACGGCATCTGACAAGGGCCTTCTGCCACAAAAGACCCAGGTGGCTTCGGGAATGACTCAGGCCATGTAACAGGATGTGCTGTATCAGAATGAGATCCTACATGTCTTCAGCACAAAAGGTCTGGCCATCAGTGTTTACACTACAGTTTTTAGTGCAGGCAGGCGAATTTAAGGATTTTCCAATGTGAAAGACTCCTCATAATGTCAGCTTCTGCACATGTAGGAAAAGCTCAGAGCATGTGAAAAGAGAACAGGGGATTTAAGATCAAGTTCTGACCGCACACACACTATACCTACCTCCTCTTCCTTCCAGCGTCCCACTGGAAGGATAAACAAGGTAATTTCTAAAAGAATAAAATGATAACAAGGCTAGAAAGCCGTTAATGGAGCCAACAACAGACCAAAAATTTAAGGAGATCCTGGAACAAAGAAAGCAGATGGGATCAGGTTGAGAAAACAGAGCAGAGGAAGCCCAGCCCAGAATAGGGGAGGTGGGGGTGATCTTCCCAAGGTGGTCTCTGAGAAGTTGCAAGCTGGTGGTGAACAAGCAGGAGCAGGAGTGGGCTGAGGAACAAGATCAGACAAGAGTTAAAACGCAGCATGTGGAACAGCAAGGCACATGGGCCTTCTTCAACACCCAGAGCTTTGCCCTCTGGATGGGTGCAAGGATCTTAGTGAACTTGAGGCCATGCTGCCCCCCAACAGATGCAAAGGAGAAAAGAGAGAAAAGGAGCACTGGCCTAAAGAGGAATCACCAACGTCTTCCTCCATCTTCGCGGTCAGCCTGTCCTATTTGGGAGAAAGGAAGGAAGAGGCATGCTCCTCACTCATGTCCCCTAAGGTGCAGCCGGACAGTCACACGCTCTGCTCTGGCACTAAACTCACAATCTCCTGTCTGGAGAGAAGCTAGGGAATCAGCCCTACATAACAGAAGGGTAAACTCAGCCCAGCTGTCAATTTCAATGTCTAGTCTTTTGGCCATAAGTGTGACTCAACACATTGAAGGTCACTGAAATTGAGAAAACCCAACAGCAAGAAAATAAGATGATCCTTAAGAAAATTCAGAAAACCAAAGAGAACTGGTATCTTCAGAAAGACCAGCAGGCAAACCGTATCCATTAAACAATAACAGACTGTTAACAAGAAAGCAAATCAGAAGATAAGAGTTTCTACGAACTACAATAGCTGATACAAGAATACAGGAAATGGATAGATCTCAAACTGGTGGTCCAGTAGATAAAGACAGTGGAAAGACAGAATTTAAAATGAGAGAAAAACTGACATTATGGAAAGACCTAGATGCCTCTAACAGGAGGTCTAGAAGGATAAACAAAAACAAAAAATAAAAGGTTAATTTCCCCTGAACTAAGGAATAAAACTAGTTTCTACATGAAAAGGGCCGACCAAATGTCCAGGAAGGAGAATTAAAAATAAGACTCAGACTGAAATACTGGTTAAAATCAGAATTCCATGCTGTAAAGTTTCCACTGAGTTTAAATTGATAAAGCAGAGAAACTGAATCATAGTTATTGAAGAGAAAGTAAATGTTAAAAACTTTTAAAATACAAAAATAATAAAAAGTAATCAAACTTGGAGGCAGAAGGTGGAAGGGAGGGTAGGAGGTGCTATGAGTACAATAAATATCAAACTGGGAATTAAACAAAATGCAAAGTTGAGAAAAGAAGAAACATGATTCAATTCTATTAGGTTTATGACTACTATATAAATCTACGGAGTGACTGCGGTTGGGGTTTTATTTACTCTGTATTATGTATCCCAGTTACAAACAACTTTTAATGAGGATTTTACAAAGATCAAAATCCTGATGACTTTTGAAGAAATAACAGGGTGAGGAGGAGGCCTGGAGGGAGAGAGGGAGGGAGGAAGGAGGGAGAAAGGAAAGAAGGGAGGGAAGAAGGAGGGAGAGAGGGAAGAAGGGAGGGAAGAAGGGAGGAAAGTGCAACAAAGACGCCACAGGATCTGGGTCATTTCCTGATGACCTTGAGGGTAGGATCCCACAGTTCTGCTCGCAGTAAAAACTAATTGTTTATGCTGATAATAATGCATAGTGCTGATGAGTTAACACCACAGCATGCTGAAAGCAGAAAAGGGACCTCTTTTCTGCTGACGCCAAAGGCTGCACTCTGAAATTGGATCAAGTAACTTTTCAGCCAGCGTAACTTGTCATGGGAGAAGGTTACTGCCAGTAGACAGGGCATCCCCACCCTCAGCTCACACTTCTGAATGCAGATTTCAGAAGGGAACACTTGCTCTTACTGATGAGCAGCTAGGACAAAGGGTGCAACAGGGAAAAACAGAGACAAAAGAGGTTGCCATGTGCTGGATACTTACGTTGTTGATCAGGTAGACGCCCCGTCCCCTAGAAGAGGCCACTGGTTTTACTATCCAAGGTCCCCGATCCTTTGAATATGAATCTGCTCCAAATATTGGGAGATAAAATGTAGGAGAGAGAAACAAAGAGAAAGAAGGGACATGAGTTTATCAACTTAAATTTCAACAATGCTTATCTACTCAGGTACCCAAAGAATTTTCCAAATTTCTAAGTAGAGGGCAGCAGCTAAAATAACCTATATTGTCAGACTAGTCTTAAAAAGTAAACAAAAACAGAGACAGAGACCAATAGAAAGAGGAAGGGTGGGTGGGAGGAAGAAAAAGGGAGGAAGACAAAAAAAAAGGACAAAGGATGAGAAAGAGAGGAGACAACAAAATTATAGCAAACGTATTTTTTTTACCATTTCCCCTCTTGGATGAGAGAATAGAACAAAATAAGGCAAATATCTGGATATTAGTCTGTTACTGTCATGAACAACCTTCAAGAATCTCTTGAGATTCTCGCTTCCATTAACCAAAGGACTACAAGAGCTAACATTGCAGACAATGACTGCGTTAATGCAGAATCTCACAATATGAACACTGTTTCTTTTTTGACAGAGACAGAGAGAGAATCAGAGAGAAGGACAAATAGGGACAGACAGGAAGGGAGGGAAAGAGATGAGAAGCATCAATTCTTCACTGCAGCATCTTAGTTGTTCATTGATTGCTCTCTCATATGTGCCTTGATGGGGTGGGGGGAGCTACAGCAGACCAAATGACCCCTTGCTTGAGCCAGCAACCTTGGGCTCAAGCTGGTGAGCTTTGCTCAAACGAGATGAGCCCGCTGGCTCAAGCCAGCGGCCTCGGGGTTTCAAACGTGGGTCCTCCACGTCCTAGTCCAATGCTCTATCCACTGTGCCACCGCCTGGTCAGGCACAATATGGACACTTTCCTTAAGCAATTTCTCTGAGCTTATAAGAAAAAAAATTATCTAAACTCAATGTGCAAGTGGAAAGGAAAAACACTAATTTACTTAAGTAAAAAGTACTCTTTCCTCTGTTCCTTTCCTGGGTTCAGGTTTACACCTGAAATACCTTCGGGTCATGGGAAGAGAAACCAAACAACAGACACTAAGGCCTGCAGATGGCTGTGCCCTCCACTTAGGGAAGGTCAGAGGACATCAGAGAAAAGTAGGAACAAAGAATTCTCCCTCTGTTTTGTGCTAAACTGTCTTATCAAGGCCTCCCAACAGGCACTTGACAAACCATTTCACCAGAAGGAGGAAAACAAGGTCTCCTTGTCCTCTCTCCCCCACCTCCCCCTACTATTTCCCTTGATGAACGGAACAGAAGTAGCAAATAAGGTGTGCCACACAGAACGTAGAACTCTGAGCAGTTTCATTTCTAGAAAGGCATCCTCTAGTTCTACTCACACGTGTGTGAAATGTACATACAAGATTATTCAATGCTGCGGGAGAGTAGCAAAAGATGTCCATCAATTAATTAAATACATTATATTGCATCTACATGAGGGACCAGCAAACTTTTTTTGTGTAGTAGTTGCTTGTTGTATGTCCTGTGACTGGGCAAGCCCAGGGTTTTGAACCGGCAACCCAAATGTTCCAGGTCGATGCTCTAACCACTGTGCCACCACAGATCAGGCCAAAATTTCCTAAACTCCATTTATTCAGTACTTCTAAGTACCCAATCTGTGTCCATCAGTTTGCTAAGTGACTGATTCACGTCAATCAGCTTAACACAGTAGTGAAAAAGACAGGCTTTGCCCTCATAGAGATGAGACTAGCAGAAGAGACAGACACTGATCGAGTCATTACAGACACACTGAGTGGTGAAGAGAAAGTGCAGGTGCTACAGAAATGCCTCAGGAAATGACCAGCCCTGTCTGGAGCCAGCATCCTCTGCAGTGACAAGCAGAGGTATAAAAGTCTCACTTTCAGAAAAGAAAAAAATCTAGCTAACCGTAATTTTGCCAGCTAACACTTTAATAAATCTTACTTTGTGAACCAGACTTATCAGAAGTTTCTTCTTTTTCTGGTGCCTCGCTTTTATCAGGTTGTTGAAATTCTAAATTCCAAAGATCTGTCTTTCATGCTGGCTTTTATCCTTGATGTTTGATATTTCAGAACAAAGAGTGACTTTTTTCACAGGTTCTAAAATTGTGGGTACGATGCAAGAAAAATCAGAGGCAGAGACAAGGCCCCACTCGGCAGCCCGCCAGGACAAGGGTGTCCTAGATGCCCGGCTGCAACCCTTGCCCGTGCCTCCCAGGGCCCGCTGGGGCAGCCATGCCGTCTAGTGGGAGGAGCACCGACCCAGGGGTAGAAAGAGCTGGATTCGAATTCCAGCTTCTACACTATGAGTACTTAGAACTATCCAGCCCCTCACAGATGCTAACAACTGATGGTTGCCAGAGGGGAGGGGGTTGGGAGGAAAGGTGAAAAGGTGAAGGGACTGAGAAGTACAGATTGGGAGTCACAGAATAGTCACAGGGATGTCAAGTACAGCATAGGGAATATAGTCAGTAATACTGTAATAACTATGTGTGGCCAGGTGGGCACTGGAAATATCAGGGGAACACTTTATAAAGTATACGACTGTCTAATAACTATATGGTACACCTGAAACTAATACAAAATCACACTGAATACAGACTATAATTGAAAAATAAAAATTTTTAAATAAATTAATAAACTACCCAGTCTCATCTTTAAAAGGAGTTTTGTCTAAGTAGCTAAGATCTCCTATAATTCTAACATTATGATTCTATAAATTTACCGACTGTTTTGAAACCCAGCTACCTGTAATTATGAGCAAAAATTAAAACTTTGCTCATTTCTTAGAATTACTTTGCAGACTCTCTCACAAGTAAAGATGCCCACAGGACACAAGTCTGGCCAGTGAGAGGTCAACAGAATCCTGCTGGGGTTTGGGAGGGAAGCTTTGCTTTTCTGACATTGGTGCTCCCCTAGCTTTCTTGTTACCCTCTCTGCCCAGAATGCTGCCGTCTGGGCAGGACGTGGCTGGAGCTGACAAGAGACAGTTAGGTTCTTCAGGGCCACAGATCTCCAACTGTACTACATACTATAACTAGCAACAGTGCGCCAGGGGTCTAGAAAGATCTATACCATGTATTCCTATCCTCACCCTCTAATTTCTGGCGGTATCCAAACTTGCACATCTCTTGTAGTGTTTAGTCTCTGGGCTAGATCTCTACACAGATGGATTTAAGGTTTTTTCTTAATAGAATAAAAGCCATAAATTCATGAATCCACCTTGACTGGTGTCTCCAGTGTCTTGAGGCAATACTCATGTCGGCTCTCTTTCAAAGGCCCTGCACAGCGCTTCCCACACCCCTCTGCCCCTCCTGCACACCCAGACCCATCCCTTGGCCTTCACTCCTGCCATGTGTCCTCATCACCCTACTTATCAAGAAGGCTGGGAATTTGTTACATAACCCACTCATCTGCTTTCCTCTCTATCTAAAATTTTAACTGGGTCATCACTTAGCCTTCTTCCTTTCCTTCTCTTAGGGGAGAGACGTGCCCACCTCCTTCCTATAGCTCACCCTTCCGCTGGGTTCTGCACTTAACCCTCTCCTGCCTCTTCTGGGACCGCAATCCTTTGCTTGTATCTCTGAGCTCTCTCTCCCCTCTCATTTCTCCGCGGCACGGCTTCTCATTGCTGCTCCCTCCCTTGTAAACACATCCACCTCCAGACCCACCAATTCCAGAACCTGCATCTATGGCCAGAAATCAAAACCACCTTTAAGACTGCCTGCAAAACATCGCGACATGGATGTCTATAGAAACCTCAACTCGGCCCTGGCCGGTTGGCTCAGCGGTAGAACATCGGCCTGGCGTGCGGTGGGACCGGGGTTCGATTCCCGGCCAGGGCACATAGGAGAAGCGCCCATTTGCTTCTCCACCCCCCACCTCCTTCCTCTCTGTCTCTCTCTTCCCCTCCCTCAGCCAAGGCTCCATTGGAGCAAAGATGGCCCGGGCACTGGGGATGGCTCCTTGGCCTCTGCCCCAGGCGCTAGAGTGGCTCTGGTCGCGGCAGAGCAACGCCCCCTGGTGAGCAGAGCTTCGCCCCTGGTGGGCGTGCCGGGTGGATCCCGGTCGGGCGCATGCGGGAGCCTATCTCTCCCCGTTTCCAGCTTCAGAAAAATACCAAAAAAAAAGAAACCTCAACTCCAAACCTGGTCCAGAATGTGATACTCGCCCTGTTAACATGCCTGTATGTTCCTGGTTACACTCTCTGGACAGACTTACTGATCCTCCTAGCTGCTCAGACTCACACCTTTGGAGGTACCTTTGACCCCGGCTCACTACTCACGACCAGTCAGCAATCCTATTTAGGCCACCATTCTTCCCACTCCTTCTGCCCTGTTCAGTCCAGCTACACTTCTTATCAGGGTTACTAACCTTCCAAGCGACCACTGCTTCTCCCCCTGGCTCCCTCCTATTCATTTCATGCGGCTGTTTTTCTAAAGGCCAACCTGTCACCTCCCTTTCCTTCTCAAACACCTCCTGCTCACACCATTGTGAGCACTAGGGCATCAGAAACACAAGCGTCACCAAGAAGACAAATTTTCCAAGTTACAACATGGGAGGCGGACACCAAAGGAAGGGAACTTGAAAACAGACTTTATGAAGAAGGGGAATGTCTCTGAGAGAGGAAGTGGTAGTAACAGATGGATTTCTCCCTAATATGTAAATTTAACAACACAATTGGCCTAATGAGGTTGGATTTTGCCCCAGTGGATTTAAGCTTAGAGGTCACGAACTCTGGATAATCGACAAAGAATGCCTGGCACCCCAAGACTGAAACAAGAAGATTCCTCTCCACTACCACTCTGTCCTCTCCTCCCTGTCCCCCACGCAGGGTAAGTCCCTGTGGGGATCTGCGGGTGGCAGCGGCAATGAGTGATTTGTTTGGGGGCCTGAGGAACACCATTTGCCTATAACAGCAGCCCCGGGGCTAAATGTGGTGGCTTTGGGTTGCAGCTGTATTAATTCTATGCGCTCTACCGACCTTCTGAATTCATTTTTGTTAAAAAGTAAAACACGAGGTGGGGTGGTGAGCACACAATACAACATACAGATGATGTATTATAGAACTGCACACCTGAAACCTGTATCATTTTATTAACCAATGTCATCCCAATTCAATTAAAAGAAATAAAAACACTTAACAATAGCCTATATCATCAAAACGTTAAAAAAAAAAAAAGAAAAAGGATCACAGGAGAGTTTGACTAATTACTGAAGAAGCAATTCTACTGAGACAGGTCAGGCTTGAACTGTGGAGAAACCCGAACTCCATCTAATCCCCTAAATGACTGCCCCGACCCTCACCTGACTCCAAGGCGTGCGCAAGAACAGCAGACTAAGAAACAGCAGAGAGAAAAGAAAATTTTCAACTTAGATTCCTTTAATCTTAAATAGAAAATAATTCTGGACTTGAATTTCTCACTAGGAATTCAACCTCAGGAGGAGTTCACAGCGGGAGCCCTTCCACACTGCCGACATGCTCGTTGAAGCATCTGTATGCTACCATGTTGGCTTATTTTATAACTTTTAACTTTTATTATGTAGTGATGTGTCTCAACATAACTTCAAATAAGTAGTAATACTGAACGTTTATTAAGCACCCATAAAGCTCCATTCCAAGTGCTTTCCATGTATTAACCTCTTTAAACATCCCAACAATACAATAAGGTCAGTAGAGGTAACAAACAGTCTCTTTTCACAGAGGAGAAAGCTAAAGTACAGAGAGTTATTAAGCTACCTGGCTAAAGTCACATAAAAATTCTTAACTACAAATTTTCAGCTTTGAGTGCAGTATAGCTTTGAAGTTAACTTAATTCATCTAATTAACACTCTATTCGACCCATTTCAGAGCCCTCCATGGGCAAACCCCAAACTGCCCACCTGTGCGCCCAGTGGGAGCAGCAAGCACTATCAGGGAAATGCCTCGCCACAGGAGATCCTGATGCCTGTCCCTGATGACAGAAGTCCCAGAGGACGGACACAGCACCGGGTGACCGGACCAGGTTCCTAGGTCCAAATGGTGAAAAGTATCAACAGTCAGGAAGTCTAGAGACCTTTCTCTTCCTCTCTCCATGCTTCCCCTACCCTAAGGTAGGAACAGTCTCTCTCTCGGACTTAGCAAAAAGAAAACGATCTGTCTGTCCTCTCTGTGCTGTACCTGCTCCTCCTCACAGACGTGACTTCTCCTTTGGCGACATTGGGGAAGGGTCATCGTGTTCATACTGCCTGGTGTCTTCAGCGATAAAGCACAGTGACGAAGAGCATGGCCTCTGAAGCCACACTGCCAGGTTCGAATCCTAATCCCACCATTTTCAAGCTGCCTCATTTACGGAAAGTTCCCTTACTTCTGTGTACCTTAGTTTCTTCATCTGTAAAAGCGGGAATAACACTGGCACCTGCCTCAGAGTCGCAACGCCACTCAGAGGGGGCCTGATTGAAGGGGAATGTTCATTAAGTGCTAGCTGTCAGCACTGTCACAACTGAGACTCACAGAAGCCCTCCTCCTGTAGCTGTGCCCTGACCCTTCTGAGTCAGGCCCTGCCCACAAGGGAAAGCCTGAAACTGCCCATCTCCTCTGCCTGGACCTGCGGAGGTGAAAGGAACACAAAGCCCACTGGCACCTAGATGCAGGCCGCGTGTCCTATCTCACTTTCCCAGCAGCACAGCTGACACTGAGACCCCTACTTGGCTTCCATTTATATTTTATAATTAGTCTGAACTCCAAGAAAATAACAGTGTGACTAACTGGCACCTCCAAACACCAAAAGATACATGATACTTGCTCCCCAAGGAACATAAGCCACACAAGAAATCAAGGTGACAGGAATATTCCCTAAATAGCAAGAGGAAAAGACACCAAAAAAGGGTGTGTGTGTAGTTTATATGCAGAAGTATATACACCCTTACATGCGCACTACCTCTTGTCAATAAAGAGACTTTTGTGCAAGACAAGAGCACATTTATATGACACCAATGTGTCCTTACATAAATGATACCGAGAAGTCTCACTAAGGATAAACGTACCAGTACACAGTCAGAATAAAAACAGTTTTAAAGTTATCTCTGCAGCTGTTTCACTGAAGAGGCACAAGTGTTTTAAGGATGTGGAAACCCCTGATTGGTGCCTGACTCGAGCAGCCCCTAAGGACATCTGCCCGAAGCTCAGTGGCTGGGGACAGGCACACGAGTGCCAGCACTTACTACAGAACTCCGCGTACTCGGCGGGCAGCAGGAAGGTCTGAGGGAGGATGTGGAAAGCCTTGAATCCATGTGTGTGCTGCATTCGAACGATGTTTTTGTACAGTCGGTCCTTCCGGGTTAGTTCATATGACCTAAAAAGTCACAAAAGTATTTCCACTTCAGTCCATGTGACCCTCAGTTTCCCGGTGTTGGCACACGCTAAGAGCTCGAGTGCCCGGTTCCGGAGCAGTTCCGAGGACAGCAGTGCAGCCCAAATCCATCACTCCAACCCCAAAGGTTTATTCATCTTTTACATGAAATGGGTTTCTTTGGTCAGATTTATTCATTAAGGTATAATTTACATACAGTACAATTTTCCCTTTGTAAGGAGTAATTCTGTAAGTTTGGACAAACACATATGGTTATGTAACCACCACAATCAAGATACAGCACAGTTTCAACATCCCCAAAAGTTACCTCCAATCATCACCAGGCCCTAGTAAACATTCACCCCTTTTCTGTCCCTGAAATTTTGCCTTTTCCAGAAAGCCAAATAAAGGGAATCATATGATGTGAATCCTTTGGAGACTGGCTCCTTTCACTGAACATAATGCACATAATTGCGACTTCTCCTTGTGTCTGCGTGTGGCACTATGCCATTCCTCAGCAGCAATCCATTGTTTAGGGTTTGTTTGTTTACTCATTTACCAGTTGAAGGACAGCTGAGCCACTTCCAGTGTTTGAAGATGATGAATAAAGCCACTATAAGCATTGGTGTACAGGTTCTTACATGAACATGTTTTTATTCTTTGTGTTTACATACATTTTCATCTCTCTAGGAGTAGGGTTGCTACGGTGGTTTTTTTTTTTTAAGATTCCATTTATTGATTTTATAGCGAGAGAGGAGAGAGGGAGCGAGAAGTATCAACTCATAGTTACTTTACTTTAGTTGTTCACTGATTGCCTTAACCAGCAAAGCACAGGGATTCAAACCTGCGACCTCAGCACTCCAGGTGCACGCTTTATCCGCTGTGCCCCCACAGGCCGGGCTGACTGCTAGGTTTAATAAGGTTCTTTAGTATGCAATATTAGTTGTCTATTGCTACCTAATAAATTACCCCAAACATAGCCACTGAAGAAAAATAAATATTTTCTATCTCCACAATTTCTGTGGGTCAGGAATATGAGAGGGGTAGGGCTAGGTAGTTTTGTCTTAGGGTCTCTCATGAGGGCACAATCAAGATGCTTGGCTTGACAAGTGGTGGTGCAGTGGATAGAGCACTGACCTGGGACGCTAGTCCCAGGTGTGGAACTCCAATGTTGCCACCTTGAGTATGGGCTCATCCAGCTTGAGCACAGTCTTGCCAGCTTAAGCGCAGGATGGCTGGCTTGAGCACCGGGTCGCTAGCTTGAACCCAAAGATTACTGGCTTGAAGCTCAAGGTTGCTGGCTTAAGCCCAAAGTCACTGGCTTACGCAAGGGGTCACTGGCTTGGCTTAAGCCCCCCAGTCAAGGTATGAGAAGCAATCAATGAACAACTAAAGTGATGTAACTACGAGTTGATGCTTCTCATCTCTCTCTCTGTCTCTCTTAAAAACAAAACAAACAAACAAACAACAACAACAAAAACCACTGCTGGCAAAGGCTGAAGTCATCAGGCTTCCCTGGGGCTGGAGGATCCACTCTGCAGATAGCTCACAGAGGGCTGGCTGTTGGCAGGCAGCTTCAATTCTCTTGATGTGATTTCTCCATAAGGTTAACTGAGTGACTTCATGACATGAGACATGGTGGCTGTTTTTTTCCCAGATCAAGTGATCCAAGAAAAGAGCAAAATGAAGCTGCAACATCTTTTATGACCTGGTCTCGGAAGTGATATAGCATCACTTTGGCCACATTCTATTCCTTACAAGTCAGTCACTAAGTCCAGTCCACATTCAAAACCCAAAAAATTAAGCTCAGCCTTCTGAAGGCAATGTCAAAGAATTCGTGGACACACTTGAAAACCACAACATAAGTAGATGTCTAATTTATCAGAAACTGCCAAACTGTTACCCAAAGTGGCTGTACCATTTTGCATTTCCCAGCAGCAAAATTGCAGTGTTCCAGGTGCACTGCTTCCTGACCAGCACTTGGCACGTCTGGTTTTCTGTTTGATTTTAGCCATTCTAATAGGTGTGCAGTTGACCCTCACGTGGTTTTAACTTGCATTCTGCTGATGGCTGTTGATATCAAACATCTTCCTTGTGCATCTTTTTATGTCTGTGTATCTCCTTTGGCGAAGTATCTGTTCAACTGTTTTACCCATTTTGAAAAACAGGTTGTTTATTATTGAGCTCTGACAGTTTACTGTGTATTCTAAATATCAATTCTTCATCGGGTACATGTTTTCCAAATATACTGCTCACAAAAACTAGGAGGTATTTCAAAATGAATACAAAGCAATAAAATATCCCCTCATTTTTGTGAGGAGTATATTTTCTCCCAGTCTCTGGCTGGTCTTTTTACAGTCTCTTTCAGAGACAGATATTATACATTTTGATGAAGTTCAATTTATCAATTTTTTTCTCTTATGGATTGTTCTTTTACTGTTTTATCTAGAAATCTTTACTTAATCCAAGATCATGATGATTTTCTCCTATGTTTTCTTTTAGAATTTTAAGTTTTTAGGTCTTACATTTAAATCTATGATAATGTCAAGTAACTTTAAATAGAACAAAGTAGCTATAAGAGCATTACCTGGGAAAGTGATTAACCTTTTGTGCTTCAGAGAGGGTACGAAGTAAGAAGGGCTTCAGGTGGGATCCTGTCCACATCAGGTTATACTCTGTGCTGCTTGGGTGAACCTCAGGGCAGAGAAAAAGACAAGGTAGAAAATATCAGCAAGGCCCTGGCCAGTTGACTCAGCAGTAGATTGTCAACCTGGCATGTGGAAGTCCCAGGTTTGATTCCCAGTCAGGGCACACAAGAGAAGCAACCATCTGCTTCTCCTCTTCTCCCCCTCCTCCTTCTCTTCCTCCCTCTCTCTTTTCCTCCCATAGCCATGGCTCAATTGATTTGACTGCATTGGCCCCAGGCACTGAGGATGACACTGTGGAGCCTCCACCTCACATTAAAAATAGGTTGGTTGCAAGCATGGCCCCAGAAGGGCAGAGCATTGGCTCCAGATGGGGGTCACAGGGTGGATCCCAATTCGGGCGCATGTGGGAGTCTGTCTCTCTATCTCTCCTCCTCTCACTTAAAAAAAAAAAAAAATCAGTGACAACCCCTCTCTAGGAAGAGCCATGGCAGAAAAGACTATAGAGCAGGGGTCTCAAACTCAACTCAGCATGTGGGCCACAGAGCAAGATCACAGTCATTCGGCGGGCCGCACTAGGTCTACAAAAGGCAACTGTTACGCAACACTTTTCTCACTGCAGTTGAAAACAGTCTGCGGGCTGCACAAAATTGTTCAGCGGGCCGCGAGTCTGAGACCCCTGCAGAGCTTTCTCATCCACAGACTACTCACATGGGTAGCCTATTAGTATGTAGGCCTAGCAAGACAAAAGTTAAGTACACAGAACATGCGGACAATCAAGTCTAAAGAATGGGAGAGTTGGGCAAATCCCAGATACAAAAATTAATCCTTCTTCAGAAGTCTACAATGTTCCTAATATTCTTGTATATCGAAGTATGAGAAGAGGGACCTACCCCAAAACTCCTTTTCAGAGTGTCTTTCTTTTCTTGAAGATGCTGGGTATAAAGTACTAATCAGAAGTAAAAACTTATATAGTAGCAAACCAACTTAGAATTCATTCATTCATTCCATTCATTCAGAATTCATTTGTCCATTCATTCAAGAATAATGTATTCTGTGCCTACGACATGGTAGGTGTCATATTAAGCCCTGGATATAAAACAGCAACAAGACAGGAGATAAACTGGTATCAGAACTTCAAAATGTCTACTTCAGACCTCAACCTAAGATAAGGAGCAGGCAACAAAACCTTTATCAAAATCTCTACAATGGAAGTATGTCCAGCATTTTTGCCTGTCCCTTTTGATGTCAATATCCCAATTTTCCCAGTTTTCTTTGGGAATAAACATAGTCTCTGGTTTTAAAAGACATGCCAATTACCTGTTCCCCTTTCCCGCAAGGAGTGAATCCATGACCAAAGCTGGGCCAGGCATTCTATCTCCAGAATGTGATTTTTTTGTGTGTGTGTGGCAGAGACAGAGTCAGAGAGAGGGACAGACAGACAGGAAGGGAGAGAGATGAGAAACATTCTTTGTTGCAACTCCTTAGTTGTTCATTGATTGATTTCTCATATGTGTCTTGACCAGGGGCTACAGCAGATAGAATGACCCCTTGCTTGAGCCAGCGACCTTGGGTCCAAGCTGGTGAGCTTTGTTCAAACCAGATAAGCCTGTGCTCAAGCTGGCGACCTCGAGGCCTCGAACCTGGGTCCTCCCTATCCCAGTCCGATGCTCTATCCACTGCGCCACCATCTGGTCAGGCCAGAATGTGATTTTTGAGTGAAGAAAGGCAAAAGGACAATGAATGGAGCTGAGTCACTTCCAATGGCAGTGCCCACAGGAGATGGTCCTGAAGATTCCTGGCCCAGATGCCCAGAGCTATCCTGTCTCTCTCTCCCCAAAGGTCTGCCTTTCAGTTCTTCCTCTAATTCTTCTAGCCATCTTGTATACACTTTTACTATAACTCCCTTTTGATTTATGTTACATGGAGTCTATTTCTGTTGCCTGCCATCAAAGAAACTTAATTGAGTAGCAATTCCCTATGGGGATCTCTGCCTCTAATCTAACCCTAAAAACATAGCAAGAAAAAAAATTTTTTTTTAATTGTGGAAATGTTTTCCATGTGTTGTAGGGAAAAACTAGAAAATCCACTTAGAAATTCAATGCAAGTTCTGCATCACCACTAAGCATTGGTCCCATGTATTTCTAGAGTTGGTGCTGGTAACTGATAGTCAGGTGGCTAGGATTTTCAACTTTTAGACAGATCATGTGAGGTACTAAAAATGAGCTTACTTCGTGAAATCCATGGGCTGTCAGAATGCTGCGGACCAGGCGACTGTCTGTTCGCACAATCTTATAAGACAAATGATAACGTTCTAAAAAACAACCAAAAACAGAGAAACAAGTTCAGTAATCAAAAAGTTAACTGTAGAGACAGAAATAAACACAAGAGGGTGGTTTGCTTAATTATACTCAACAACATTATACTGCTATCCTTATGCTACTAAAAGTAGAGGTTGCATATTATTTTATTATTTTTTTTTTCTTATCTCTGAAGCTGGAAACGGGGAGAGACAGTCAGACAGATTCCCGCATGCGCCCGACCGGGATCCACCCGGCACGCCCACCAGGGGCGACGCTCTGCCCACCAGGGGGCGATGCTCTGCCCCTCCGGGGCTTCGCTCTGCCGCGACCAGAGCCACTCTAGCGCCTGGGGCAGAGGCCAAGGAGCCATCCCCAGTGCCCGGGCCATCTTTGCTCCAATGGAACCTTGGCTGCGGGAGGGGAAGAGAGAGACAGAGAGGAAGGGGGGGTGGAGAAGCAAATGGGCGCTTCTCCTATGTGCCCTGGCCGGGAATCGAACCCGGGTCCCCCACACGCCAGGCCGATGCTCTACTGCTGAGCCAACCGGCCAGGGCCAGATTATTTTAGACCAAGGGTTCTTATCCTGAAATTTGTTGGGTGTTACAAAATATGTATGAGGAAAAAATGACATCTTTGTTTTCACCAATTTCTAGCTGAAATTTAACATGATCTTCAATCAGTAATGTAGGTAACAAAGCAGAATATTATTAGCAGTACCTATGACCCTGCCACAAGTAGATATCAGGTATTCTTAATATTATTTTATAGTTGTTATAGTTATCTTGAAATATCACTTATCCTCAGTATTTAAAATTATGGAAGTTAACAGACCTACCACTAGGTCATTATTTAATGCACTAATAAAAAAGACACAGTGGACAGAGCATCAACCTGGAGCACTGAGGTTCCAGTTCATAACCCAAGGTCATCAGCTTGAGCCCAGCATTGTTGGCTCAATCCCGGGGACACCAGCTTGAGCCCAGAATTGCCAACTCAAGCCTGAGGTCACCAGCTCAAGCCCAGGGTTGCCAGCTCAATTCCCAGGTCACCAGTTCAATCCACAGGTAAGGCACATTATGAGAAGCAATCTGTAGATGTACAACTAAAGTGGAGCAACAAGTTGATGCTTCTCTTTGTCTCTTACTTTCAATTCAAAAAAAAACAAAACAAAACAAAAAAACCAAAAGGCATATATATCACAAATTTGGGTTTTTGGAAATATTTTGATATTTCAATACAATGGATTTTCTTTGCAGTCATATGTAATTTTTAAAATATACTTAAAAAACATTATTCTGATAAGAGATTCATTAGGGTCCATTGCACCAAAAAGGTTAAGAACCCCTGCTCTAGATCACACCCTGCATGCAATAATTCTGGTTACCAGTATATCTCAGACCAGAGGTCAACCAACATGCAGACATGGGCTGTTCATTTCCCATTGTGCTTTAAAAATAAAATTGAATTAATTGCTAACCTTTTGAACTTGGAAGGATTTATATAAAAATCTAGATTTCTGGGCTTCTTTGAAAACCCTGGGCTCTCTCTCTCTGGCATGACAAGAGCCAACTGAGAAGTGCAAGTGCCTCCTCCAGGCAGGCTCGCACTGCCCAGGCTGGCAGAGCCCCCACCCGGCCTGCTTGACTCATTCGTTATCTCCTGCCTGGTCCTGCCAGCATTCTGTGCTGTGAACCCTGTCTAAGAGGAGAGTCTGCAATCATGTGAGATTTCTATATACCTCCAAGGACTAACATTTACCCAGGCCCATTAAATTCAACCTCTTTCTACGCATCAGTACAAACTGCTTGGAAAAAGTTAGCTAAGAACTCTAAAGAAAAATATGTTTTAAAGGTGTGCATATTGCCTTTGTTCTTAGAAGAGATACATACTTAATCAAGTATTTAGGCAAGAAGCATTTGAACTAACTTGCAAATGGTGGGGAAGGGGGAGAGAGAAAAGCAAATAGGGCAAAATGTTAATAATTGGGGAATCTATGGGAAGAGTATATATGTGTTCACTGTGTTCGTCTTAAAACTTAGGAATGTGAAAGAATATGAGGTCTTTCTGTAATGATAACTGATCACTGACATCTCCATTTCTGCACTTGCAAAAAGCCAAAACATCAGCTGCTGGAGACCAGGACTGCTCCAATCCTGCGCCCGCTCTGTAGTACCTGCCTCGCAGAACCAGGCCACCGGGAGGTGCGGAAAAATAGAGAATGATTCCACCAGGACGGGAGGAGATGGGGGAATAGTAAGAGAAAGAGTACATCTCTGGAACCAAAGGCTTTTGGATTCAAGTCCTGGCTCAACTACGTCCTCCTCGCTGTCATCTTGAATAAGTTCCTTCATTTCTCTATGTACAATTTTCTCACCTGTAAAATAGGGTTGATCTCAAAGATCCTTACCTCACAAGGTAATTGAAAGCACTAAATCAGTTAATACATGTGAAGCTTTTAGAATAGTTGTTCATACATAATAAAAATTTTTATAAAAAAGTAAATACATTGTAAAATAGCTAATAATACATAGTAAATTATACATTTTATATATCAAATAAAAATACTGTTAATACTCTTTCCCCTACTTCTCTTAACATAGAAGGAAAATGTAATTATAATTACACTCAGTGGCAAGCCTGATTCTCACAGTATATAAGTAGTAAGCAGCAACCAACTCCTTTTAATCCACGCCTACCAGCCTACCAGCTATAACCCAGCTCAGATACACTGAGCATGTTCCGAAAGGGGAGTACGGAAAAGGCCGGGGGAAGGATGGAAAGCAACTGTGACTGCTGGCAATTTTAACTCAAATTCACGCTCTGTGGTGGGCGTGCCGGGTGGATCCCGGTTGGGCGCATGGGGGAGTCTGTCTGATTGTCTCTCCCCATTTCCAGCTTCAGAAAAAATACAAAAAAAAAAAAAAAAATTCACGCTCTGTAGCCAAAAGCCCTGTGAATGGTAATGCTGATGACCAGTCTATGTTCGACCAGAGGTTAAAAACTGGTGCCCTGTGCGCCAAATCCAGCTGACAGACATGGTTTGTTCACTCCTTGTGGTGGCTTAAATGTAAAATTGAATCAGTTTCCAACCTATTAAAATTGAAACAATTCAGCCCCTTCTGCTCTGTGTGGATACAACAAGAAGTCTTTGGGGACCCAGAAGAGGGCCCTCATCCAACCATGCTGCACCCTGATCTTGGATTCCAGCTTCCAGGACTGAAAGAAAAATTGGTTTAAGAATAGAAAATAGAGACCTGAAGATGGCAGCGGAGTAGGCAGATGCACAGACTCCCAGCTCACACCATTGAACTGGATTATAAACTAATTTATGAACAATCAGCGTGAAAAACCAAATCTGGACTACAAGAACAGCTTTCAAAAACCAAGGAGCAAAGAAGAAGCCACAACAAACCCGGTAGGGAGTGCCTGAATCTCCCCGGCTTACAGGAACAGAGCGGGGGGGGGGGGGGTGTGAGGCTGGGCTCTCACTCCAAGGAAAAGAGCAGTAAATACTGCTCACGGCCACTTGCCTGGCAACCAGGGAACGAGGTGTGTTGAAAGGGTCCGCTTGTCTTCCAAAAAGAAAGGAGAGAGAGACAGACGGATGGTGAGGGGGAGAGGAATACAGGTGATGACATGAAAAGTTGACTCATTCAGTGCTGGAGGCGGCCAAAACTGGGGGAGGGGCTGATCCTTCCACAAAGCAAAATACAAAAGTACTTCTAGGTCACAGAGATACAGACATCTCTCCAGCTCCAATCAGTGCAACAAGACACAGCTGAAAACAAGAAGTGGGGAGGAGGGGCAGTAACTCAGGTCTCCATGGAGATCTGATATACACCTCCCCCTACTGAAGCTGAGAAAGCAACCCACCCCCAGAGAGATTAACTGGCAGAAGAGGACTTTAGAGCCTCAGGTCACACCCACCACATTCCTGGATACAGTTTCAAATAAGCCCCCTGCTGAGATCAGCAAAAAAAGACAATCACCTGTTGAGAAAACAAACAAATCAAGACTTCAAAGCCGCCCAAATCCGAAAGTGGATTACAAATAATAGCTGATGCCAACCCAAGAAGACCTAGAAACAACACAAGTAAAAACTGGACGCAGACAACACCAAGCCTAGACTCAACCAGCTCTACAAAGAAAACACTCAAACACACAGACACAATGAGAAGACAAAGAAGTGCAATCCAAATGAAACCACAAGAGAAACCTTCAGATGAACTGAGTGATATGGAAATAATCAAACTTCCGGATGCGGAGTTTAAAATAATGATTGTAAGGATGCTTAGGGATCCTAGAACAACAATGGATGGTCATCACAAACACCTAAATAAAAAAATAGCAAGTATAAAAAAGGATATTGAAATATTAAAAAAGAATCAGTCGGGATGATAAATACAATATCAGAAATGAAGACCACAGTGGAAGGAATTAAGAACAGGATGGATAGAGCTGAGGATCGAATCAGCGAGTTGGAGGAAAACTGGAATGAAGGGGCCCTGGCGGGTTGGCTCAGCGGTAGAGCGTCGGCCTAGCGTGTGGAGGACCTGGGTTCGATTCCCGGCCAGGGGACAAAGGAGAGGCGCCCATTTGCTTCTCCACCCCTCCGCCGCGCTTTCCTCTCTGTCTCTCTCTTCCCCTCCCGCAGCCAAGGCTCCATTGGAGCAAAGATGGCCCGGGCGCTGGGGATGGCTCTGTGGCCTCTGCCTCAGGCGCTGGAGTGGCTCTGGTCGCAACATGGCAACGCCCAGGATGGGCAGAGCATCGCCCCCTGGTGGGCAGAGTGTAGCCCCTGGTGGGCGTGCCAGGTGGATCCCGGTCAGGCGCATACGGGAGTCTGTCCGACTGTCTCTCCCTGTTTCCAGCTTCAGAAAAATGAAACAAAACAAAACTGGAATGAAGGAATGAAAGCAGAGAAGAAAAAAGAAAAGAGACTCAAAAAGTCTGAGGAAACTCTTAGAGAGCTCTGTGACAACATAAAGAGAAATAACATCCACATCATAGGGGTTCCTGAAGAAGAAGAGAAAGAACAAAGGATAGAGGCTTTGTTCAATCATATCATAGCTGAAAATTTCCCTAAATTAATGCAGGAGAAACTCTCACAAATTCAAGAAGCATAGAGAACTCCACTAAAAAGAAACCCAAAGAAACCTACATGAAGACACATCATAATTAAAATACCAAAGCTAAGTGATAAAGAGAAAATATTAAAAGCTGCGAGAGAATAAAAGGCTATCACCTACAAAGTGTAAGGTTGGTGGATAATGGGGAACTCAGACCCGCGAACTTTGGCTAGGACCGCCCACAATCAAGCGCGCCAAAAGGAGGCTTCACAGGAACTATTTGGAAAAAAAGCTACCGTCTACCAGCCAGTGGGATTTTACCACGTCATGTTAGCTCCACTTCCCTAGAGGGACCCCTTTAAATATCTCCCACGCGGTATAATCCATGCAACTTCCGTAGCCTCCATCTTTCTTTCCTCGGGGCCAGGGAACCTTGCCGGGTGGGATGCGCACTCTGTACTCAATAAAGCCGTTTGCTATTCCACACTTTGTGGCTCTGGCCTCTTCTTTCCTTCTCGGCAGGGAAAAATACCTTACACAAAGGAGCCCCCATAAGGATGACATCAGACTTCTCAACAGAAACACTTGAAGCCAGAAGGGAATGGCAAAAAATATTCAAAGTAATGTAGAACAAGAACCTACAACCAAGACTACTTTATCCAGCAAGACTATCATTTAAAATTGAAGGAGAAATAAAAAGTTTCCCGGACAAAAAAAACCTCAAGGAATTCATTACAACCAAACCAATGCTGCAGGAAATGTTAAGGGGCATGGTGTAAACAGATCAAAGTGGGAAAAGAATATAGCAAAAGAGGAATATAGCTTTAAAGAATAAAATGGCAATAAACAACTACATATCAATAATAACCTTAAATGTAAATGGATTAAATGATCCTATCAAAAGACACAGGGTAGCTACATGGATAAGAAACAGGACCTGTACATATGCTGTCTACAAGAGACACACCTTAAAACAAAAGATGCATATAGGTTGAAGGTAAAAGGATGGAAAAAAATATTTCATGCAAATGGAAATGAAAAAAAAGCTGGGGTAGCAATACTTATATCAGACAAAATGGACTTTAAAACAAAGAATATAGTAAGAGATAAAGAAGGCCACTAAATAATGATAAAGGGAGCAATCTAACAGGAAGATATAACTATTATAAATATCTACGCACCTAATATAGGAGCACCTAAATATATAAAGCAGACTTTGATGGATATAAAGAGCGAGATCAACAGCAACACTATAATAGTAGGGGATTTTAATACCCCACTAACATTACTAGATAGATCCTTAAGAAAGAAAATTAACAAAGAAACAGCAGACTTAAAGGACAAACTAGATCAACTCGATTTAATAGATATCTTCAGAACCTTTTACCCTAAAGCAGCAGAATATACATTCTTTTCAAGTGCTCATGGTACATTCTCTAGGATAGACCACATGTTAGGGCACAAAAGTGGTCTCAAGAAATTAAAGAAGATTGAAATCATATCAAGCACTTTCTCTGATCACAATGGCATGAAACTAGAAATCAACCACAACAGAAAAGCTCAAAAATTCTCAAACACATGGAAACTAAATAGCAGGTTGTTAAATAACAAATTGATTAAGAATGAGATCAAAGAAGAAATAAAAAAATTACTAGAAACAAATGATAATGAGCACACAACAACTCAAAATTTATGGGACACAGCAAAAGCAGTAATGAGAGGGAAGTTCATAGCACTACAGGCACACTTTAAGAAGCTAGAAAAAGCTCAAATAAACAACTTAACCCTGCATCTAAAAGAACTAGAAAAAGAACAGCAAGTAAAGCCTAAATGTAGTAGAAGGAAGGAAATAATAAAGATCAGAGCAGAAATAAATGACATAGAGACTAACGAAACAATACAGAGGATCAATGAAACTAGGAGCTGGTTTTTTGAAAAGGTAAACAAGATTGATGAACCTTTAACTAGACTCACCAAGAAAAAGAGAGAGGACTCAAATAAATAAAATTAGAAATGAGAGGGGAGAAATAACAAGTGACACAACAGAAATACAAAGGATTGTAAGAAAATACTATGAAGAACTGTATGCCAAAAAACTAGACAACCTAGATGAAATGGACAAATTCCTTGAAACATACAATCTTTCAAAAATCAATCTGGAAGAATCAGAAAACCTAAACAGACTGATTACACCAAATGAGATCAAAACAGTTATCAAAAAACTCCCAACAAAGAAAAGTCCTGGGCCTGATGGCTTCACAAGTGAATTCTACCAAATATTCAAAGAAGAACTCCTATACTTCTCAAGCTATTTCAAAAAATTCAAGAAGAAGGAAGACTTCCAAGTTCCTTTTATAAGGTGAGCATAATTCTGATTCCAAAACCAGGCAAAGACAACACAAAGAAAGAAAATTATAGGCCAATATCCCTGATGATGCTAAAATCCTCAACAAAATATTAGCAAACCAGATCCAACAATATATGGAAAAAATCATACTCCATGATCAAGTGGGATTTATTCTAGGGAGGCAAGACTGGTACAATATTCGCAAATCTATCAATGTTATTCATCACATAAACAAAAGGAAGGAGAAAAACCACATGATAATTTCAATAGATGCAGAAAAAGCATTTGATAAAATCCAGCACCCATTCATGATCAAAACTCTCAACAAAGTGGGAATACAGGGAACATACCTCGACATGATAAAAGCCATCTATGACAAACCCACAGCCAACATCATACTCAATGCGCAAAAATTAAAAGCAATCCCCTTAAGATCAGGAACAAGGCAGGGGTGCCCCCTTTCACCACTCTTATTCAACATAGTCCTGGAAGTCCTAGCCACAGCAATCAGACAAGAAGAAGAAATAAAAGGCATTCAAGTTGGAAAAGAAGAAGTAAAGCTATCATTATTTGCAGATGATATGATAATGTATATAGAAAATCCTAAAGTCTCAGTCAAAAAACTACTGGATCTGATAAATAAATTCAGCAAGGTGGCAGGATATAAAATTAATACTCAGAAATCAGAGGCATTTTTATACACCAACAATGAACAGTCAGAAAGAGAAATTAAGGAAATAATCCCCTTCACTATTACAACCAAAAAAATAAAGTACCTAGGAATACATTTAACCAAGGAGACTAAAGACTTGTACTCGGAAAATTATGAAACATTGATAAAAGAAATCAAGGAAGATACAAACAAGTGGAAGCACATACCGTGCTCATGGTTAGGAAGAATAAACATCATTAAAATGTCTATATTACCCAAAGTAATTTATAAATTCAACGCAATACCAATTAAAATACCAATGACATACTTTAAAGATATAGATCACATATTCCAAAAATTTATATGAAACCAAAAGAGAACACGAATAGCCTCAGCAATCTTAAAAAAGAAGAATAAGGGGGGAGGTATCACACTTCCTGATATCAAGCTATACTACAAGGCCATTGTACTCAAAACAGCCTGGTACTGGCTTAAGAGTAGGCACATAGATCAATGGAACAGAACAGAGAACTCAGAAATAAACCCACAGTTCTAAAGGACAATTGATATTTGACAAAGGAGATAAGGGCATACAATGGAGTAAAGACAGCCTCTTCAACAAATGGTGTTGGGAAAATTGGACAGCTAACTGAAAAAAAATGAAACTAGACCACCAACTTACACCATTCACAAAAATAAACTCAAAATGGATAAAAGACTTAAATGTAAGGTGTGAAACCATAAGCATCTTAGAAGAAAACATAGGCAGTAAGCTCTCCGACATCTCTCACAGCGATATATTTGCTGATTTATCTCCATGGGCAAGGGAAATAAAAGACAGGATAAACAAATGGGACTATATCAAACTAAAAAGCTTTTGCACAGGCAAAGACAATAAGAACAGAATAAAAAGACAAACTACACAATGGGAGAACATATTTGACAGTTCATCTGATAAGGGGTTAATAACCAAAATTTATAAAGAACTTGTAAATCTCAACACCAGAAAGACAAACAATCCAATCAAAAAATGGGCAAAAGAAATGAATAGACACTTCTCCAAAGAGGATATACAGATGGCCAATAGGCATATGAAAAAATGCTCAACATCACTAATCATTAGAGAAATGCAAATTAAAACCACAATGAGATATCACCTCACACCAGTCAGAATGGCGCTCATCAACAAAACAACACAGAAAAAGTGCTGGCAAGGATGTGGAGAAAAGGGAACCCTCCTACACTGCTGGTGGGAATGCGGACTGGTGCAGCCTCTGTGGAAACAGTATGGAGATTCCTCAAAAAATTGAAGATCGAACTGCCTTTTGACCCAGCCATCCCACTTTTAGGAATATACCCCAAGAACACCATAGAACGGTTCCAGAAGGAGAAATGCACCCCCATGTTTATAGCAGCATTGTTCATAACAGCGAAGATCTGGAAACAGCCCAAGTGTCCGTCAGAGGACGAGCGGATTAAAAAGCTTTGGTACATCATTTACAACATGGATGGACCTTGATAACATATACGGAGTGAAATAAGTAAATCAGAAAAAACTAAGAACTATATGAACCATGCATAGAGTGGACATAAAAATGAGACTCAGAGACATGGACAAGAATGTGATGGTAACAGGGAGTGGGGTGGAGGGGTGGGGAGGGGGCAAGGAAGGAGAGGGAGGGGGTAGGGGGAGGGTAGGGGCACAAAGAAAACCAGATAGAAGGTGACAGAAGACAATTTAACTTTGGGTGAGGGTATGCAGCATAATCAAAGGTCAAAATAATCTGGAGATGTTTTCTCGGAACATATGTACCCTGATTTATCAATGTCACTGCATTAAAATTAATAAAAATAAGATTAAAAAAATTGAAACAATTCATACAGCAATCCAGATATCTGAACTTCTCTTAAAAAACTTGGCAATTCTAGGCTCTCTCTTCCCTGACAAGTCAAATGGAAACTTGCAAGCATAAACAACCTGACCTACTACCCAACAAAGAACCCATGTTTCTCAGGAGGCAACCTGAAATGCTGGGACCCCCGACAAGCTTCAGGGCTAACTAGCAAATAAAACATGGGACCAATCATCTAAATGTCAGCCCAGAAGCACCTAGGGAATGCTGAAGTGCCCTAAGGGGTTTGGTCAAAAATAGCATGGGAAATTAGAATGAAGATAAAAGTGATGTTTCTGACTTCTAGAATACAAGAATAACCCCTTCAATGGCAACACAGTTGTTGTAGTAATATAAGGTTATAGTAATTAAATATATATAGAAATATAAAAATATAAAAGATATATAAAAGTAATTAAAATGACATTAAAATAATTATTAAAATTAAATAAAGTTATGCCATTTGGATAGGAATTAATATAGTGGCTTGGTGCCATAACTGTAATGTGATAAACAGACTCTGATTTACAAGCAGGGCCCAGTTAGGATGTGTGTGAAGTTACATAGATAAGAAGTGGCTTGGTGCCATAACTCTGTAATGTGATAAGCAGACTCTGACTTACAAGCAGAGCCCAGTTAGTATGTGTGTAAAGTTATACCTAGATAAGAAGTGACTTGGTTTAAACATTTCAGTAGATTGACGTAGAGGGGAATCCCTGCGAGGAACTCTCAAAAAGGTGGTTTGAGGTGATAATCCTGTACTTTGACACCTGTTAGAAAGCGTTGGCCAGAAAAGGTACTAAAGCTGAGGGGCTCCGTGCTGCACTAGTCGCCCAGACTCCAACGTTGATGTGGACTATCTCCACGCCGCTCTGAGCTCTAACCAAAGACAGTCGAGAGGAGCATGCCGATGGGGCCCCCTTAAGCTGTACCTAGGCGCGCCAAAAGGGTTTGTGAGTAATAAATTGCCTGTGTAATTATTGCAACTAATTTGTGTGTCAGTCGTGTCTTTCCTCTGGTGGCACTTAACAGTAGCATCCTCATAGCTGTCTCAAGAGTAGTCTCGAAGAGGCTGCCAGCCCTGCTGATAAGCAAGAGTGTCCCACTGCACGGGGAAGTCGAATCAGGGATGACTGGAACAACAGTGAAGTCTGCTCTACTGTCAGAAAATTACAATTGCACTGCTGTATATGGTAACCACTAGCCACATCTAACTACTGAGCACTTGACTAGTGTGACAGAGTAACTGAATTTCTTATTTTAACTTTAATTAATTTAAATACTGATATGCAATTTAGTTATTGAAAAACTTGTTTAAAATAACTTGAGCATATAAAGTTATTTTTATTTGATTTGATTGGTTGATTTTAGAGGGAGAGGGAGAGAGAGAAAGAAACATCGATTTGTTGTTCCACTTATTTATACATTCATTGGTTGATTTCTGCATGTGCCCTGACTGGGTACTGAACCTGTAAACCTGGCTTATCAGGACAATACTCTAATCAACTGAGTTACCCAGCCAGGGCATAAATTTATATTTCAACTATAACATTTATGGAATCTAAATGCAGATCAAATATTCCCAATGAAAATTTTACACCATATTGAGATATACTATAAGTGTAAAATACACAATAAATTTAAAACATCTCAATGATTTTTTTCTATTGAGTAAATGTAGAAGTAATATTTTGGATTAAAATATATTATTAAAACTAATTTCACCTATTTCTGTTTACTTTTGTAATAAGGTCACTTATTAAAATTTATATATGCCATATTTCTATTGGGAGCAAGTCGATACAAATGCAACTTATGAAACTGACACATTCAGAAGCAAATTATAAAATGATACTTCATTCTAGAAGTTTACTTTAAACTGAAAATATGTCTGTTGTCTCCAAAATAAAATCCCATTTACATGTTCAAAGTATATATAACTGAAAAAATAAAAGAATATAGTAAGGAAAAAATATTCCTAGAATATTTACCAAAGCACATGAAAACATTGTAGCAAAAATATTAACAGTGAACACAACTAAACATTTACTAGATAACAGACAAAAAAAGTTGGCATCTAACCTAAGATCAACAGAAGATAACTAATGCCCCACATACACTTCTCAAGAGGATTTAACCACAGGATTAGGATCTCACAGATCTATGTCAGCTATTTAGGAGAGCAAAAAGGGAAAAGAGACTAAGAGTGTTTAACAATTCAGAAATCTGAGACAGCAACTAGCAAAAATCACTAAAATTGTTCTTTGCATACGGACAGTGAAAATAATTATTAAACCTCAGGAATTGGGAACAGAAAATTGAAAAACAGAGTTTGAGAAAAATTTAGTGGCTTTTTCTTTAATCATAGGAATGTGTAAAGAAAAAAAAACAAAACAAGCCCAAATACTTATAGGTTCTAGGAAACGGTAACCGTCTGAATAAGGGGAAAGCTTACGTTGATGGATGCTAATTTTAAATGTCAGGTATTCTAAAAATTAAGGGTCTGTTCATTGCCATGAAATACAGATTAATTTATGTGACAAAACATCAAAAGAAGTATGTTTTGAGGGGATTATTTACTTCTCTTGTTTTCAAACCCACATTTGATGTTTTGACTCACTCATACTTTGAGGTAGTTTCTCAGCAAATGTTAGCAAATCTTTAGTTGTTCAGGATTCAGAGAATATAAATGGACTATGTCCCTTTAAGTGGTAACCTAGCAACTTGCTGAGGGGATTAGAACAAAATGATCCCAAGGAAGAGAGGAAGATTCAAATCCCAGAAGCAGGTGCTTCTAAACTCCTGGCTTATTATGGAGCAAGGACAGACTTTAAAGGCATTTCAAAGTACAACAGATCCTATTCAACAAGTAAGCTTTGAGTGTGTACTAGGCAACAAACATTAAATAATTTTTATTTCTCACAATGCCTGAAAAATAGGTATCATGTCCATTATATTAACAATGAAATGAGTTAAGATGGCTTCATGGGTGAATTTTATCAAACACATTTTTTTAAAGATTTTGTTTATTGATTTTAGAGAGGAGAGAAGAAAGAGAGAAATGAGGGGGGGGGAGCATCAATTCAAAGTAGTTGCTTCACGTATGTGCCTTGATGGGGCAAGCCCAGGGTTTTGAACCTGCGACTTCAGCGTTTCAGATCGACGCTTTATCCACTGCGCTGCCACGGGTCAGGTGAATTTTATCAAACATTTAAATATTAATACCAATCCTTCTCAAACTCTCCCAAAGAGGAGGAGGAAACTCATTCTATGAGGCCATCATTACCCTGATACCAGAGCCAGATGAAGGCATCACAAGAAAACTACAGATCAATATCCCTTATAAACACAAGTATAAAATTCTCAACAAAATATTAGCAAACCAAACCCAGCAGCATACTAAAAGGTTACACAGTAGGACCAAGCTGGATTTATCTCAAAAATGCAAGGGTGGTTCAACATACAAAACTCAATCAAAGTCATACACCACATGAAGAGAATGAATGAAACAAAACAGAATCATCTTCAATGATGTAGAAAAAGCATTTTACAAAATCCAGCACCCTTGCATGGTAAAAACACTTGACGAAGGACTTGAAGGAGACTTCCTCAACATGATAGAAAGCATTTTGAAAAACCCACAGCTAACAACACCCTGAACGGTGAAAGACCGGAAGGATTCCCCATAAGATCAGTAACAAGACAAAGATACCCACCTTTTACCTCTTCTACTCAGCATTGTACAGAAATCTCCAAGCAGAGCAATTAGGCAAGGAACAGAAGTAAAAGGCATCAAAGTTGTAAAGGAAAAAGCCAAATGACCTCTATCTGCAGATGATATGATCTTGTTTACATCAATCCAAAAGAACCCCTCCCCCTCCACACACAAAGCTATTAGTGATTGTGAACAAGTTCAGCAAGGTTTCAGGATATAAGATCAATAAACAAAAATCAACTATATTTCTACACACGGGCCATTAACTGTTGTATCAAAAAGAATAAAATATTTAGGAATAAACTTAACCAAGGAGTTATAAGACCTGCACACTGAAAACTATGAAACATTGCTGAAAGAAATTAAAGATCTCAATAAATGGAAAGACAACCTTGCTCATGGACCAGAACACTTAACATTAAGATGGCAATACTCCCAAAAGCACTTTATAGATGGAGGGCATTCCCTATCAAAACCCTAATGGCCTCACTGCAGATATTAAAAAGCTTTATCCTCCCTCACCTAATAGCTTGGTTGGTTAGAACATTGCTCCTAAATGCAAAGGTTACCAGTTCGATCCCTGGTCAGGGCACATACAGGAACAGATCAATGCTTCTATTTATCTGTCTGTCTCTCCCTCTCCCTTCCTCTCTTTAAAATCAATAAACAAATTCTTTTAAAATAGCATTATCCTAAAATTCATATGGAATTGCAAGGGACCCTGAATAGCCAAAAAAAGATCTTGACATAGAAAAACAAGAGGATTTGGGATTTGCATTTCCCAATTTCAAATATTAGTACATAAGTACAGTAAGTAAAATGACATGATACTGGTATAAGGGTAGACATATAGATCAATGAAATATTAAAAGTCCAGAAATAAACCCATACACTTATGGCCAAATGATTTTCAATAACAGTGCCAAGAGTATTCAATACAGAATGAACAGTCTCTTCAACTAATTATACTGGGACAACTAGATACACACACGCAAAGGAATGAAGATAGACCCTTATTCTCACACTATGTTAGAAAAATTAACTGAAAATAGATCAGAAGCCATTTAGCTCTAAATATGAGAGCTTAAACTATAGAATTCTTAGAAGAAAATCATAAAGATCATGACCTTGGGTTAGGCCAGAGGTAGTCAACCTTTTTATACCTACCGCCCACTTTTGTATCTCTGTTAGTAGTAAAATTTTCTAACCGCCCACCGGTTCCACAGTAATGGTGATTTATAAAGTAGGGAAGTCACTTTACTTTATAAAATTTATAAAGCAGAGTGACAGCAAGTTAAAGCATATAATAATAATTACTTACCAAGTACTTTATGTCGGATTTTTGCTAAGTTTGGCAGAATAAATCTTTATAAAACAACTTACTATAGTTAAATCTATCTTTTTATTTATACTTTGATTGATCTGCTACCGCCCACCATGAAAGCTGGAACACCCACTAGTGGGTGGCAGGGACCAGGTTGACTACCACTGGGTTAGGCAATAGTTTCTTAAATATGACACCAAAAGTATAAGCAAGAAAAGAAAAAATAGAAGCCCTGGCCAGTTGGCTCAGTGGTAGAGCATCGGCCTGGTGTGCAGGAGTCCCAGGTTCGATTCCCGGCCAGGGCACACAGGAGAAGCGCCCATCTGCTTCTCTACCCCTCCCCCTCTCCTTCCTCTCTTTCTCTTCCCCTCCTGCAGCCGAGACTCCATTGGAGCAAAGCTGGCCCGGGCAGTGAGGATGGCTCTGTGGCCTCTGCCTCAGGCATTAGAATGGCTGATTGCAGCAGAGCGACGCCCCAAGATAGGCAGAGCATCGCCCCCTGGTGGGCATGCCAGGTGGATCCCGGTTGGGTGCATGCGGGAGTCTGTCTGACTGTCTCCCCGTTTCCAACTTTGGGAAAAAAAAAAAAGAAAAAAGAAAAGACAAAATAGAAAAATTAGATATCATCAAAATGAAAATGTTTGTATCATGAAAAAAAGACTATCAAAAGAGTGAAAGGACAGACCAGATAGACCACAAAACAGGAAAAATTATTTGTAAATAATACATCTGATAAAGGTCTAATATTCAGAATGCATTAAGAATTCTTATAACTCAACAAAAAAGACATCAACCCAATTAAAAAATAGCCAAATGCCTTGAATAGACATTTCTCCAAGGAAGATATACAAATAACCAAAAAAGACATGAAAAGATACTCAATGTCAGTGATTAGGGAACACAAAGCAAAACCACAGTAAGATACCACTTCACAGCCACTAATCTAGCAACAATCTAAAAAACAGAAAATGAGTGTTAGTGAGAATGTAGAGAAATCAGAACTCTCATATCTTGCTGATAGAAATGTGCAATGGTACAATCACTGTGGAAAACGTTTGGCGTTCCCTTAATAAGTTAAACACAGAATTACTATACAACCTAGCAATTCTATTCTTAAACATTTATCGGAAAGAACTGAAAACTGGTGTTCAAACAAAAACTGTATATGAATGTCCATAACGGCACTATTTACAATAGCCAAAAGGTAGAAACAACCATTCATCAACTGATAAACAAATGTGGTATATGCATACATGGGATAATACTCAGCCATAAAAAGAAAGAAGCACTGATACATGTACAACATGGATGAATCTTGAAAACATTATAAGAAGTGAAAGAAGTCAGACACAGCCTGACCTGTGACGATGCAGTGGATGGAATGTTGACCTGGAACACTGAGGTCGCTGGTTTGAAATCTTGGGCTTACTCAGTCAAGACACATACAAGAAGCAACTACACAGCCTGACCTGTGGTGGCGCAGTGGATCAAGTGTTGACCTGGAAATGCTGAGGTCGCCAGTTTGAAACCCTTGGCTTGCCTGGTAAAGGCACATATGGGAGTTGATGCTTCCTGCTCCTCCTCCCCTTCTCTCTCTGTCTCTCTCCTCTCCCCCCCCCCATCTCTCTCCTTTCTAAGGAAAAAATTAAAAAAAAAAAAAGAAGCAACTACTACAAGTTGATGCTTCCCGCTCCTCCCCCACTTTCTCTCTCTCTCAAATCAATAAAATCTTAAAAAAAAAAAAGAAAGCCAGATACAAAATGCCACATAGTGTAGGAGTCCATTTATATAAAATATCTAGAATAGGCAAATCCAGAGTGACAAAAAGTACATTCGGGGCTGCCAGAGCCTGAGTAGTGACCACTTAAATGGTGCAGGATTTACCTTTGGGATGATAAGAAGGTTCTGGAACTAGACAGTGCTGATGGTTGCACACTGTGAACATACTAAATGTCACTGAATTGTACACTTTAAAATGGTAAATTTTGTTTTGTATATTTTACCACAATAAAATAACAATAGGAACTTATATACATAATTCCAAAAAAATTCATAAAGGAAAAAAAATTTAATACGCAAAAAACAATTCAAGAAATCATGAATAGTTAGTAGCCCACTCCTGGTACCCCCCCAAAAAAAAAGGAAATCATAAATAATCCTTTTAAGTATAACAAATCAATAGAGTCTTCTCATGGCCAAGGCTATTTCCTCATCTATAAGTGTTATCAATTTTTGCAAGACAAGGTTGTCAGGGTCATGCCCCAGCCCTGCCTTCCGTGAGGGAAGTCACACTCACCTCCAATCACTCGAATATTGTTGTCCTTCGTCAGAATTGCTTCAGCATAGAACACCAAAACTGGAATTCTCCTGCAGCCTCCAGTCCACATGATACATGGATGATCCCTACAGCCATAACAAAAGGCTTTATTAATTCGTGACTCAAAATCTGAATGAACTGCTGAATAGTTGGCTGCATAACTCTTCCCCCCTCCTTCTGACACAAGAACCCTGAATGTGCTATGGGAAACCATTCATCTTCCACTTTCAGCCACGTGGTTTGTTTCAGATTAATTCCATCCATTCTAATTCTCAATTACAGTGGCTGCTTCAGGGACGAGCACATAAGCCAATTGGAGCAAGTGAGGGTCTGGTGACACATTGTGAGACCCTCTGAGGAAACAATGCTTTCTCTTCTCTAGCTGCTATGGAAGAGGTGGCCTCTCTTCCCCTTAATGGTGCGGGAGACTGAGAGGGCTGGAAGTGACACTGTCATTTTGTGACCTGGGCAGGATAGTCTGGAGTTGACTGCAAAGGAGGAGCCAGTGGACGCCTGACCAGAAGAATGAGAGGAATGAGATCCTGACAGGCACACTTAGAGCTGCAGAAACGAGTCTGCCCTAAATACGAGTTAGTGAAGTCTCTTTATTTTGAGGACAAGTATGTTTTAGTCCCCAGCACACATAAAGAATCCTAACAGATATACCCCCTTAATACCCTCTAGTCCTTCTGAAGCCAATTTGAAGACCCATCCTAAGATTCTCAGTTAAGAATGCTAAATTAACACCAGCACCCCAATTAACGCCACATATTTTATTTTTCATTGACTGGTTTTAGAGAGGGAGGGGGAGGGAAAAGGGGGGGGGAAAGAGAGACAGAGAGAAGTATTCATTTGTTGTTTCACTTAGTTGTGCATTCACTGATCCCCAGACTAGGGATCAAACCCATAACCTTAGTGTTTTGGGAGGATGCTTTAACCAATTGAACTAACTGGTCAGGACCAAACCAGTTACCAGTACCTCCTACATGCCAGGAATTAAAATAAAAGCTTTCACATTATCTCACATAATCCTCTTGCCCCTTCTATGAACTGAAGAGAAGGTGTTGCCCAAGGTCATGCAGCTAGCCGAGTAAAGGAAAGGTATCTGGACCCAAATGCCTGTGCTCTTTCCACCTCCCATCACCACAGGCACATTTCAGTGAGGTTCTGTGCAGGGAGCACCTTAAACAACCCTTTGGGAATTTAAACTAATCAATTTCTTAAATGGAATAAGATCCATTGAGCCAAGATTCAGTCTGACCTCAAATAAAGACCCACACTTTGAACAAACAAGTTGACAGACTACCATCCTAGGAGTGAGGCAGCCTGCAGACTTGGGGCGAGCTGCCAAAGCCTTTTAGTGGAGAAATCGAAGAATGTCATACCTAGTCCATTATCTATTTTCTAGAAATGAAATGCAGATAGATGCTCACTGTTCTTGTTCTTTGAACTGGTGATAGTGCCCAGTTGTGAGAAATGGTGTTTATAGGGTACATTATTTCAGCAAGAAGTATTTTTTGTTTTGCTTGCTTTTTAACCTGAACACCTGTAAAACATGGGCATGGGGCCAGATTATTCCTGTGATTTCTTCCATCTTTAATTTTTCCACTATATTCCAAGTCAGAGGATGGAAAGGAGAAAAACAGGCAGCCTGAACTACACAGTCTTGGACAGAAACTCTGTAAACTATCCAAAGTGCTTTGTCAAGCTAGCACAAGCTACAAATCGACACCACTGCGCCTTGTCACTTATAAACAATGGATTACTGCGATGAAACCGACAAGATTCAGAACACAACAGGTACACAGAGGAGAAGAGCCAAGGCCCTAACTACACTATCTGTGGAAAGCCAAACCCCTAAGAAAGAAATCTTTCCACTTACAATCAATAAAAAAAATTAAAGAGCCTGACCAGGCGGTGATGTAGACAAGTGGTCCCCAACTCCTGGGCTGCGGACCGGTACCGGTCCGTGGGCCATTTGGTACCGGTCCGCAGAGAATGAATAAATAACTTACATTATTTCCGTTTTATTTATATTTAAGTCTGAACGATGTTTTATTTATTTATTTATTTATTTATTTATATAAATAAATTTTTATTTTAATGGTGTGACATCAATAAATCAGGGTACATATATTCAAAGAAAACATGTCCAGGTTATCTTGTCATTCAATTCTGTTGCATACCCATCACCCAAAGTCAGATTGTCCTCCGTCACCTTCTATCTAGTTTTCTTTGTACCCCTCCCCCTCTCCCTCCTTCTCTCCCCCTGCTCCTTGTAACCACCACACTCTTGTCCATGTCTCTTAGTCTCGTTTTTATGTCCCACCAATGTATGAAATCCTGCAGTTCTTGTTTTTTTCTGATTTACTTATTTCACTCCGTATAATGTTATCAAGATCCCACCATTTTGTTGTAAGTGATCTGATGTCATCATTTCTTATGGCTGAATAGTATACCATGGTGTATATGTGCCACATCTTCTTTATCTAGTTTTCTATTTTTTTTTTACAGTGATTAAAGCCTTTAAGCAAACTCTTGGCCAATACAGCAAGAATCCATAAAAGAGTAGTGTCCTTCACATGTTCACCAAGTCCAAGATGGCCCCAACATCATACCAAATCCCTGAAAAATGCAACCCAACCCCAGTTCAGTCTGTTAGGAGCTGTCACAAGGAGCAGGAGTCCAGGAAAAGTCCACATCTAGGAAAAGTCCGCATGGCACTGGAATTGTCACAATTCTATACTTTGCAGCTCACGTCCAATGATGTTTTATTTTTAAAAAATGACCAGATTCCCTGTTACACCCGTCTAAGACTCACTCTTGACGCCTGTCTCGGTCACATGATACATTTATCCGTACCACCCTAAAGGCCGGGCCGTGAAAATATTTTCTGACCATTAAACTGGTCCTTGGCCCAAAAAAGGTTGGGGACCACTGGCATAGAGCGTTGGACTGGGATGCGGAGGACCCAGGTTTGAGACCCCGAGGTCGCCAACTTGAGCGCAGGCTCCTCTGGTTTGAGTAGGGCTCACCAGCTTGGACCCAAGGTCGCTGGCTTGAGCAAGGGGTCACTCAGTCTGCTGTAGCCCCCCGGTCAAGACACATATGAGAAAGCAATCAATGAACAACTAAGGTGCCGCAACGAAGAGTTGATGCTTCTCATCTCTCTCCCTTCCTGTCTGTCTGTCCCTCTCTCTGACTCTGTCTCTGCCACAAACAAACAAACAAACAAACAAAAAAAAACCCACGAAAATTAAAGAGGTAGTAGACAAATTATTCATTCAATAAGGTCAACTAAAACATACTTGAGGCAAATGCTAAACTGTCATTAAAACCATGCTCCCACCAGGTGGTGCTAAAGGGAAAAGATTCAAAATGATTAGGAAATTGAAAATTGGGATCTTCAATTTTCTTTCACACCAGAAACTGGTTTATCTTAAGAAAATGTGCTTTCTAGGCATGAAAGAACAAAGTATTTGAATGATTAATGCTCCAAATAGACCCCTTTTATGGTTCACTTTGTTGAAAGCCTAAGAATGTTTTGGTTTTTAAGAAGCAATTTCATGAGGAATGTAGAATGTATTATCATTCACTCCTGGGATGCAGCCTACATAACTGGAGCTCCCATGCCAGATTAACAGCAGTGGCACTGCTGGAAATGCCTTCCCCGCCTCCTCCTGCTCATTTACTCCCACTCTCCAAGGCCCAGCTCAACGCAGCTCCTCCCTCCCATGGTGATGTCTTCTTTCTCTGAACTCCTATAGAATTCGTACAATCATTTGTTGATGATCTTTTATTTTTCCATGTAAATGTTAATGATCTTTACAACTGATATAAAGCCAGTTTTTATTATAGAAATTAGTGTTACTATTTTTTTCAGTGACAAAAGAAACATCAGCCTGACTGGGCAGTGGCGCAGTGGATAGAGCAGGGGTCCCCAAACTACGGCCCCCTGAGGCCATTTATCCGACCCCACTGCACTTCCGGAAGGGGCACCTCTTTCACTGGTGGTCAGTGAGAGGAGCACAGGATGCATCCTGTGCTCCTGGAGTACTGTATGTGGCGGCGCTGCAAAGCGTGGCGTAGCTCACGTACAGTACTACTTCCGGTGATGCGGGAAGCACGCGTCATATCACTTGTTACGGCTAGCAGTGAGAAATATGGAACCGGACATTGACCATCTCATTAGCTAAAAGCAGGCCCATAGTTCCCATTGAAATACTGGTCAGTTTGTTGATTTAAATTTACTTGTTCTTTATTTTAAATATTGTATTTGTTCCGTTTTGTTTTTTTACTTTAAAATAAGATATGTGCAGTGTGCATATGGATTTGTTCATAGTTTTTTTATAGTCCAGCACTCCAACGGTCTGAGGGACAGTGAACTGGCCCCCTGTGTAAAAAGTTTGGGGACCCCTGGGCTAGAGCGTCGGACTGGGAATCAGAGGACCCAGGTTCGAGACTCTAAGGCCGCCAGCTTGAGTGCAGGCTCATTTGGTTTGAGCAAGACTCACCAGCTTGAGCCCAAGGTCACTGGCTCGAGCAAAGGGTCACTCAGTCTGCTGTAGCCCGCCAGTCAAGACACATATGAGAAAGCAATCAATGAACAACTAAGATGCTACAACAAGGAATTGATGGCCTGACCAAGCGGTGGCGCAGTGGATAGAGCGTCGGACTGGGATGCGGAAGGACGCAGGTTCGAGATCCCAAGGTCGCCAGCTTGAGCACGGGCTCATCTGGTTTGAGCAAAGCTCACCAGCTTGGACCCAAGGTCGCTGGCTCAAGCAAGGGGTTACTCGGTCTGCTGAAGGCCCACAGTCAAGGCACATATGAGAAAGCAATCAATGAACAACTAAGGTGTCGCAATGCACAACAAAAAACTAATGATTGATGCTTCTCATCTCTCTCCGTTCCTGTCTGTCTGTCCCTATCTATCCCTCTCTCTGACTCTCTCTCTGTCTCTGTAAAAAAAAAACAAAAAAAAAAAACAAGGAATTGATGTTTCTCATCTCTCTCCCTTCCTGTCTGTCCCTCTCTCTGACTCTCTCTGTCACAAATAAATAAATAAATAAATAAAAGAAACATCAAATCCTTTTATGAAAACTTCCACATCTATATAAAAAATTGTATTTGGAATCCCCAAGCATATAAAATAAGAGCACCCTTTGACATTTACTACTTGAAATAATGCCATGCAAAACAAGGACTGAGTGGAGAGTTTCTACTCCTTCAGTCCAGGATCAAAGGCATTAATCCTTTAATACAATCTAGGAATCTGAGCAGATCTAACAGATGTCCATAGATGTGCATCTTTGGATCAAATCAAGATCCTGAGATGAGTTAAGGCCTCCAAACTTCCAAAAACTTTTTAAATATAAGCCTATTGCTCTAAGTGTGAACAAGATTGACTTAAGACTCTTTTTCTTTTTTTTCTTTTCTTTTTTTTTTGGGGGGGGGGTATTTTTCTGAGGTGAGAAGCAGGGAGGCAGAGAGAGACTCCCGCATGTGCCCGACAAGAAACCACCTGGCATGCCTACCAGGGGGTGATGCTCTGCCCATCTGGGGCGTTGCTCCGTTACGACTGGAGCCATTCTAGTGCCTGAGGCAGAGACCATGGTGCCGTCCTTGGCGCCCAGGCCAACTATGCTCCCATGGAGTCTTGGCTGCGGGAAGGGCAGAGAGAGATAGAGAGGAAGGAGAAGGGGAGGGGTGGAGAAGCAAATGGGCACCTCTCCTGTGTGCCCTGGCTAGGAATCAAACCTGGGACTTCCACATGCCAGGCTGATGCTCTACCACTGAACCAACTGGCCAGGGCCAAGATTCTTAATATACAAAACAAGTATCTGATAGACAAGACATGAGCTGATGGAACAAGATTAACAGTCAAAAATCAACAGTAAGAGTGTGAAAGAGCCTGACCAGGTGGTGGCACAGTGGATAGAGCGATGGACTGGAATGCAGAGGACCCAGGTTCGAGACCCCAAGGTCGCCAGCTTGAGCGCGGGCTCATCTGGCTTGAGCAAAGCTCACCAGCTTGGACCCAAGGTCGCTGGCTCCAGCAAGGAGTTACTCGGTCTGCTGAAGGGCTATGGTCAAGGCACATATGAGAAAGCAATCAATGAACAACTAAGGTGTCGCAACAAAAAACTGATAATTGATGCTTCTCATCTTTTTCCATTTCTGTCTGTCTGTCCCCATCTGTCCCTCTCTCTGACTCTCTGTCTCTTTAAAAAAAAAAAGAGTCTGAAAGAAAGGAGAGCAAAAGGTGCATGAATTTGTGTTGGGGGAGAGAGGAAATAAGGGAGGGGAGCATTACACCTTTATTTTTACTAATTTCTACTAGAAATTTACCAATTATCAATTATGAATATAGGCAGCAAGCACTGCACTAACAGCATTATCTGAAATTAAAATTTTATACCATTTTATAATTAATGCCAGTATATTAAAACATCATTTACATTTATCATTACTTCTAAATTATATTAGTTATTAAACTTGCCACTAGATCGCCTGTGATCACAGTTGTATTCATCTGGTGTGATGAGGCTGGACAATGACTTGGCATCTTTCCCCCAACAATTATTAAGCTACCAAATGGTAACATCTCATATTAGTCCAGACATCTATGCTATTTCCCAGTATTCCCCACTTCTAAGTGTCAATCAAAGACCATTCCACAGTGTAATGATTTTATGCAAATTAAGCAAACATAGTCTTTATGCTGCTATCTTTAGAAAATAAAATTTAACTTCCCCTTGTTTTAAATAAATGATACTGTCATTTAATGTATAAGAAAGCACAAATTATTGTATCACAAGTAATTTTTTAAGAGTTTTGATAACTGCATTTCAGTGTAATTAGTATTTTTTTAATGGTCTGTATTTTATTTTTTTTAGCGCACGCGCACACGAGAGAAAAAGAAAGACAGACAGACAGAAATAGAGAGAGATGAGAAGCATCAGTTCTTCGTTGTGGTACCTTAGTTGTTCATTGATTGCTTTTCGTATGTGCCTTGACCAGGGGGCTTTAGCCGAGCCACTGACCCCATGCTCAAACCAGCGACCTTGGGCTCAAGCTAGTGACTCTGGGCTTCAAGCCAGTAACCTTTTGGGCTCAAGCCAGTGACCACAGGGTCATGTCTATGATCCCATGCTCAAGCCGGCCACCCCACACTCAAGCCGGTGACCCTGTGCTCATGCCAGAAGAACCCGTGCTCAAGCCGGCGACCTTGGGGTTTTGAACCTGGGTCCTCAGCTTCCCAGGCCGACACTCTATCCATTGTGCCACAGCCTGGTCAAGCTGTATTTTATTTTAAGCACCAAAAAAAGCACCAAAAAGATATTATTCTGTCAAGGGATCAATAGCATTGAAAAGGTTAAGAACATCCTGCCTGACCTGTGGTGGTGCAGTAGATAGAGCATTGACCTAGAATACTGAGGTCGCCAGTTGGAAACCCTGGGCTTGCCTGGTCAAGGAACATATGACAAGCAACAAGCAAGCAATGAACAACTAATGTGAAGCAACTAGGGGTTGATACTTCTCAATACCCCCTTTTCTCTCCTCTCTCTGCAAAATCAATAAAAAAGATCTAAAAAAAAAGAGCATCTGAAATAACATGATCTAATTTATACATTTATTTGTTCACTCAATCATTCAGTCAGCAAGTATTTATTGAGTATGCAGTATAATACTAGGTTGAACCATCTGAAATTGTCACTATTTGACTGTTTTTGACCTACCAAAATGGCAATTTCACATGGTTCAACCTAATACTTGCCGGTTCAGCCTCTAAATATACTAAGGAGACAGGTATTTAAGGAGGAAAAGAATAATCTTGAAATTGAAAAGACTGATGCTTGGAGTAGAAGTTAAAATTTTGGCCCTGGCCGGTTGGCTCAGTGGTAGAGCGTCGGCCTGGCATGCAGAAGTCCTGGGTTCGATTCCCGGCCAGGGCACACAGGAGAAGCACCCATCTGCTTCTCCACTCCTCCCCCTCTCCTTCCTCTGTCTCTCTCTTCCCCTCCCGCAGCCAAGGCTCCATTGGAGCAAAGATGGCCGGGCGCTGGGGATGGCTCCTTGGCCTCTGCCCCAGGCTCTAGAGTGGCTCTGGTCGCAACAGAGCGACGCCCTGGAGGGGCAGAGCATCCCCCCCTGGTGGGCAGAGCGTCGCCCCCGGGTGGGCGTACCGGGTGGATCCCGGTCAGGCGCATGCAGGAGTCTGACTGTCTCTCCCTGTTTCCAGCTTCAGAAAAATACACAAAAAAATAGAAGTTAAAATTTTGTGGAATTGCTATGAGGCAACACACACAAAACAAGAAGTCAAAAGGAGGCAAAGTGACCAGAGGGAATTATCCTGAATGAGAATGACCCAAATCTAATGTCAAATCTCTATTATTTTCTACAACCTAACAAGATGAGAAACCTTTCCCCAAAGCTTTATTAATGCTTCAATAATTGTTTTCAAGTTATAATATTAAATCATGAAATCTTCCACTTTATAATAAGAAGTCACTTTAAGTTCAATATTAAAGCAAATAAGAATAATGACTTATATGTGTATGGCACTTAATAATGGCACTTATGAATTACAAAGTAATTTCATATATAGTATTCTATTTGATCCTAACCATACTCCTACACAATAGCCTGGCAGATATTTTCCCCATTTTTCAGTTTATACAATATGCACATATCGAAGGGGACTTGCAGAAAATCTTAAAAACTGATCTTAACTATACGCCAGTTTTTCTCTTTGTTTGCTGTGCTAAGTAATAAGGTTAAAGGAGGCAACATAGCAAAGTGCTGGCCCTGGCTGGTTGGCTCAGTGGTAGAGCATCGGCCTGGCGTGCAGGAGTCCCGGGTTCAATTCCCGGCCAGGGCACACAGGAGAAGTGCCCATTTGCTTCTCCACCCTTCCCCCTCTCCTTCCTCTCTGTCTCTCTCTTCCCCTCCCGCAGCCAAGGCTCCATTGGAGCAAAGTTTGCCCGGGCACTGAGGATGGCTCTGTGGCCTCTGCCTCAGGCGCTAGAATGGCTCTGATTGTGGCAGAGCGACTCCCCAGATGGGCAGAGCATCACCCCCTGGTGGGCATGCCAGGTGGATCCGAGTCGGGCGCATGCGGGAGTCTGTCTGACTGTCTCCCCATTTCCAACTTCGAAAAAAAAAAAAAATAGCAAAGTGCTTCAAAATTTAGTAAAACTAGGTCTGACTCTCAATCCATCACTCAGTCTCTACACATCCCTGAGGACGTACTCTGATATTTGTGAGAATGAGTTTAATAAAGTGGGAATAACATCTTCAGGTTAAATGAGATACAGTAAAGCCCTTACTATCATCTATAGCTGCTGTACTTACCACTAGCATTTATAATTTTATTATGAGAATCCAGCAATCAAGAACTTTGACTATTACATAAAAGGACTCAGAAAGCAATGTGGTTCAATAGACACAGCACAGGCTATAACACTCTAATGTCCTGCCCCACAATTACTCTGGTAAGTCATAGTATCATCATTCTACCATTGCAAAGGTTTCTGAGAAAGTAACATAACCAATGTCACAGTGCTTGGAACCCTACTTTTCAATTAGCTAAACATTTTAAAAATCTCCTATGTTAGGATCTCTGATCAGGAGTTTACTAAGAGCTACTACTACCTGGAACATCTAGACCCAATGTTCAGTCACAAGTCCAGAGCCTTATCTCATTTCAGACAAAGACCAAATAATAAAAGCTTTAAGTAGACAATGAATAAAAGCTAAAACAAGAGTTAAGACATTAGGAAAGGAAGGATATTAGGTAAAAGAATGTATAGGAGTAAGGCCCCGGCCAGGGGCTCAGTGGAGAGCATCGGCCCAGCATATGAAAGTCTTGAGTTCGATTCCGATCAGGACACACAGGAAAAGCTACCATCTGCTTCCGGCACCCTCTCCCCCTTCTCTCCCTCTTCTCCCTCTTTTCCTCCCACAGCCAGTGGCTCACTTGGTTCCAGCATGGCCCAGGAGCTGAGGATAGCTCCCTTGGAGTGCATCAGCCTTAGGGGCTAAAAATAGCTCAGTACTCAAGCATCAGTCCCAAATAGGGTTAGCAGGTAGATCCCAGTCAGGGTGCATGCAGGAGTCTGCCTCACTATCTCCCTTCCTCTCACCTAAACAAAATAAACAAACAAACAAAAGGATGTATAGGAGTAAAAAGAAATATTTTCTATTGTAGAGGTAAAGGTTCAAAAGCAGGAGGCTCTTACTTACTCTTGGCTTACTGCCTCCTCATCCTCTGAAGATGATGCTGTTTCCTCCAGGTCCCGGGCCATCACGATTGGCATTTCCTTTAGGATTTGTCATGCAGAAAGTAGACGGGGGCCTCAGAGACCTTTCTTTGCAGATTCACTGGATCAAACAATCTGGGTGGTACAGAAACCTATAGAAAAGCCAAATAATATGAAACATGATGCAATCTCTATTTATTAATCATTACTGATGATCCTCCAAGTAATGAAAATGAATATTTACCTAAATGGTGCCCAACCTCTAGAAGGTTACCTTCTGTCACAGTGCCTCACATATACCCCCCAATTAAGGTTTGTTTTTTCCCCTTAAACATACTGTTTGTCCTCTGTATTTGAAGAACTGTTAATAAGTTCAAATTTCTCATTGTTCTTTTATATACAGTATCTAACATGCACCAAAAAGACACACTTACTTAACTTTTAGGGAAGTCTGAGGTAGGAGGATTGTCTAAAACAAAGATTCCTTGCTAGAAAGACCTGACCTGGGTTAAAAGTAAAAACTCAAGATTTAAGATCGTTGCCAATATTTCCTTAGCCTCTATAACAAAATTAGATAGAATGCCCTCATGTTTCCACTAAAATTTAACTACTGAACCAAAAGATTAATGTATTCTCCTGAATCAAGTTCATAAATAGCTGGGGGGGGAGGGGAGAGATGTCCTTCAAACAGTCTCAAAATTACTCTCCCTTGCTAAAAATCACAAGCTATGACTTGAATCTCAAAACATTAAAATTAGGATATTTCCAATTTCTAACTTAAATTTTCCCATAGAAGTACATGGTTCGTTGTGTTTGAAAAAGGAATAGAAATTGAATAAAGAAAATGAAAATATTTAAAGGATCAAAATCCCATAATTCAGATACCCACTTGATGTGAATCTTTTCAAACCTCATTTTGCAATGCATTCATATATATGATAAAATTACAAACGGAACCAAAAACGCCAATAACGATCCCTACACATCTTCAGCGGAATGGGCAATATCTAACAACCTTCCCAAGGCGTTCCTCCGAGGGTTCCCAATAGGATTTCTCGGTCTTTCCCAATGTTGACCTGTCCCTTCAATTAAACAACACCTCCAACCACAAAGGGCTGCCCGCAGAGCGGGAAGAGATAGGTCAGGGCGTTCGGAAGATTAAGGACACTCGCCCAAGGAGCGTCTTCGCCCTAAAGGGATCAGCCCCTCAGCCCCACCCCTGGCTCACCCCAATCCCGGGTAGGTCCGCAGATGCTCCCCACGGGAAGGTCGCGGGCGACTCCGCCGCAGCGATTCAGCCCGGCGCGCCCGGAAGCCTATAGCTGCGCTCCGAGACTCTGTGAGGGAAGTGCAGCGGACCGCACCCGCCCAAACGCGGGACCGCAACTCCCTCGGGCAGCGGAGCGCGCCGGTGCAGGCGTTTACCTGTCTCATCTTCCCATGGCTCGGGGCGGGCAGGCGGGGACCGCGCTCTGCGCCTACCTCCCTCCTCCTTCCCCAGCCTGGCTCACGGCGGCCGCGGACCGGGGCTTCCCTCGTTACTACAACAACCAACAAACAACCGCCCGCTCGGAGCCACTGCGCAGGCGCCCGTCACCCGGCGCTGACAACGTTCGGCTTCAGGCGCGGACGAATGTCGTCACCGACGCGCAGCGCGGGCTCAGAGCCCGCTGTCAGCAGAAGAATCTTGACATCTTTTCTCCGCTTTTTTTCCTCCGCCCCTAAAGGGTTGAATCCGCGCCCGGAGTTTTTCCGCCACGCTCAACAGGCGGGTTCACTGTGTGAGCGGCGTACGGGAGCTGAGGCTTGGACAGCGGCAACCGCTGATTGGCAGTCAAGGGGTTCACGCCCCATCTCCTGCTTGAGCAAAACCAAAACAACCAATCAGAGCGAGGACTGACAGAAACGACCCAATCCTCGAGTCTGGTGAGGACGGGGGCGGGGGCAAATGGCTCAGGTGGACTCCTGGCTGGAGCTGTCTTAGGGTAACATCTTTGCTGCTGCTACTGGCACGGGGTCAGGTCGTCAGATAAGGACGACTCTTGAGATAGTATTTTTCATTTATCTCCAATTTGCAGGTAAGGAAACCTAGGTTGTAAAGTGTAAATGATTTGCCCAGGGTCACATAGCTATTAAATGGTACGGCCAGGAGGAACGCCTCTCCCGTGACTCAAGTTTCAACGCCACACCTTTGCTGGGCTGGACCTGGGCAAAGCTGAGAATAAGTGTTGGATACTCGGAGGCCTCAGGTTTTACGGAAATGGTGTTGAAGGATTGGTAGGGCAGTTCCGAAGAATGCTCAGGCTCTGCTCTCATCAGCTGACTGTTGGGGTTTCTAAGAGCTTCTGCAAATTGAAAGGGATTTGTCCTGTCAAAAAAGAGGGGGCCATCCTTGCAACTTCTCTGACCCTGGGAAGAATGAGGCTGAGTCTCCTACTGAGGGAGGGTAAGAAAATAAGGAGGGGGTGGGGATCTTGGCCCAGGCTGTAACTGCTTGTGATGTCGGGTAAAGCCTTGTATTCTCTCTGGACTTGAACAGAGTCCACTCTTTGATCCACCTTTCCTCGAAGAATTCGTCGATTCACCCTTCCTCTTCTCTAGTTCTTTTTTGGTTTTTGGTGCTTCACATTGTCTTGGGTCATAGCTGACTTTAATATCGGTTTCATCTGGGTAGTGTAGGACCATACTGAAACTTTTACTGCCAGAGTGACAAAGGAAGCCTGATAGGTTGTGACCACTTCAAGCCCAGAAGTCAGCAGATAAACCCTGGGCCAGAAAAACATAATGAAGATGGGAAGAAGTAATTTCATCATTAGATTCTTTATCTATGTGGGTTTTATTTAAGTCAAGCTAATTGAAATCAATGCTTAGCAAGGGTTAAGCATTTTTTTTAAAAAAGGACATAACCTAATGGTATTTTCTATACAACTTGAAGACAAAAGAGAATATACTGTAGTATGCTTGTCTTCCTCAAAAATGAAAACTTCATCAAAATAGTCTCAAACAATGAGGCAGTGTTGCAATGCAGAGCCCAAGAGACCATACTCCATATCTCAGCTTGGCCATATATTAGCTGTAGAACCTCAAGCAAATCACTTAACCTCTCTGTGTAAAATGGAAATACTAATAGTGCCTGCAGTATATGTTAAGTGCTTGTCCCAATGCATGGCACATGCGGGTTTCCAGTAACTGTTAACTGTTATAATTTCTCCTACAACCCAATGCCAGCATTGCTGTTTCCTTCTCCCTATAATTTCTTACTAGTTCTCAAGTCATAGCAGTTTATTTATTTATTTATTTATTTATTTATTTATTTTTTATGTACCTTGACCTCGGGCCTTCAGCAGACCAAGTAACCCCTTGCTTGAGCCAGCGACGTTGGGCTCAAGCTGGTGAGCTTTTTTTTTTTTCTCAAACCAGATGGGCCCTCGCTCAAGCTGGTGACCTCGGGGTCTTGAACCTGGGTCTTCCGCATCCCAGTCCGACGCTCTATTCACTGCGCCACCGCCTGGTCAGGCATAACAGTTTATTTTTAACTTTTAGATTGTTCTAGTTTTAGAGCATGGTGTACCTCAGAACCATAGTAGGGAAAACCTGAGGATGTAAATATTGCCCTCACACCACTGATTCTACTTAAATGTGTAACGTTTCTATGCTCTTGAAAGGATTTGTTGGCCCTGGCCAGTTGCTCAGTGGCTGAGTATCAGCTGGCATATTGATGTCCTGGTTTTGATTCCTGGTCAGGGCACGCAGGAGAAGCACTCTTCTGCTTCTCCACCCTCTCCCCTCTTGCCCTTCTCTCTCTCTCTCTTTCTCTCTCTCTCTCCCTCGCCCTCTACTGCAGCTATGGCTTGACTGGAGCTAGCTGGCCCCGGATGGCTCCATGGCTTTTGCCTTGGGTGCTAAGAAGAGCTCAGTTGCTGAGCAACAGAGCAATACCCCAGATGGGCACAGCATCACCCCCTAGTGGGCTTGCTGGATGGATCCTAATCAGGGCACGTGCAGGTGTTTGTCTATGCCTCCCCTCCTCTAAATTCTAAATCAATCAATCAATCAATCTGTCATCAATAGCCAGGCAGGTATCCGGTAGTAGATTTATACTGACCTTGCAGCTACTTGAATTACAAAGGAATGACATGAAAAACCAGTCTAGAAATAAAGATATAACTTTATATTTATGACTGGCCCTGGCCAGTTGGCTCAGTGGTAGAGCGTCGGCCTGGTGTGCAGGAGTCCCGGGTTCGATTCCCGGCCAGGGCACACAGGAGAAGTGCCCATCTGTTTCTCCACCTCTTCCCCTCTCCTTCCTCTCTGTCTGTCTCTTCCCCTCCCGCAGCCAAGGCTCCATTGGAGCAAAGTTTGCCTGGGCACTGAGGATGGCTCTGTGGCCTCTGCCTCAGGTGCTAGAATGGCTCTGGTTGCAACAGAGTGACGCCCCAGATGGGCAGAGCATCGCCCCCTCATGGGCGTGCTGGGTGGATCCCCGTCGGGCGCATGCGGGAGTCTGACTGCGTCCTGGTTTCCAACTTCAGGAAAAAAAAAAAAAAGATATAACACGACTGATTCAGCCAAGAGGAAGGAGTTCTGATGTGGGGTAATATTTTGGAGAAATTGCTCAAGACAAAGATAAGTACTGTGTCATTTATTTTCTACTGTTGATTCACCACTATTAGTATGACTAAATATTGAGACTAATTTTTGTAAGCCTTCCACATTTAAATCTACCTTATTACTTTATGTTAATATTTGTACACCTCCTCTTGTACTGCTTCCTTTCTTACCTAGTTTTTCTGCTGGGTTTGTCATTTCTAACCACTGCATTATTTAGCCTTCTTCACTCTGGGTAAAGGTCAGCACACTTTAGTTTACGGCACATATTCAAAGGCATTGTACTAATTCTGTAACGGTTAGAGTAGTGTTTTAAGGTAATCAAGGATAGATGAGGCTAGCGGACTTGCAGAGGAATTTATGATATAATTGACAAAATAAGCTTAGTACAGCCCGCATGAGTGGGACACAGGCTGTCTACAGGGGTGACAGAGCTTATGATTATAGAAGATTAACCACCTGTTGTCTCATGTCCTTTGCCTTTGTTTCCAAGAGCAGAACCCCTCTCAGATTTGAGGGTTGTCATGAGCCGTTTCCTGAATGTGTTACGAAGCTGGCTGGTTATGGTGTCCATCATAGCCATGGGGAACACGCTACAGAGCTTCCGAGACCACACCTTTCTCTATGAAAAACTCTACACCGGCAAGCCAGACCTGGGTAAGAAGTCGAAGAACTACAGCTTTTGCAGGAGTAGTCTAAATTGTGGTTCCCAGACCAGGCTATACATCAGAATAACCTACGAAGTGCAGATGCCCATTTCCCTCTCCAAACCTACATACTGAAACTTTCACCCCCTGGATGGAGCCCAGAAACCTATTTTTTAATAACTATCTAGATGATTCTGAGGCCTAATCTAGCCTTTGGCAGCCACTACAGTAATAAACTTTGTGGGTAGCATGTGGCCCATTTTTCTTCCCAAAGTTTCCCTGAATACCTTTTAATTCATTTTACACTGCCCTAGGCAGTCTGTAAATAAAGCATTACAAGGGCACATGAGGAAATAAAGTGACTTGGTGACTCTGTGATGCCCCACTGGAAAGACATAAGAACCTTTCTGTGTTATCTCAACCGTCTTCAGAAATCATGTCATGGCACATGTGGTTACGTTCCATGTTGCAGATGGAGAATTGCTAATCCAAGGTCTTCCCAAACTGTGACATAGTCTGAGAAGACAACCAAAATCTCTCCACATTTGTCTCCCTAAATGGAAGTTCAGAAGGCCCATGCTGGCCTTTCTCAGTTTCCCGAGCCTCTCTGCTGAATGTTTTCCCATTTCAGTTCGCACTTCTTGTGTGGATGCGTGGGGTTGTTTGAGCTGCAGTGCGATTTCATAGCACCGGACAATTCTGTGTCACATTTATAGCTAACCCAGATTCGGGCTCTGACCTAGCTCACTTTTCTGCAACATCTGGGTAGAAAATGAAACTAAGTAGGCTAAGGCTCATTTTGAACAAAGCTCAAACACAGTAGGAGTAGCGAACCTGGAAAGGGAGCAAGACCGATCCATTTTTTCTCCCCCAAACGCTGCCCTCAGATGGTCCAGGAATCCTATATAGATTCACAGGATTTTAGAGGCTATCTGGTCTAGCTCTTTAAGTTGAGCCTGGTCGGTGGTGACACAGTGGATACAGAGAGTTGGCCTGGATCGTTGAGGTCCCCAGTTCAAAACCCCAAGGTCACTTGAGTGTGGGATCACTGATATGATCCCATGGTAGCTGGCTTGAGCCCAAAGGTCACTGGCGTGAAGCCCAAGGTCACTGGCTTGAGTCCCCCAGTCAAGGCACATATGAGAAGCAATCAATGAGCAACACAACTTTGAGTTGATGCTTCTTGTCTTTCTCTCTACCTGTCTCTTTCTCTTGCTAAAAAAATAGTAATAATATTTAAGTTGAAACAGAGAAGCCTAGAGGTCATGTGACTTGCTGAAAGGCATAGAGCTGAGCCAAATAATGTGTGTGTGTGCACATGTGAGTGTCTGTGAGTCTTTCTGCCCAGCTGCCTGTCCCTAGCACAGAAGCAGAGGCTGCCTCCTCCTCGTGACCTGGGGGCTCTCATGGTACTCTGCTGACCATAGCAGTACTGTGGGAGAATTTTGCCTAACCTGGTTGGGATAGGTGAAATATTTCACTAACTACAGAAATCTCCTTAGTCTTTGCATCAGAAAAGCTATCAAGTTGGTTTACAAAGAATATAGCCCACTGGGGCTAACTGCTAGATTTTGGTTGGAGCATAAAATTATTTTTCACCTTACTGCTACCCAGAGGTCTTCAGGGTTGTGAAATAAGTACCACTGTCTGGTTTTCCAAAGGCTGGAAAATCCTTAAAGCCCAAGTAAACATGAACACACCCCTCAGTTTTCAGTCTTGTCCTTTCAAATTTCTCTTGTTCCGTAGACCAACAAAGAAATATCTTTGCTTTCGCTGTTCTGACATTTCGACCACAGAATGCCTTAGATCAATGGCTGTGAATTATTGTACAATCACCAAGGGAGGGGGTTTTCAAAAAATACTTAGGCCTGGGGCCCACCCCCAGAGAGTATGATTTAATTGGTCTGATACCCAGACCTTGGTAATTTTATAAAACCCTTTTCAGTTGATTCTAACAAATGGCCAGGGTCCAGAACTACTGTTGTGGTAGAATGATACATACTTTCAGGACAAGATATTTAATACAGTAGTGTCAGAACAAAGTCACCAAGTGCACAGTGGTCTTGGCAAACACTAAACAGTGCTTTGTTCTACTGCCTTGTGTACAGGAAACCAGCCTAGTTTGGGCTTTGTTCAAATAATATAGATCTGGATTCAGAGAAGACCTGGGGACTTAGGTCTCTGAAAGACCACATGTGCCCATATAAATGGGCTCCATTATTTCTGAGCTCTCTCCTACACCAGCTTGAAGGTCTGCTGACCTCCCAGGCACCTTGCATTACCAGACCACTGTGGAACATTCCCCCAAACCTGTCCTGATCCAAAATCATTGGGCTTCACCAACACCAGACTGGCTTCCAGGGCAGAGGTGTGAACTACTGCATCCAGGAGTTACTTGCCCAAGTGGGCTCCCTGTTGACTTTCCAGTCTTGGAACGCCCCTGCCCAGCGCTCGATTTCTGCGGAGGAGCTGAGCAGTTCTCATTCTGGAATTCCTTCCTGCCCCTCTGGTTCCACGGGCAGCACCAGAGCCTCCACCCCGCCCGGCCAAACGAGCTCAGGCTCAGCACCCTGCCTCCCGCGGTGAAGTAGGAAGAGTTTGGAGGGGACCCTAACCTGCTTCTCAGCACTCTTGCTTTTTTCTGCTACACAGTGAACGGCCTCCAGGCTCGGACCTTCGGGGTCTGGACGCTGCTGTCGTCAGTGATTCGCTGCCTCTGTGCCATCGACATCCACAACAAGACGTACGTAAGGGCAGGAAGAGCTGTCACTACAGTCCTTTCGTTTGATCAGGGCTACATGTACCCACTGTGGTCCTCCCGGTGGAGACCCGTTAATTTTGATACATTAGCCGAGAATGTGGATAATAAAAGGTTAATTAATAGGTTCCATTCCTTCCAGGCCTAAAAAACAAAATAGGCCTAAAAGGTCTTTAAGGTTTGAAAATTCTTTTGAACTGATATAGCAAATTGGCAAAGCCATGATCCAGTGGCCTGCATCTAACCCACTACTTCTGTGCTTTCCCCTGGCCGGGTTGCTCAGTGGATAGAGCACCATCCCAACATGTGAGTTTAATCCCCCGTCAGGACACATATTAAAAGCAACCAATGAGTACACAACTAAGTGGAACGAGTCGACACTCCTCTATCTCTTCCTCTCTCTCTCCCCCCCCCATTCTCCCTCTTCCCTCCCCCTCCCTCCCATCCTCTCTCTCTAAGTCAATGGGAACATTTTAAAAAGAAAATCAGTTTTTCTACTCAAGTATAGCAGTGTGCTCTTTAGAGCTGCCACCCACACATACCTTATTCCTCCTCAAGCACGAGTGAACAGAAATCACATCCCATGAGAAAAAGGAACCCACAATTAAATTTCTGGGTGCTTATGCAGATGGTGTTGAAAGAGAACCCAGGACCCTGCTGTTGCCTCTCAAGGGCACTCAAATACTCGAGTGTGGAACCGTTGCTATCTGGCCTCTTGTCTAGAGGATGCTGTAACTAGTGCTGGCCACTTGAGGGGGCTCAAGCCTTGTTCCCAACAACTGTCCTCACATCTTGGTGGAAAAGTTTGCTAGTGGGTGAGGCCAGGCCACCGAAACACCAACTTCACACTAACTATCTCTTTGACCCAGATCCTCCCCATCCGGGGAGGAGAGGAGGTACTATTTCCTGAGCCCCTCTTATTTTGTAAGGAGTTCCCATCTCTGTGACCTTGATATATCTCCTCCTGGCAGCCCAGGGAGATAGTGATTCCCATTCCTGACTTTGCAGAAATATTTATTAGAGACCCAATTAATTTAATCTGAGGAAGACTGACTCGAGCAGAATTTAAAGCAGGGCTCTTAGCCCTGCAATCTTTCCAACATTATTATTATTTTTTTAACTTGAAACTGTGGTTTACTGTTCTAGATTCACATGTAGTTTTGGAAACTGTGGTTTAGCGGAAACAGCCTGGGACCTAAGAACGGAAACAAAATGAGCCCTGGTCTCGGTTCTATTAGTCACTAGCTTTGTAGCAGCAAGTTCATTAGATACCTTCTCTGCATCTCGGTCTCTTCGTGTATGCAATAGACCAGGACTTCTGTTCTACCTCTCAGGGTGACTGCCAGGGAGTAAAGATGGAATAATCATTTTAAAGACTTTACCCTGATGAAGAATTGCTAATAGGCTAGGGGTTTATCTTTATTTGCTGTGTTTTTGAAGTGAGCAAAACCAACTCAGACTTACCTTCACCTCGATTACCCATTCATTCCCCCTTCTCCTGGTATAGGACAGCTGCAAATGCTGACTTCTGTTTCCAACCTTTTTTTAGCCTGGGGCTTTTGTCTCTGTGCTTCTGGTGTGATTCTAATCCCTGCCTAACTAAAAACTCAAAGTCAACTCCCATATTTACTAAGTGTATAAAAACATGCACAGAGGCCCTGGCCGGTTGGCTCAGTGGTAGAGCATCGGCCTGGCGTGCAGAAGTCCCAGGTTCGATTCCCGGCCAGGGCACACAGGAGAAGCGCCCATCTGCTTCTCCACCCCTCCCCCTCTCTTTCCTCTCTGTCTCTCTCCTCCCCTCCCGCAGCCGAGGCTCCATTGGAGCAAAGATGGCCCAGGCGCTGGGGATGGCCCTTGGCCTCTGCCCCAGGCGCTAGAGTGGCTCTGGTCGCCATGGAGCGACGCCCCGTAGGGGCAGAGCATCGCTCCCTGGTGGGCAGAGCATCTCCCCCTGGTGGGCGTGCCGGGTGGATCCCGGTCGGGCGCATGCGGGAGTCTGTCTGACTGTCTCTCCCCGTTTCCAGCTTCAGAGAAATACAAAAAAAAATAATAATAATAATAATAAACATGCACAGGAAGGATAAAAATCAGATTTAAGATATTGATTTCTTCTCAGGGGGGTAGGGAAGCAGGAGAATGGGATCAAGTGGGATAAGGGTACCCAGGCTGCTTTAACCGATAACTAATATTTTATTTCTTAGAAAAAACTATCTGAAGTGAAAATGTCAAAATGTTCATATTTGATCCTGGCCGGTTGGCTCAGTGGTAGAGTGTCGGCCTGGCGTGCAGTAGTCCCAGGTTCGATTCCCGACCAGGGCACACAGGAGAAGTGCCCATCTGCTTCTCCACCCCTCCCCCTCTCCTTCCTCTCTGTCTCTCTCTTCCCCTCCCGCAGCTAAGGCTCCATTGGAGCAAAGATGGCCCGGGTGCTGAGGATGGCTCTGTGGCCTCTGCCTCAGGCGCTAGAATGGCTCTGGTTGCAACAGAGCCATGCCCCAGATGGGTAGAGCATCGCCCCCTGGTGGGCATGCCGGGTGGATCCCGTTCGGGCGCATGCGGGAGTCTGTCTGACTGCCTCCCCGTTTCCAACTTCAGGAAAATACAAAAAAAAAAATGTTCATATTTGATGGAGTAGGCTGTTGGTTGCATCAAGATTAATTATATTAATAGTATCCTATTATCTATAAATTTTTTTATATATTTGGAGATTTCATAGTTTTAAGTTTTTCAGTTAAAAAAAAGATATCAGCAAGCCAGATGGTCGATCATCCTGTAACCGACCCTTTCCCCACCTTTTAGTCAAGGCTGAGGAACAAGTTCTCTTCTTCTAAGATTGTCACCAGGCCCTCTATCTGACCATTTTCGCAGGCAAAGATAAAACTAACCAGCCCAGTCTGATCAGTGGTGGTGCAGTGGATAGAGCGTAGACCTGGGATGCTGAGGTCCCAGGTTCGAGACCTCAAGGTCGCTGGCTTGAGCATGGGCTCATCTGGCTTGAGCACAGGCTTGCCAGTTTGAGTGTGGGGTCACTGAACAACTAAAGTGATGCAACTACCAGTTGATGCTTCTTACCTCTCCCTTCCTGTCTCTCTCTCTCAAAATAAATAAAATAACCAGCCCACATTGCAAGCAACATCTAAAGCCCCTGAGAGGTCCTTGATGCTCGTTCCCCCTCCAACCCTTCATTCTGTGGCATCCATCATATGAGCACTGACCAGGCCCTGGCCAGACACCTGCTGGATGGGCTCAGATTACAGTCAAGCCAGTTTGAGTAAGTGGAATGTGTAAGCATGGTTGATCCAAACTTGTCTACCCTGCCCGGACTGCCAGACTGCAGACCCTGCTTTGCTATAGAGCTGGCTTACCACCTTGCTAAGACTTAGAGATCACTCTGGATTTCTGCACGCTTCCCCTCTGTTTAGCAGCTGGAAGCTTTAGTTTTGCCCTGGTAGAGAATGGATATGATCAAGCAAGGCAGGTGTCTCGCGGGACCAAGTGTTCTTTGCCTTCAGCCCTAGTCCCTTTGCGCAGTTTTCTTTGTGGGCATCAGGTCAGCCCGCCGCCCTTCCTCGGCACAGAACAAGCCGTACCTCAGTTCCCGTTTCTGTCTGCTTCCTGCAGGCTGTACCACATCACGCTCTGGACCTTCCTCCTGGCCCTGGGGCACTTCCTCTCGGAGCTGTTTGTATATGGGACCGCAGCCCCCACGGTTGGCGTCCTGGCACCCCTGATGGTGGCAAGTAAGCATGCCAGCACTGTGCCTCCCACGGGAACTGTCCCAGCCCCAGCTGACACACGAGGGGCACTAGAGCGCACTGTGCTTTGTCAGCCTCTAATCGTCTCTCTGTGTTTAAGGTTTCTCAATCCTCGGTATGCTAGTTGGGCTCCGGTACCTAGAAGTAGAACCTGCATCCAGACAGAAGAAGAGAAACTGAAGCCAACATTACCTCCTCCAAGACTTCATCTTCCACTTGGCCGTCCTCTTCCATGATCCTCTCTGCACTTTCATCTCTTTCCTGCTCCATTATCAGCTCCCTTCTTCACTTCAGGCCTTTTTTTTTTTTTATTACATTGAAAGTTTTTAAAATGTAACATGCATACAGAAATGTAACACGAACAATTTAAAGAATCATTTTAAAGCGATTCCTGTGTACCTCCAACCAGATCAAGAAACTGCCAGCGCCTCAGAAGCCCACTGTGTGCCCTTCCCCCACCCGCAGCCTCTCTGAGGATCTTCCCCAGCCTGCTTTTTCCCTTTTATTTCCATCCCTTGACTTGACTTGACTTGGGGGGGGGGGGCATGCGGACTGTGAAACTAAAGCTGCTGCACCGCCCAGAGCAGCCGCCGCCAAGGGCTGTGTCAAGGGGTCGCCCTTGCACACTGGGCTCTCTCTGCTGCTGGACCCAAGACACCGAGCCAGCTGGGGAACAGGCACCTCTAAGAAGGGCTCCCTGGGACTGAGCATGGTTTACATCCTGGTACCTGCAGATGGATTACAGTTGGAAGAGGCTGGGCTGTTTTTAGATTTTCTGGTCTGCTGTATTTGTGTAAGAATTTTGTAATAAAAAGAAAAACCCTCTGCTCTGGTCAGTGCTTGTCCTTTGACCTCCCCCAAGCCAAGAGCACTCCTGCCCTCCTGTGAGCCGTCACATAGAATCACCGCTTTCTCTGATCGAATACTCCACAGTGAGCGGACAGCTCAAAACCCAGGCAGACGTGGCTGCCCCCAGCTCCTTGTGTCACTTGTCCATTTCCCTTGAATACAGTCTTCCTCCTCTCCTTCCTCACCTTCAAGATTCTGAGTTCACAACTGAACAGGGAGGACCCTTGCTTGTTTACTTCCTAAGGAAGAGAAAGCAGAGGCAAAACACAGAACCAGGCAGCACAGAAGAAACAGCTGCATGACGATGAAAAGGAGAACAGGGGACCCCAAGGATGACGTGCGGGAGCAGACAGCTGTCCCCCAGACACAGCCCTGAAGGCCCCACGCTGGCTGGCCCTCACACACAGCATGTAGGCCCAAGGGCACATTCATTATTTCAACAAGTATTTATTGAACACTTACTCCATGCCAGACACCTGGGAAAGAGATGTGAATGATCCAGGCAATGACGCTGCTCCCGTGGTTCTTATGTGATATTCAAGGAAATAAATGATAAAGCCTCAAGTGAAACAAGTTCAGACAGTGATAAGGATTCTAGAAAATAGATATTGTTAGATATTGCAATCAATAAAGGGAGGGGATCCTGAGCAGGCGGTAGTGCAGTGGATAAGAGTGTCAACCTGGGACACTGAGGTCCCAGGTTCGAAACCCTGAGATCGCCAGCTTGAGCGAGGGGTTGCCGGCTTGAGCATAGGATCATAGACGTGACCCCGTGGTCGCTGGCTTGAGCCTAAGGTCCCTGGCTTGAGCAAGGGATCACTGGTTCGGTTGGAGCCCCCCGCTCAAAGCACGTATGAGAAGCAATCAGTGAACTAAAGTGCCGTAACTAAGAGTTGATGCTTCTCATTTCTTTCCCTTCCTGTCTCTCTTCCTACCACCACCTCGCCTCACTCTAAAAAAATAAAAATAACAGAAAATAAAATGAGAGAGGAGTGCATCAACATCATTTACAACCCCAGGAAATAGGAGGTAAGATTTTGAGACTTGAATGCCCAAGTATCATGTGTCTTAAGATATCAGCAGGTATTTAGGAAAAAAGGGGACAAAATCTGGAAGGCAGGAACAATCTTGTCCAAACTGGTCAAGTTAGGACGTGGAAAGCAGCAAACAGGTCAGAAAGGGAGGCAGGGGACTAGTAAGGGCATGACAGGAGGCTCGAAGTTGATACTTAAATGCACTGGATGTTCTATATCAATTACGGCTCTTTAAATGAAAGGAGCAAAAGCTACCTCAAACTAGCTGAAACCACAAAGTTAGCACTAGCTCACAAAACTGTGAAGAGGATGACAGGCTTCAGGAACAGTCTGATCAGGACCCAGCTCCGTTTCTCCGATTCTTTTGGCTCTGCCCACCTGTGTTGGCTTCATCCTCAGGCTGGGTTCCCTTATGGTGGCAAAAACTGGGTGCAGCAATTTTGCCCCCATCCCCACAATACTACAGGCTAGGAAAATAGCTCAGAACTGTTTCCCTTACTCATCAACTATGGTGAGGCAGCAGGGAGAAAAGCAATGATCTTACAGAGAGTTACCATTTGAGTGGAGCTCCAAGTGGAGCACACCTAAAGAGTAAATGAAATCATATGATTTGGGCCCTGGCCGGGTAGCTCAGTTGGTGAGAGCGTTGTCCCAATGCACCAAGGCTGCAGGTTCAATCTTCAATCGGGGCACATATAAGAAGCAACCGGCGAATGCACAACTAAGCGGAACAACACAGTGACGTTTCTCTGTCTCCTCTCTAAAATCAATGAATCAATAAAATTCTTTTAAAAGAAATCATGATTTGGATCCTCTAGGCATGCATCATAGGAATATGATTCCAGCCAAAACAAGATCCCAAGCAATCTAAAGAGATGATACAGAGTATTTAGCAGACACTATGACTATTAGATTTCTTTAACGACCCAGACCTGGCTCCCTTCCTAGATGACTTAAAGTAGAACTGCTAACAGATACGGTGCCTGAATGCCACAGACAACAGTGTCGCTCTCTAGGGAAGACACGGACGAAACAACACAGCAGCGTATCCAAGTAACAGCTACCAGGTGAGCAGGACTGGGAAGGGAGGAGGAGCAGTAAGTAGCACAGTTTGGAAGAAAAATCACAGCCCAGGACTGCAGAGGCCGACGTTGTGGACCCCGGCCAAAATAAGCTGGTGCGTGGCTAGGGCGATGGCAGAACAAACAGTGCAGCCACCCTCTGAGGCAGAGCCAAAAACAACAGTGGGCTCTCTCATCAGCACTCACACTCGGGTGAACCCGCATGCGTGCGCAGTGCAGAAAGCGGTCAGGGTCGAGGGTTGGACGTGGAGTTGCAATCTCCCACGTAGGCTGACAGTAACCTTGACATCCCCGTCTTTAAAAAATCACCCACCTGGCCCTGGCTGGTTAGCTCAGTCATCCTGAAACTACAAGGTTGCAGGTTCGATTCCCAGTCAGGGCACACATGGGAAGCAACCAGTGAACACACAACTGAGTGGAACAACAGATGGATGCTTGCCTTCCCCCTCCCTTCTCTCTCCTTTAAAAAAAAAAAAAAAATCACCCACCTGGATGGCCACACCTATGTAAACAGAGGACCACTTCTGTGGAAGGCCACGGGAGCGGCTCCTTCGGCCCCAACCCCACTCCACCCCACCCCCCTCACACCCTTCCGACCCTCAGAAATGTGCAATAATCTTACAGGGACTACCAAAAAAACCATCTCTGCCCTAACAAATGACAAGGCAGACCACTTGTACAATCTTTTATTGCTTTAAAACATCTGGTTTACAAATAGAAAATACAAATTATGTTTTTAAAATAAAGCAATGGCAGCCCTGGCCAGTTAGCTCAGTTGGTGAGAGCGTTGTCCCAAAACACCAAGGTTGTGTGGGTTTGATCCCCTGTCAGGGCACTTATGGGAGGCGACCAATGAATACACAACTAAGTGGAACAACAAATTAATGCTTCCCTCTCTCTGTCTCTCTAAAAAGGAAAAAAAACCAATCAATAAAAAAAAGATGTTTTAAAAAATAACAATAAAATAAAGCAATGGATTTGGTAAACATTTTGTTAATATATTTTAAGGGACTGAAGAGTAAACACCTTTCTCATTGCCAAAAAATAAGGCATAGTTTTTCTCTCCACCCCCTTCCACCCCTAACTCATGCCCCCCACCTGAAGTGTAAATGTCTTTTATTACATACAGTGTCTGTACATCCACACATGTGCACACACACCCCTGGCTCCTGTGTCAGTGGCCTAAGCACCCCAGCACAACCACCAGCGCCTGCCGCCCCCATATGCGGGGTCCAGGGCAGCAGCCAGCAAACCAGCACAGTGGTCACGATGGCACCTGCTCGATGTATAGGAAAAAATTACCAAAATATCTTATTTTCAGGAGTTGCTGCCAAAGCCTAGGAGTACAGCCAGGCTGCCATTTTGGCAGGAGAGGAGTTCAGCTTGAGTTGGCTTAAAGCGAATCCCTTTGGCCCTGGCCGGTTGGTTCAGTGGTAGAGCATCGGCCTGGCATGCAGGAGTCCCAGGTTCGATTCCCGGCCAGGGCACACAGGAGAAGCGCCCATCTGCTTCTCCACCCCTGCCCCTCTTCTTCCTCACTCTCTCTTCCCCTCCCGCAGCCAGGGCTCCACTGGAGCAAAGTTTGCCTGGGCGCTAAAGATGGCTCTGTGGCCTCTGCCTCGGGCACTAGAATGGCTCTGATTACGGCAGAGCAACGCCCCAGATGGGCAGAGCATCGCCCCCTGGTGGGCATGCCGCGTGGATCCCGGTCGGGTGCATGTGGGAGTTTGTCTGACTGCCTCCCCATTTCCAGCTTCGGAAAAATACAAAAAAAAAGGGGGGGGGGAATCCCTTTCAATTTGGAACATCTGATAGAAGGTTATCGCTAGAAGGGGGAGGGTGTGCAAATATCGCCTCCCAGTGGTGGGATATGCTTTACTCAAGCAAACTCAATTCCTCTTTCAAAGGCCACCTTTCCTTGTGCCCCTCTCCTCTCTCCTCGGACACAGCCTTGGACTTCCCAGGGCGGAATGAATCAAGGCCCATCTTCAGTAAAGTTTACAGGAAGTTGGCTGGTATTCCTACTTTCCAGAGAAAACAAGCTCTTAGTTTCTTAAGGCAGTGTCCATGTGAAGGCACCAGAGGTGACAAGGACACAGCAGATCCCTGGGCAAGCACTTCTTTTGTAGAAAAGAACCCCCCAGTTCCCAAAGCGAGCTACCCGAGTTCCCAAATATGGGTCTCCACACACACACTTGGAAGGCAGCCCCCCGCACCCTCACAAACCTAGGAGGTTACCTTGCCCAAATCAGTTTCTTCTTCGTGGCCACAACAAAGTCTTTCTCAAGTTTATTGAGGTTTGGTTTGAAGAGCTCCTAGGAAAGAGGGTTTGGAGACAGACCCTCGACATTAGGCCAGAGGACCCCTGGGTTTGTCCCAACGGTGCTTTCTGTCCCACAGAATGTTAGCAGTCAGTCCGATGACCTGAGAGTGACCCTCCCCAGAGCGGCTGCCGCGCCTTAGAATTGGGTGTCTCAGGGTCTTAAGGCACTAGAAAAAGGGACTATCCTGAATACGCTTTCTTTCCGTGATAATTTTATAGGCTTTCTCCAGGAGGGATGGAGGTGAGGAGGGAAGGCGAGGTGCAAAGCCAGGACTGACCCCACGACACACCAGCTTCTCCCAACACCAGCCCCCAGACCTACAAAGGGGAAGGGGCGGGAATCGAATCTGCATTTGGTGAAAGGTGTGATTCCCCCTCCCCCCCGACTAGACCACGCAAGCTCTTGAGTGGGTTCCAGACACACAGGCCCAGCCGTGCGAGCCACAGACACTCCCGCCAGTCCCCTCCACCGCTGCCCCGCGGAGACCTCCATGCCGAAAGCGAGAACCTGCTGACTGAGGGGGGTGTTCTCCGTGCTCCCCGAGTCGCCAACGCCCTTTTCTCTCAGAGACGCTCCTCAGTCACAGTGGTGGGGGCTTTGCTGGTGTCCTTTTCCTCCTCCTCCTGGAGTTTCTACAAGGCAAAACAAGCAGGCGGCCCTGTGGGTGGGTGAAGAGGCGCAGGACTCCCCCCGGCTGGAGCGACTGCCCTGCCCGACTATCTGTCAGGGACTCAGTCATCAGCAGGAAAAACAAGAGCCAGAGGCGGGCCTGACCAGGTGGTGGCGCAGTGGATAGAGCGTCGGACTGGGATGCGGAGGACCCAGGTTCGAGACCCCGAGGTCGCCAGCTTGAGCGCGGGCTCATCTGGCTTGAGCAAAGAGCTCACCAGCTTGGACCCAAGGTTGCTGGCTCCAGCAGGGGGTTACTCGGTCTGCTGAAGGCCCACGGTCAAGGCACATGTGAGAAAGCAATCAATGAACAACTAAGAAGTCGCAATGCGCAAACAAGAAACTGATGATTGATGCTTCTCATCTCTCTCTGTTCCTGTCTGTCTGTCCCTGTCTATCTCTGCCTCTGTAAAAAAAAAAAAGAGCCAGAGGCGGCTCAGCATCCTCCACAGCGAACATAGGGAACAAGAAAAGCAGTGCCAGCCCCTGGCACAAGCGTGCTCCCTCAACATGAACACACACACACACACACACACACACACACGCACACAGTGCCATCAAAGGAAACACCAGAAAGGCCAGCTTTCTGTGATGCCAAGGTCACCACAAACCATTCCTCTCCCAGTGCCACCGCGCTCCCCTGCCGCTCCCTCCCCAACCTGACAGCCTGGAAGAAAAATGAAAATCCAAATCAAGATTTTTACAGTCAAGGTCGGCTCTTACCCCCATCTCGTAAGTTTGGTCTCTTTTTACCAGAAATGTACATCTCACTGATTAGAAAGAGCAGTTCTGGCCAGATCTGCTGTGTACCCTGTCCTTACCAGGCTCTGGTAATGAACTAGTGTGCTAATATGCAGTTCTCACACTGACCACCACGTCATGATCACCGACAGCCCTGATTTCCTTAGGTGTTGAGCCCAGCATGACTCTGACCTTCCCATAACACCAAGCTGCCCCAGATGCAAGTAAGGTCCAAAGAAGCATATTGTCTTATCCAGGACTAGGAATAGGAGTAGGAATAGGAAACAGTTGAGAACCATCATCAGATTTGTTTCCTATTCCTACTCAGTGCTATTTCCAATACTCCAAGAAGAAGGTGACTGAGCAACAACCTTGTATAACAAACCTGGTCTACATGTACAAGGACCTGATTGCAAGCACAGTGAAATATTGGAGCACCCTCAATATCCAACAAGAGGAAATGGAGCCTGACTGGAAATGGCACAGTAGATAGAACGTTGACCTGGGGCACTGAGCTCCCAGGATCAACACCCCGAGGTCGCTGGCTTGAAGCCCAAGGTTGCTGGCTTGAGCCCAAGGTTACTGGCTTGACTTGAGCACATCCCATCAAGTCACGTATGAGAGGCAATCAATAAACAACTAAAGTGCCCCAACTATGAGTTAATGTTTTTCATCTCTCTCCCTTCTTCTCTCTCTCTCCCTCTCAATAAACAAACAAAAAAAAAACGGGAGGGGGGATTTGAAATGCGCGCGTGCGTGTGCGTGCGTGTGTGTGTGTGTGTGTGTGTGTAGATACGAGATTATAGAATGTAATGGTGTGAAAGTTTGTCAAGCTGTATTAAGTAGACAAGCAGGGTAGAAAACCAAATGTGCACAAGCATTCCCACAGAAAAGAACAGGGAAAAGTAGACTAAAATGTTACGAAATGGAAAAGTAGACTAAAATGTTATGAAATGGAAAAGTAGACTAAAATGTTACGAAATTCTCTCTGGGTGCTACCACTACAGGCACCCTTGACTTTCTTCTTGTTTGCACATAAAGTAACTGTGGCAGAATCCCATATTCTTTGAGACAGTATGTGATATTCCAAATTGAAATCTTCTCATGAGAAATGTATCCTGTTTGATTTCAGGCACATTTCCCAGGCTCAGCCTATATCCAGCAACGTGTTCCAAATCCCTGTTTCACGCGCATCGCACAGGTGGAAGCCCATCTCCACGGTGTCAATGCCGTGGTCCTCACACCTGTCTAGAGAACAGCGTTCCTGCCCAAAGGCTTTCCCTATCTCCCACGGAATTTCAGGTCCTTGCTCCTCCCTCGATGTTGTTATTGACAACTCTAGAGGGTAGTATCGGAAGACAAATAGGAAAGGACTAAAGAGTATCATCTATCTCCCAACAAACATCCTTAAAAAGCTAAATACATCTTTCAGATACTATTTTTGCTTTAGAAAGCTGACAGAGTTTTTTTCAAAGAGATAAACACTCAGAGTTGTCACTATTCACACACTGACTGCAACAGTGTTGTAAATTCATAGTACTGAGAGTGCCTTTCTGGAGGACAGGTAAGCAACACATACCAAGGTCTTAAAAACGTGCATGACTACCAATCCATTTCTCAAGGAAATACTGTGTGCTTCAGAACATGGACAAAGATTCAGTTTCCTGGACATTAATCACAATGTGGCTTAAAAAAATTGGAAACAACCTTAATGTCCATGGACAGGAAAACTGTTAAACAAATCAGTTTACCCACATCTCAGAACACTGTGCAATCATTAAAATTATGTTGTAAAAAAAAGTTAAGTATGTTGTAGGCCTTGTTACAGTCAGTTAGAGCGCAATCCCGAAACACCAAGGTTGTGGGTTCAATCCCGGTCCAGGCAAAACACGGGAAGCAACCAATGAGCACACAACTAAGTAGAACAACAAATGAATGCTTCTCTCTCTCTCTCTCTCTCTCTCTTTTTCAAGTTAATCAATTAAAAAAATGAAAATAAATAAAAGTATTTGTAAAGGGCTGATGAGCTAATAATTGTTCACAAGTAAAAAAGCAGATAGAGCAAGATTCTTTTTGTTCAAAAACAAAATATATGTGTATGTGTGTATACATACACATACATACATATATATATATGCACATATACATTATATGGGGATATGAACAGGTATAAGTCAATGCAACAAAATAGCATCTCACCTCTGGATGATGTATAGTATTACAGGATAATTTTTAAATTATGTACAATTTTCTGTATTTTTAAATTTTTCTATGAAGAACATGTATTACCTCTGCAATAAGTTTGGGGGGGGTTGTTTAGTTTTGTTGTTTTAAGCTATCCCACTTTTACTCTTTCTCAGATTTGAAATTCTTTTCATCCTGGCTCAGATTTGATACCTAACATTTTGGTTAAAATTATTCCCAGGGATTAGAAGAAGGGAAACACGTTCCCGCTGTACATAACACTCCTGGTTCTCTCTGCTCCTCCCACCATGAGCTCCTGCTGCCTGAGCTCTCTGTTCAGGGCCCTCCTGGCCGTCCCTGGGCTCCAGTGCTTCTAGCCCCATTGCACTAACCCGGAAGAATGGCTGTCACATGCCAGGAGGACCATGCCTTGGGGCCACCACCACCACGATAGAATGAGGAGCCAGCCAGGCTCCCCCTCTCCTTTCCGGCCACTAACCCCAGGCTGAAAGCACCGGAGCCAGGGCCTCAAGACTGGGCTCAGGGTCCAAGGGGCGGGTGCTGCTCACAGCAGACTGTGACAACAGTGACACGCTGTGCGGACCAGAGCAGGGGAGACAGGAGCAGGGAAAAGCGGTGCTGGAACAGCCACTGAGGAAACTCCCTGGGCGCCATGTTTGTGAGAGCCGTGCTGGTCTCACAGGCACCACCAAGCAGTCTGCCCCGGGAGGCCCCCCGCCCCCGCCCACACTGCTGCACCCTCAGCCCCCCGGAGCCAGATTTCAGCCCCACAAGCTCCCACATACATACATTCTCGGGAGTTTCTTTGTTTGCATTCTGCCTCCGGAGATCTGCCTTGATGAATACTAAGGTCAAGGGATCGAGAAGAAAGAGCAACAGACATGGAGTTATCAACAGACCGATGTTCAAGTTCATCTAAGAAAGCAAGCCCTAGTTTTCCTAAGGGTCCCAGGAATCCCAGACCTACTCCAGATATTCTAAGAAGTTAGGGCCACAGTGTCACTCAGCTTGATAAAGTCTGGATATCACTGCTGTCCATATAGGCAGAAACCAGTGACAGTGGCCTTAGAGAGCATTTATATTTGCCAAGAGTAGGCCTACATTGCTCTAATCCTCACAATCATCTCCACTTTACAGATTAGGAAGCTGAGGCTCTCAGAGGTTAGTCCACTTGCGCAAAGTCAAACAGCTATGGTGGTCAGTGGCACAGTCTGGGATTCAAACAAGGGTCTTTATCTCCAAATCCAACAGCTAGTTCCACCAAAACATGTCAACGTCTCGCAGATTTCCTGACAAGCCATCCCCTCCATCCTGCGTGTGTACCCCTGATCTGTACAGTCCATCAAGCCTGGGTCCCAAACTGCCTAAGCCCACGAGCAGCCAGAACCTCAGCTTGTCCTACGGCCCCAACTCACCCGTGAGGGCTGCTCCAAGGGTCAGGAACACACACAGAAAGATGTTCCCGTGTGTGGTTCCGTAGTGTTCGATAATCTGGCCCTGGGAGATGGTGAAGATGATACCGAATACCTGGGAAGGCACAAAGAAGACTGGAAAAAGGCCCAGTCCGCCAGCCCGCGTAGAGCTGAGCTGCCACGGGCAGGGCCTGAGCTGCCGAGCAGGGCAGGCAACGGAGCCGCTGCCAGGCGGCCACCACCAAAGACCTACCTGGGCAGACACGTTGAGGAGGCCAGAGGACATGCCCTCTGACTCGGGGTACGTCAGCTCCACAGCAAACTCGAATCCCAGAGGGAGATAGCCAGTCATAAAGAACCTGAGGCCAGACCACAGAAACAGGTGATGGGGAACTTCTAGAACAAGAAGGATAGGGAGCGCTCCTTCCCCCTTAGAATTCCTTCTCCTGCTTTGTGACTATCCATCACACACACCAGGCCCGTGAATGATCAGGCCACCCCGTCGGTGGCCGTATCAAGGACAGAGAGATCCCTGCAGGCCAGGAAAAAGTTTATACATAGGCTTCATACTCAAGAGGCCCTTGTACTCAAAAGCCCCGCTTCTGCTACATCTATCCATCCATCAGCCGCAGACAGGGTCAGCATTCACAGAGGGTGGGGGCGCCTGGGGCGCTCACCCTCAGCTGGGAGACTCTGCGTCGTGAGTACACAGACCCTGGGCTGGGAGCGGGTTGGCCCTGGGGACTGAACCACTCCTCCATGACTCTGTGCCACCTGGAAGGAGGAGCTCAAAGTCCTCATTTCCCCCAGAGTCACCAGCTCAGATGAGTGTCTCTCTCTCTCTCTCTCTCTCTCTCTCTCTTTCTCTCCACACACACACACACACACACACACACACACACACACACACTGCCCACAGGAAATAACTGAGAGGTGAAGCTGAGCAGAGGTCCTTGGGGAAGAGATACTGTTTCCTCTGCTTTCTGATACAGCAGTCTAGAAAACCCCCATTCTAATTCCTTACCCCTGAACCGCACTTCGTGCTGCTTTCACATCTGTCACCTCTCTCAGTCCTTCCAACGACTCACTCTTATCTTCATTTACACAGGAGGAGATGGAGACCCGGAGCAGTTAAGTGACATGCATGTGGTCTAAAAGTCACCAGCAGAACTGAGACCAGGACCCAGACTTTCCATGACCCAATGTTGTCCCAGGCAGAGCTAAAAAAGACTCTAAACATTTCCTAGCCTCCCAGAGGTCTGTGAAGAACACACTCACTCCATCCCAATAGCACAGATGAGCCTGGAGGCTCCAGGTGGCCTTTTGAAGTGCTACACATAAACAAGAGCTCTGGGCACCATGTCCACATCGACACAGAGGTCAGTGAGTAGGCAGCAAAGGGATCAATATTACATCCGAGGATGTCAGCAGCTCTTGGAGCCACGGGCTGGTGCTTTTTAGTTAAACATATTAGAGGTGAAACTTACCCCAAGGTGCCAGCGGTGATGAACACTACCCACAGGTGCCCCAGGTTCAAGGTTGCTGTGTACACCACCATGCCCACCACGGTCATGATATAGACCACCAGGGTTGTCTCCCTACAAGCAGAGACAAAATACTTGACTCACACACTTCTGACTTTAACAGAATCTTTGTTCATTCATTCATTCTACAAGTATTCATCCATTCTACAAGTATCTATTGGGCTTCTGTTACAGGTCAAGCCCTCTGCTGTGTGGTGGGACATCTGCTGTCATAGAACTTTATGTCCATGAGGTTGATGGACACTGAACCAATTAGCATACAGATAGTTATTTAATTACATGTGGCCATTGCCACAAAGGTTAAGACCGAGAGAGCATAAAGCCATCTTTCTGCATGTGTGTTCTCCTGCAGAGCCCTCGCAACAACATCAAGCCACACGTCGACTTGTCAGTTCCTGCCCACAGCGAGAAGGGCACAGCCCTTTCCTCTCCTCATGCCCCACCAAAAAAACAAACAGGACATATATGACTGTGTGGGACTACCCCAGAAGCCATCCAATTCTGCATGTCTGCTTTGCTTTGCTTTGCCCAAGATCCCATGACAATGCTGAGAAGTGACCCGCTTTTAGATGCTCCACGTCATCTCTGCGCTCTTCCTGTTGCCACTCGCACAGGTGCAGCAGAGCTCTTCCTGCTGAGTCTGAATTACTCCGGACAGCAGGAACTACGAGAACCTTCTCCAGCCCTGAACTCGGTATCTGACCCCAGAGTGAGAAAGCTCCGCCCACTCCCTGTTGCATTCCCTTCCTCAGTCCCCTCAGAAGGACCACCAGCAATGGGCTGGTTTGTTTCAGGCTCGCCCTGCCTGTGCCCCCCAAACTTCTCCTATGGTACCCACTCTGGGCACTGCTGGGGCCCTGATACCTGCTGGACCTATATTCCCCTCCCCACCCTACTTGTTGCAAGGAACCAGCTCTGCACATGCCTCTGCCCTACTGCCCCGAACACCAGGTCTCGGACGGTGACAGTTTAAAGACTTCGCACACCTCCCCTGAAGCCAGAACCGTGGCGAAGGCATCAGCAGACATATACCATGGTATGTCAAACTATTACCAGTGTCTGTTGGGAGCCAGGGTTCTCTTAAGAATCTTACATTCATTTATTATTTCACTCAACCATTACAAAAGCCCTGAAAGAAATGTATGGCTATCTCTACTTTTACAAATGAGGAAACTGAGGCTCAGACTAGTTAGGCTACCAGTCCAAAGTCACCCATTGAGTAAACTCTGGGTCTTGAATCCAAAACTGGGATTGGAACCCTGCACTCTTTCTACTATTGCACAGGGAGCACGAATACGCCCTGTGGTTGCAGCTTCAGAAGACCTCAAGACCAGAGCCTCTGAAGGATGCCCCTCCCATACGGCACTTCAAAGCTGCTGCGTGTAAAGGAGCTTTGTTGTTCCTGGGTCCTGCTCCCCTCATCTAGACTGACCCACCCTGCAGAAAGCAACTTCAGGCCCTGGCTGGTTGGTTCAGTGGCTAGAGCATCAGCCTACCATATGGATGTCCCAGGTTCAATTTCCCGTCAGGGCACACAAGAGAAGCGACCATCTGCTTCTCTCTCCCGCCTCCCTCCTCTTTCTCTCCCTCTTCTCCTCCTGCAGCAGAGTCTTGACTGGTTTAAGTATCGGCACAGGGCACTGAGGATAGCTCCATTGGTCTAAGCACGTCAGCCTCAGGTGCTAAAAATAGCTCAGTTGATTCAAGCATTGACCCTAGATGAGGGTTGCTGGGTGGATGTTGGTTGGGGCATATGCAGGAGTCTGCCTCACTATCTCCCCTGCTCTCACTTAAAAAAAGAAAAGAAAAGAAGGAACTTCATAGACACCATTCTCTCTCGCTAACCCCACCAGTTCATCTTTCACCAGATTTGTTTAACCATAGCTTCATCTTAAACCACTAATCCATCTAGAAAAACAATCTGTAGTCCCAGCCTAAGATAAACCAACATGACCCTCCAATTTCCAGCCTCCAAACCAGACAGGACAACTCTGGGAGCCTCAGGGAGAAAAGAACTGGCACCGAAAGGGCCCGATCACAGTTTTCGCACATCCTTTCTCTGCCCGGTTGCAGCACAGGAATGTCTCCTGCCGACTGCAGACCTCGGCACCGGCTGGCACTAAGGAACTGGTGATGTCTGGGCTCTGAGGTGTCCCCCTCAGCTCTTACACTGTATTTTCATCTGAATCATCTGCTGCCCACATCCCAGCCTTGCGACATTCCAATCCCTCCTTGTCCTGCCGCAGAGCAGGCCCTGGGAACAGAGACGGCGCTGTTCGCTGGTTTGGGGAAGGCCAGGCCTCGCTGCTCTCATGTGTGGCTGAAGCAGCAATTGACAGATGACACAGACGAGACGGCAGCCAAACTCCAGCAGCAGTTAATTAAACCACGCCAGGTCCTCCATCATGTTCAGCCAGGGCAGCCACATCCTCGGGGATGGCCTCAACTGGCCTTTGACAAGCAAGGGCGGCTACACTGAGACCCAGTCTGACCAGGGCTTCACAGAAGTGGGTTTGTGTGGCAGAGAACAGGTCTGCCACTGTCTGTCGCCTCCAGACACTGGGAACTCTGGAGACCTCGACAAAGCAGCCCAGAATGCCACGTGCCCCAGCACAGGGCAACCCTGGCAGCTGCCCTGCTGGCCAGCATTAATTGAGCACCCAATGCATGCAGAGCGCTGAAAAGATGCGGTGAGAAGGGAAGGATGTTGGGCCTCTGTTTTTCCCGGAGTCTTTTCTCTGAGCCTCACTACTGAATTGAGGCCAACTGTGACAAATACCGACTGAGGCAAAAGCAGATTCCCCTACTGAACTGGCCTCCAGGACGGAGGAGCCCAGGAGTCTGTACTTTTTTTTTTTTTTTTTTTTTTTTCCTTTCTGAAGCTGGAAACGGGGAGAGACAGTCAGACAGACTCCCGCATGCACCCGACCGGGATCCACCCGGCACGTCCACCAGGGGCAACGATGCTCTGCCCCTCCGGGGCGTCGCTCTGCTGCGACCAGAGCCACTCTAGCTCCTGGGGCAGAGGCCAAGGAGCCATCCCCAGCGCTCGGGCCATCTTTGCTCCAATGGAGCCTCGGCTGCGGGAGGGGAAGAGAGAGACAGAGAGGAAGGGGGGGGTGGAGAAGCAAATGGGCACTTCTCCTGTGTGCCCTGGCCGGGAATTGAACCCGGGTCCCCCGCACGCCAGGCCGACGCTCTACTGCTGAGCCAACCGGCCAGGGCCGAGTCTGTACTTTTAATAAGCATCCTGGATTAGTCTGACATACACTAAAATCTTAGAAAAGCCACTCTGGGCTCTTAGAAATGCACTGGGCATTCAGACCCAAAGCACATCACACTTACCAACAAGGCAGAAGCGACTGCAAGACAACACACTGCAAACAAAGTAAGCTCCGAGCACCACGGCTAAGCCCACGGGGTCCAAGGAGCCGTGAGGATGGGTCAGCGGAGCCGCTCCCTCCTCTCCACTCTCTGGGTTTTCCACAGACTTTCTAACTGCCGACGTTTTTCTGCAATCATCTCCATTTCTCCCCCATCTGCCCCTTCCGTAGCTACTTGGGGGCGAGGGTGCTGTGCTAGCGTCAACCTCCCTAAGATCCCCACAGGGTGGGTAGTGTTTCCCTCGTTTTATAAATGAGGAAACTGAGGCTTAGAGAAAATAAATTTGAACTGCCCACTTGACCACTCAGCTGCCACACCCAAACCTTTTGAGCTGTACTGCTAATTAATATGTCATTTCAAAAATGAGTACCCCCCTCCCCCTGCCAATTCTCAGTCCAAGAAGAGGAGTCACTTACTTGTAGGTTTTGGACTTATCCAACCAGATGCCTGAGATCATCGCCCCAACCATTCCTGCAATGACAATGGTCAGGCCTATTCTTCCAGCATTCACTTCTTCCCCCTGGGGAAGAAAACCACAGCCCCCAAAGATCAGCCGGAGACAGGACAAGACACCAACAGAGCGCAGTCACCGTGAGGTGAGAGGGCAAAGGCAAGGAACTCGGGCTCCCTTAGGGACAATTCTCAGAATGTTATCAGGGCAGGACAGCCTGTAAGAAGCTGCCACCAGGGAGATAATCCTAGAATAGTTGCTCACCCCAACATAATACAACCCTCAATGTGTCTGCATGATACTGGATGCTGGGTGAACCAAATTCTGTCCTTAAAACCACTTTTAGGTAAGATTATTTTTTTAAGCATAATACTGATAGCAACTCTTTTGTCTTATTAATCATTATTCCCATTTCACAGATAGGGAAACTGAAATATGGAGATTCAAATACCCCCTACTTAGGTGTTTTGAGCTATCAGTGGCAAAAAAAATAGTAAAATAATAGCTATATATATATATATTTTTTTTTTTTTTTTTTTAACAGAGACAGAGTGTGTCAGAGAGAGGGATAGATAGGGACAGATAAACAGGAACAGAGAGAGATGAGAAGCATCAATCACAGTTTTTCGTTGTGACACCTTAGTTTGTTCATTGATTGTTTTCTCATATGTGCCTTGACTGTGGGGCTACAGCAGACTGAGTAACCTCTTGCTCAAGCCAGCGACCTTGGGTCCAAGCTGGTGAGCTTTGCTCAAACCAGATGAGCCTGACTTAGCTGGCGACCTCGGGGTCTCGAATCTGGGTCCTCTGCATCCCAGTCCAATACTCTATCCACTGCGTCACCACCTGGTCAGGCAGTTATATATTTTTGGGCCTTTCTTATTATGAGCTAGGCACCATGCCAAGGATTTTACATCATTATCTTACTTAACTCTCATAATTCCCCACCAAAAGGTTAGCAATCAGTATTCCCCATGTTTCACATGAAGAAATTGAGACACAGAGAGATTAATTAGTCCACAGTTATGAGGCATTTCCTAAGTGCAGAGCTAGGATTTGAACTCCTACCTGCCGAACTCCAAAACTGGACCACTTAGCCACAGAGCCTCTGCGACTGTGAGACCCCGGTCCTTTATAAGAAGGCTGGACCTGGGACTCCTGATTCCGGGACACTCTGTATCCCGTTCCCAGTATCCAACCCTCGCTGGGTCTTGAAACATTTAAAAATACTTTCAGTTGAGTGAGAGCACAAAATTAAACATTATCCATATTTTACAAATCAAGTATTTCAGATGTGACTCTGCACATATGCTTACCAACTGAGATGCCAGGCCCCATGCTCTGTGCTTTGCGTGTATATGATATATGAAAATATATACATAGACACACACAATATTATTTACTTTCTAATCCTAAAAAGTCACCTTTCAGTAAGTGATTATGCTTCTTTTGCAGAAAACAGAATGGAAGCTCAGAGGTACTAACTAGCATAGCACCATACCACAATGCCTAGAAGCGGGGGTGGGAGGGTTCAAGAGTAACTGCTACCCCAGCTCCTGCTGAGACAGATGCAGAAGCCTCGGTCTCGCCTGGCCCAGCAGGCTTACCTAGGGGACTCCCTTACCGGATAGTGCATGATCACCATGCGATTCAGCAGAGTGGACAAGGCATAGAAAACCCCAGTATTCAGACCTAAGGAGGGAAGGAGAAATGCACAGCATTAGGGCGGGCCTTCTGCTGGGGCCACTGCTAACCTCCCCGCAGCGGTTCAGCAGGTCAGAAGTCCTCATCCTCATTGTCACTGTGAGTGGGGTCCTCAGAGAAGAAAAATCCAGCGGACACGAGGCTACTACACAGTATTCCTCAAAGAAATACTCCAAAACAGTCCAAAGTAGCCATTTCAACCTGTTCTTAGCCACGCATCAATGCCCTCGGATCCCTTAAACTTTGCCCTGGAAGAGCAGGTTTGGAAAGTATTACTCCCAGGTCAGAACCGCCAGCATTCCTTTCTTAAGCCTTGGCTAGTCCTACGAGCTAAGTGGAACTACTGGACACCTTCCACCTCCTCCTGATGACCTTCCTCTCTCCAGAGTGCTCCAGACCTTTGACGTCGGACACCGCTCCCTCTGTGGGTGGCTTCTCACCTCTTTCCCCATCCCTCCTTCAGCTTTCCTCAGAGACAATGCCCCACAGAATCCTGTATTTGAAACCAGAAAGGACTCTACGGGTTGCCTCTCCTAATTCATTTACTCATTCAACAAATAAATGAAAAACCTAGAATATACTCTAAAAATCTGTGTCCTTAAAGAATGAGGTCATTTATCTAAAGCTGTACTGTGACTTAGTCACTAAGATGGGACTAGAACTGACCCAAAGGAAAAAGGGCCTCCTGCTCTCACTTCCTAATAACCATGATGATGACAGCAACAGCATACATAATACTTAAGTACTAGACACTGTTCTAAGCCCCTTACAATCCTCCCAACAATCCTAGGAGGCAGATCATATTATCATCCCCATTTTATAGACGAGAAAAATGCACACAGAGCTAAAAAACAAATGCACCGGGAGACTTTTCAGGTTTAACTAAACACTGAGGCCCACATGTCTACCACGGGCGCACCTGACATTAGATCCACTTAGAAGGGACACAGCTGTGAGGCAGGGCAGCCTTAGGAGTTCCTCTTCAGTGGGACCAGTCCATAGTACCGCAGGCCACTGAGCCATCCAGAAGCTCTTCTCTTTTGCCCCCAAGGGGATGGTTCAGGTGTAGGGAAAGGTAGCTATGGCAACCACCCTGGCTTAGCACCTGACAAGAGCCACTATCGCTTGAAACAACTCAACAGGCATAGTTGAGTTGTCCTGGGTCCCCACAACGGACAAGACAGTGAAAGAGTCACCATACTCAGCAAAGTACAAAGAAGGGCTTCTTACCAGATAGGAAGACGTCTCCTAGTTCAGTTGCCGTCATTTTTATCATCAGCAATGTTGCATAAATGCAGCTGACTTACTCCCTCTATCAGGTTCCCAAAGGAAGGGCATACATAAGTGAAGTTCAAGTTCACATGCAAAATGCGAAAGGAAGTTTTTCTTTCCATTCCCACCCTCACAGGGGTAGTAAGTGGCGGGGCCGGATCCGAACCACACTATGTGGCTCTGAAGTCCTTGCTCTTAAAAATTACTCTGTTACACCCTCACCACACTGATTCTCAACCATTTCCCCAACTTGTTACTGAAAATTTCCTCAAATTCCTGCCTTTCCCAGCAGTCACCTCAGGGATACAACAAAGGTGGGTTCAGTGCCCCCTCCTGAGGGGCACAAGGTCACACTGAGTTGGCAAACCAAGGAGCTTCACCAAACATCACTACCACCGCCAGACCTGGTCATGAGGACTGTGTCCACCTACCTACCTAACAACATCCAAACCTGTCAAGAATATTTATAAAACGTTCATTTGAGTCAAACAGAGAATACATCTGGAAGCATAATTTCAACAAATTAAGAAAAATTGCCTCAGGAAACAACAATTTACAATTCCTTTTATGTATTTATATTTAAGATACAGAGGGGACATAAGATTACAGTAAGGTGGGAGAAAGCAAGGCAAGGATTGGACTGCAGGATGGTTCAGATTCAGTGCTGTCTTGAGGGTGGTCACACTTCAGAAGGAGGGTGTGAAGGGGGCATTGCAAAGACGTGTTCACCTGGAGGCACGGAAACACGGACAGGGCTTGCTTAATGTATAGATAAGCCTTTTACTAAAGAAGTTATATGCCTGGGGTGTGACTAGCCGGTCATGACCTGCCCAGTTAGGAATTTATGACCAGATCACTCTGTGAGATTACTTTCCATACCATCCCTTTTACTGTCCATAACTTTGAGGCTCTCAGGAACCCTCTCACGCAATAAGCATGCTCAACTAACCTTTACACCACACGCCCAACCACTTGGGAATTCCATTCCTGAGTCCAGAGACACATTCCTGAAAAGGGTGGTGGGGTGGTATGCGGGCTGGAAGGACAAGGAGAGCAGCCCCTCGTCCTGCTCCTCACACCTCTGTCAGCCCCTCTCAGCCTCTGGCCCGAGCTTCACACCGCAGGGGACAAGAAATCCCTCCAAGTCATGCTCAGCTTCAGGTCTGACCGCTACTCTCAGCTTGGGCAGAACTCGAGTGAAGAAAGGGGGCAAATCCATAGGAAGCACAGGGGAATTATCCAGCAGTGAGGCAGCAGAGAAAGAAGTTAGGCAAGCTCCCAACAGGGGAAAGGAGGAAAGAGGGGAGGGCCTCAATAGGCCACTAGGTCCTCTCCTCAGAGGCCCCACCTCCTCTCCTGATCAAAGGGAAACAGTTTATGGCAGGAAACTCCTGCAATGGTCTAGATCAACAACAACACGGACTGGCTAAAACCAGATCAACCCAAGATGAAGGAGAAATCGACCAAAGAACACCTCCAAAGCTCATTATACCATCATTATAATGAAAACTGACACCACAAGAAGAATGAGTTCAAGGGGTGTGAACATCATGACACTTCCTGAACAGACCCTATTAGGAACCAGACACCCTTCCAACCAGAAAATGGAGACAGAATTTGGTGCCAAAAATGCCATGACACTTCAGAATGGCCCGTATTAGCAACAAGACCCCCCCCCAACCCCAACCAAAAGGCAGAGTCTGAATTTAGCACCTCAAAGTTCAGAAACAACCCACCCTTGGAAACATAAAATGCCAAGAACCAACGGACCCAGCCAGCAACTCACTCACGAGTTCGCCCACGTCCCCTCAGACGTGTACTTTCACAGTGGCTAGGGGAGCAGTGGACGGCGGCAGCTCGTCCTGGGCTCACCCCTGGATCCCGTGTCCAGGAACCCGCAGCCTAGCCCGTTTCCCTCTACCTACGTAAAATCTGCTTTTGATTTCGCTCAGACAAGTTCTTGAACTCTTTCCAGCCTGAGTCAAGACCCCGGAGGTCGCAGACCGGGCTTGGAACTGGTCCGGTGACAGGACTGGGAGCAAAATAACCCGTCTTAAACACCAGCACTTCTGTGGCTCTGAAAAAGGCAGAGGGAAGCCGAGTCCTGAGCGGGCTGAGCCGCACTGTTGAAGCTGAGCACTTCCCTGGGGACTCGGCGGTCCAGGGAAGCCAGTTCCAGATCAGCAGCACCGGAGAGCTTGCTAGAAATGCGCATTCCTGAACCCTGCCCAGACGGACTGCAGCAGAAACTCCGTGGTTCTATAATCTGTGTGAACAAGCCCTCCAGGTACTTCTGACAGTGCTCAATTTTGAGACCCACTGGCTGAGCTAAACTCACCTGGTTATCAAGAGCCACCCCCTACCAGGCAGCAGGAGGCCTCACAACCTGCTGCCACCCAGAATTGCCTCGAATGCTTGTTTGTTAAAAGTAGATTTCCAAGGGTTGATGGAGACTTTTTGATTCTCAATGTCCAAAGGAGAGGCATGGAAATCTTTGCACACATTCAACCCAAGCACCCCAGGGAGTTCCACCATCAGGAAAGCCTGGGAAACATGCATCTCCGATCCTATCTCTGGTTCTGGTTACAATGGAGGAAGTTCCACCATCAGGCAAGCCTGGGAAACACGCATCCCAGATCCTATCTCTGGTTCTGGTTACAATGGAGGAAGTTCCACCATCAGGCAAGCCTGGGAAACACGCATCCCAGATCCTATCTCTGGTTCTGGTTACAATGGAGGGAGTTCCACTATCAGGCAAGCCTGGGAAACATGCATCCCAGATCCTATCTCTGGGTTCTGGTTACACTGTGCTCATTTCCCTTTTGTCCTTCCGAAACTTATGGCAAGCCCTGGTTTTACAGGGACAGCCTGACCTCAGCAAACTCCAGGGAATCAGGAGGATTTCACACCCACTCGTAAGCCAGGACCTGAGAGGAGGCGCCTTCCAGGGGCCCGTGGAGTTAAGTAGGACAGTGGTGAAGCCCCCAGAGCGCCCAGGAAAGGTATCTTCAGGACACATGCTGAGGCGCCAGGTGCAGATGCTCAACACTGGAAAATACTCTCGGTACTGGAGGCAAGGCTAGGGAAATGACATGGAAAAGTGTTCCCTCTGAGGACATTCTTCACAAGAGGAAAACTGTTAACAATCCTTGTTAACAGGGCAATTATGATGCCCTGTTATCCATCACCATTGATGAAAAGCCATCACCATTAATGAAATCCATCACCATTGATGAAAAGCCATCACCATTAATGAAAAGAGATAGAGGAGGAGGTGTGAAAGCAAGACCTAGAGACACAAAGAGAAGGTGGCCAGAGAAGGGTTCTTTCCTGCCCCCCACCCCCACCCCCCTGCTGAGACGCATCACATGACCAGCCCTGCCCTAGACTCTGCTAGACCCTCAGAGGGTCTGGTTCTGGCCCCAGCCTCCCTTGGCCAAGCTTAGAGGAGGGAGGGCATCTTCCTAGAGGAGGAGGAGGCAGTTCCTTCTTGCTGTGATAGTTTGGCAACATCCAGCACAAACCCACTTCTGCACCTCCTCCCCTCGAAGCTGGGCTGCCAGAGTGGAGAGAAAACAAAAACAAATAGCGCACCTGGTTACATTTGAATTTCAGATAAGTGAATAATTTTTTAGCATAAATATATCTCAAATATCTCATGGAAAGCATTTGTTTATACTTAAAAAAAAAGAACTGTGGTTTATCTGAAATTTAAATGAATTTGATAGCCCTTATTTTATCTCAAAATCTACCTCTAGGTGTGGCCAGAGCCTATAGGGAAAATGTCTCTGAAGCCTTCCTGTACCACTGCACCCAGCTCTGGCAGCTGACTCGGCAGCTTGGAAAGTGCTGGAAAGGCAGGACAGATATAACACTGGCCATCCCACCAGCTGCATGAGAGCTACTCCCTGCTTGAGGACATCTAGTTCAGACCAGCAAAAGAACATAGGAAATCAGCACATTTATCAATGCAATAGCAGTGTGGTTGTTTTTTTTTTAATAATTGGTACTTTATTTTATTTATTGATTGATTGATTTTAGAGAGAGAGAGAAACATGGATTTGATTTTTTTTTAATAATTTTTTTTTTTACAGAGACAGAGAGGGAGTCAGAGAGAGGGATAGACAGGGACAGACAGACAGGAACGCAGAGAGATGAGAAGCATCAATCATCAGTTTTTTGTTGCAACACCTTAGTTGTTCATTGATTGCTTTCTCATATGTGCTTTGACCGTGGGCCTTCAGCAGACCGAGTAACCCCTTGCCCGAGCTAGCGACCTTGGGTCCAAGCTGGTGAGCTTTTGCTCAAACCAGATGAGCCCATGCTCAAGTTGGCGACCTCGGGGTCTCGAACCTGGGTCCTTGGCATCCCAGTCCTACGCTCTATCCACTGCGCCACCACCTGGTCAGGCAGATTTGATTCTTGTATGGGCCTTGACCAGGGATCAACCTATAACCCTGGTATAGTGGGACGATGCTCTAACCAACTGAGCTACCGAGCAGGGCCAAGCAATGTGGATGTTTTACCACTGCTCACAAAAATTAGGGGATATTTTATAACTTCGTATTTTTTTGAAACAGCCCCTAATTTTTGTGAGCAGTAAATTTGCAATTACCTGAAAAGCCTTCATTTTCATGCAGAGGAGGACTCCAATGGGAAGCCAACGCTATTAGTATTTTGTGTGGAGAGGAGGGTGGATGATTAGAGACAAAGGATGGAGGAAGGTGTACACTCTCAAGAATCGGCAAAGCCGCCATCTGAACTAAGACCGCCCACTCCAATGTGCAGATCTCACTGACCAGTCCAGCATTCAAGGCTCCTTCTCCAAGGCATGTCCACCATGGCCTACAAATGTGTTTGTGAAATGCTCTCATCTTCTGGTTCCCAGCCATGTGCTCTTAAGTGCATATAATTCAGAAGAAAATAGAATATCACATGTACAATATAAAAAGTATGGACCATTTTCCTCTTCAGCATCTATTGAATTTATAGTTTTTGGTTTATTTTTTTTAATTTGGACCGGTCTGACCTGTGGTGTCGCAGTGGATAAAATGTCGACCTGGAATGCTCAGGTCACCGGTTTGAAATGCTGAGCTTGCCCGGTGAAGGCACATAGGAGAAGCAACTACTATGAGTTGATGCTTCCCAGTCCCCCACCTCGACTTTTTCTCTCCCTCCTCTCTCTAAAATCAATAAATAAAATCTATATATGTATGAGTTTTTTTGAACAAAGAAAGTAAAAGAAGAAAGCAGAGATTTTTAAGTGCACTACCTTTACGTGACCTATAAACCTCAAAGAGAAGGCTGAGACCCCCATCCCCAAATCCCAAGATGGCTGACCAATAAGATGGCTAGATCCACACCCTAGAAGAAAGCAACCCCCAGGTAACTGGTCTGTAGAATGAAATCTGAGAATGAACATACTCCCCTAGGTAGACACAAAGACCACTCAAACAAGTGGGCTAAGGGAAGAGCCCCAGCTCTGTCTCTAAGAGGCTGCGTTCTGCATGGGGAGGCAAAATGGCACAGTGATTAGAAAGATGAGCTCTGGCATCGAACAGACAGATGTGTATATCCAAACTCTGTTGTTTGCTAGCTGTCCAAAGGAACTAAACCAGAGCCTCAGTTTGCTCAGGTATAAAATGGAAAAGAGTTGCCCTGTCCTGGTAGCTCAGCCGGTTAAAGCATTAACCCAATATGCCAAGGTTATAGGTTTGATCCGTGGTCAGGGTACACTTAAGAAACAACCAAAGGGCCCTGGCCGGTTGGCTCAGTGGTAGAGCGTCGGCCTGGCATGCAGGAGTCCCGGGTCCAACTCCCGGCCAGGGCACACAGGAGAAGCGTCCATCTGCTTCTCCCCCCCCCCCTCCTCTCTGTCTCTCTCTTCCCCTCCTGCAGCCGAGGCTCCATTGGAGCAAAGTTGGCCTGGGCGCTGGGGGTGGCTCTATGGCCTCTGCCTCAGGCGCTAGAATGGCTCTGGTTGCAACAGAACAACACCCCAGATGGGCAGAGCATCGCCCCCTGGTGGGCATGCCGGTGGATCCCGGTCGGGCACATGCGGGAGTCTGTCTGACTGCCTCCCGGTTTCCAACTTCAGAAAAATACAAAAAAAAAAAAAAAAAAGGACAATGTATGTAAAGTCCTTAACAAGGTTCCTAACGCACAGTAATGGCTCAATTAAATATTTTTTCAAATCTGAGATTAAGCCCTCAGAATCACTTCCTTGTTGGCAAAGAGCCTTGTCTCCAAGTCCTATTCTCTACCAGGGAAATTGGGCTTGTGGTTCTCTAAAATGAGTACGAACATCTAGACTAGTTTAACTCTCCCACCGAGATAAACCCAGGCCTTTGAGAAACATGTTAAATTCTATCAGTACACAACAGAGTCCAATGCTTCCAGAAACTCAGGAGCGAATTGCTTTGCCCATCAACCCATACGAGCCAGTTTATTATTATAGATGAATAGAGAGGTATAGTAAGAAAACTGAGAAGCCAGGGAGAATGAGGAATGGAGACCTGGGATCTTGAAGACTAATCTAGTTATCTAGGGCTATTCCAGATGAGAGGTCACCCAATATGGTGTATGCTTGGAAAACTTAGGCATGCTTCTCTACCCATGAATGATACCACCTCTAATGCTTCAGCAGATAAACACTTCAAGATAAAGGACCCTGATTATCCTAAAATGAAACTATGGCACAATTTGAGGAAGGACTATAGGCAATTATGTAACAGGCATCAAGAATGCAGGTGTTGGAGTTAGACAAACCTGTATTTGAATCCTGACTGTGCCACTTAAAAGCTGTGTGAGCTTGAGCTAGTTACCTAATCTCTCTGAGTTTCAGATTCTTCATATGTTAAATGGGGATAGTTACAATACCTATCTAACATGAATGTGATGGAAGTTCAATAAAACCATATGTGAGCCCTGGCCAGATAGCAAAATTGGTTAGAGCATTAATCCAAAGTGCAGAGGTTGCTGGTTCGGTCCCTGGTCAGGGCACATACAGGAACAGTACAATGTTCCTGTCTTTCTGTCTTTCTCTCTCTCTCTCTCTCTCTCCCCCCCCCCCCTTCCTCTGTTGCTGAAATCAATAAATATTATTTTTAAAAAATATATGTGAAAAGTCTTGCCCGGCCTGTGGTGGCATAATGGAGGGAGTGTTGACCTGGAATGCTGAGGTCACTGGCTCAAGCCCCTGGGCTTGCCTGGTCAAGGCACATACAACAAGCAACCAATGAACAGCTAGAGTGAAGCAACTAAGAGTCGGTGCTTCTCACCCCTCTGCCACCTCTTCTCTCTTTAAAATCAATGGATAAAATCTTAAAAAAAGAAAAGGGAAAAAAAGTCTTGGCACATACTAAATACTACCATATGTTACAAAACACATGGTTAGTGAACTTAGCGAGAACATAAGATTATAGTCAACTGAGGCTTCACCAAAAATAAATCATGTCAAGCCAATCTCGTTTTTTAAACATAGTTACTGTGCATTTTACATACTTATTGACTTGATTTTAAACTAGCAGGTGAATTAAATGGTCAGATGTCAGATGGATAGCAGTACAGTTGGGTGGATCTCTTTTATTAGAATGCTATGAGGTTCTGGCCTTACGCTTGTCTGGTCTAACGTTCTTATTAAAGGCTGGGAAGAACATACAACACCACCATGCTGAAAAAGTGAGGGTAAAGATTAAACTTTATCTTACCAAAAGTCTAAAAAATGAAATGAAAGAGGAATATTGTCTTGCATTCAGATAAAAAAAAGAGTCAGTGTTACAAAATGAAGGAAGATTGTTTGAGGAGTGGTTCATATGGCAAGACTCATTTATATATGCAAGCATTTATTGATTGATTCATTCACTCAATAACTATAGGAGTAACCACTGCTGCTGATGAAAAGACATAAATCTCTGCTTTCAGGGAGGTTACAGCCTAGTGCCATGATGGCGAACCTAGGACACACGTGTCAGCCCTGACATGACATGTGTACCCATTTTCGATGACACGCGGCCACATGCAGCCGCATACCAGAGAAGTATGGGGCCACATGCCGAGAAAGATGTTTCATCCTTGGCTCCTGCACGGCCAGGTGCAGTAGCCAAGGATAAAACATTTGCTGTAGTGTAGACACTCTGTGCCAGAGGTCTGTAGGCCAAAACAACAGAACTCCAGCACAGAGCGTCTAGTTCTGGGACTTCCAGTTAGGCCGTTAGGGGATCTTTGACCTCACTTTTGACCGGTGGAGCAGGGAGCAGCAGAATGTCACTGGGGACACATCTCTGGGGGCCCTGTGATCGCCATTACCAGCAACCACATAACCACAGCACCCATCATCCAATCTACTGTTCTGGGGTGTGGTGGATTTCTAATTGACCATCATTACTGAGATAAGTGAGGGGGAGGCTGGGAGAGGTGAGGGCCTGTGCTATGGGTGCCGTTTCCCACCATTAGAAATAGCAGCAGCCATCATAATTTACATAAGATGCAACTTGCAGAATTTCAAGACAGCATCTGGGCTCAGGTGTTTGTCGACTTGAGGTCAAAGTTTGAGAATCTGGAAAGGTACCACTTGGAGAATCAAGAGGAATGTCACTACGAACAGGAAATTTGGAGTGCCTGGAACCGATTACAAGACATTTCTAGCACCCTGAAAAATATAGCAATGGCTTTACTCACAATTTTTCCCTCTATGTACTTTTTTTTTTTTTTTTTCATTCTTCTGAAGCTGGAAACAGGGAGAGACAGTCAGACAGACTCCCGCATGTGCCCGACCGGGATCCACCCGGCACGCCTACCATGGAGCGATGCTCTGCCCACCAGGGGGCGATGCTCTGCCCATCCTGGGCGTCGCCATGTTGCGACCAGAGCCACTCTAGCGCCTGGGGCAGAGGCCACAGAGCCATCCCCAGCGCCCGGGCCATCTTTGCTCCAATGGAGCCTTGGCTGCGGGAGGGGAAGAGAGAGACAGAGAGGAAAGCGCGGCGGAGGGGTGGAGAAGCAAATGGGCGCTTCTCCTGTGTGCCCTGGCCGGGAATCAAACCCGGGTCCTCCGCACGCTAGGCCGACGCTCTACCGCTGAGCCAACCGGCCAGGGCCCCTCTATGTACTTTTATGAGACCTTATTCTCAGCATTAAATAATATCAAAACCAACAAAAGAAACAGATTGACAGATGAAGTTAGTAGCACTTGCTTTGGCTTGAAGTATACAAAATACCAACCTTCAATTGAAGATTTAGACAATGAAATTCAGCAACAAAAAAGTCACTAATAGGCAGGTTAAAGAATCACCCCTCCCCCTCACTTATCTTAGTTCATGGCACCCCACACAAGTTAAATAATATCAAGACCAACAAAAGAAACCGACTGACAGATGAACAAAGAAGTCACTAAGCAGGTAAGTTAAATAATTAGTTTTTGGTTTATTAAATACAGTTATATATTACAATTATATATTTTTTGTTATTTAAACTAT